>NC_089824.1:60816969-61120000 GCF_035046505.1 Tiliqua scincoides | reverse complement strand
CCCTAAGAAGATAATGTTAGGGGTTCTCTCATGTTGACAAGAATAGAATCCCACACATGTAGAGCACCCACCAAAAAAAACAACACAGTTTTGGGGGCCCTCATGCATATTTGATCCATACAAAGCACAGCCAAGATCCAAGATGTCTCTTCTGAGAGTGTCAGGCTGAGAACATCACAAAGAAAGCATACAAGGCTGCTGCCTAGCAACAGCCACGTGTCTATGCTTTCTTTTTATTTCCATAAGCAAACATTTCAGGCAGTAGGGATAGGAAAGAGAAATTGGCATGTGGCAGTTGAAACAGAGGAAGATAAGACAGAGAAGGCCTCTCATGATCTTGAGTCCTTCCTTCTCTCCCTACTCCCTGAAACACC
Organism: Tiliqua scincoides; assembly: GCF_035046505.1. NCBI lineage: Eukaryota > Metazoa > Chordata > Lepidosauria > Squamata > Scincidae > Tiliqua > Tiliqua scincoides. The sequence goes on along the minus strand of NC_089824.1, from coordinate 61,119,626 downwards.
TGTGTATGAATATGTGAGCTGTTGCTAGGCAACAGGCTAATGTACTCTTACAGCTTCTAGCCTATCCAAAAACAGAACATCACTCAGGGTTATTGGTATGCAATAACATGTTTACAGTTTCTCTTCCCCATGTCAGAAGCAGGGGTTGCAGCCAATGGGAAGGAGAAGAGGGACCGAATGTGAGAACACACTGGGTCTCTTAAAAGAATGGGGTAACATGCTGGCAGTTTATGGGTAGATGGGAAGAGGGGTTTCATGTCTTCCCAGGTGCCTTGGCAAAAAAGTCCATTGATCTAGATGCCAATCATAGCTGTATGGACATGGGCACAGGAATGCAACATAGTCAAGCTGAGCTGTGGGACAACTAAAGACTCCAAAACCAAATTGGATTTGCTGGACTAGCTATCTAAAATGAGATAGCCACAAATGGTGAAATTACCAGTAACATTTTTTTCCCTAAAGGCAGAGATTCTTTGACTTTGTTTAAAATGAATTAAGCCTGTAATGAAAGCACAAATTCCACAGTACTAATTGTAGGTTAAAGTAAAGCTAAATAGCAATAAGGCTTCCTGTGCGCATGTGTGTTTTCCTTTTGCAATCTGGATACAATTTGCCTTTTTAATGAAGCTCAATAACAAAGTGATATTTTGTGTACAGCCACAAAGTTCAGGCTTAGTCCAGACTATAATACTCATGTTGCAAGATCTACACTTCAATCTAGCACAGTGAGCTATATATACAGAATGGCAACATCCCATCAGATAGCCTTCATCTGAAAGAATGAGGATCTTTCATAACAAGTGCTGAGGCTCATAAAGCAAACTATATTGAGAATTGGTATAACATGGAGGCTGGGAGCTAGGAAGATCCCAGTCAAAATTTCATCTCAAGTTACTGTCTTAGGACCAGCCGAAATGCAAATATCCATAGGGAACTCAGCATTTCTTACAGGTGTAGTGCACATTTATATACAAAACCCAAGTGAGTTTCCATATTTTTAAGCTTTCCCCCCTATGGAATAAGCGAAGTACACTTTTCACTTCTTAATCCATGAGTTCAGAGTTGACCTACATGGGCTTTGAATGTATGACTGGAAACTCATGTGGTTGGCTGATATCCATGAGTTCTGACTCTTCAGAGGAGGGATGACTGATAGCTCTGGAGGAGGAACTAGTATGGTTTTTTCCACAGATAAACCAGAATGGAGTGAATGGGCAAATCCCACGTAGAAGGTTACAATTTCCCACGGATGTACTGTATGTTTGGTCTGGGCCCCACATCCACACTTTTGGGATAAGAATACTGACCTATCTAGGTTTGTTGCAAATATTGTGAACAGTGTCATCCTGTATGTATCTACTCAGAAGTAAGCCCTATTGAGTTCAATGGGACTTACACCCAGGTGTGTAAGTGTGTACAGGATGGTGTACAGGACTGCAGCCTAAGCTAATTATTTGAAGCATTTTATACACTCAGAAAGCACTCTATAATTATGATATTGTCATAGTTTAGTACTCTAGCCCAAGCCAGCTTTATCGGTCATCCAAGACAATACTTTTGAGCAGTTTCTTTGCTATAACATCAAATGGAAGGATTTGTCCTTTCCCTCCTCAGTATTGTTTTTGCTCAAATACTACTCACGAAAAACAAAGTGAATAACATAACCCTAAAGAAAGGAAAGAAAGAAGATTTTAATAGTCATGAAAGGCAATGGGCAAAGAATCTAGGGGGGCAGGGGATGTGTGTGTTATAGGCAGCTAGAATCCAGTATTTATCAAACCTCACAGAAAAGATTGTGGAACCAGCAGAATACCAAGATTTTACCTTCCATCTAGCTGGTCAGATGTGGTACGGTTGTAGGTTTGGTACGGCTCTGGGGTTGAAGGAAACCATATCAGACCTGATACACTCCAGGATCTGTATGGCTAAAAAGTAACTGTGAGTCTTATAGTTCCAAGATTCAGAATGAAGGAGGTGTTATCACATTTCATCAAGGCATCCAAATCTCTAAGACCAACTATGGCTCAGAAATCTGCTTACATTACTTTATAACCATAAATAATAAAATTTGATTTGCATGCTAAACTCTCTTCCAGTAATATGAACTACAACAGAAGGCATCCCTTCTTAAAGAACTTCCCTGGAAACATTTAACTTGTGAAATAGTCTACAGTGTTTTATATAAAAGAAAACAGACTATGTTTGGAATCATCCTCACAACAAAGGACTATTAATATTTATTTTAAGAATAAAGCAAATAATCTTTAGAATCATGTGGCATATGAATACTGTTTCTTTATTTGCACCAAATTACAATATCCTAGATTTAACAGATGTAACTGCCAGGAGATGCAACTGCTCTGAAAGCCAAAGAACAGGAATGCACTTCTAGAATTCCAATTTCAAATCTCAGGTTGTGATCTTCCAAAAGTGTCCTATTTAAAGATCCCAATTTAGATTACTGGGCTCAACCCACGGCAACATGTAAGAGAAACCCTGCTGGAACAAGTCAAAGGTCCATCTAGGCCAGGTCAAAGGTCCATCTAGGTCAAAGGTCCATCTAGGCCAGCATCCTGAGGGAGGACAGAAAGGAATACTTCTCTTCCGCCACTGTTCCTCCACAATTGCTAGTCAAAGGCATACTGCTGCTGAACTTGGAAGTAGCAGATAGTCACCATATCTGCTAGTCACAGATAGACTTGCCATCCATGAAGCTGTCCAATTCCCTTTTAAAGCTATCCAAGCTAGTGGCCATCAACATTTGGCAATTAATTCTATGTGCTTTGTGAAAAAAAATATCCCTCTGTCTGACCTAAATCTCCTGTCAATCAGTTTCACTGGTTGATCCCCAATTGTGAGAACTTTTCTCTATCCATTCTCTTCACAACAGGTACAGTTTTAGAAAGAGAAACAGTGCTCCCCCATCACTTTTTTGGAAAGCTAAAAAGCAATAAAGGTAGCCTTTCCGTGTAAGGAAGTGCTCTAGGTCTCTGATCCCCCTGGTCGCCATGTTCTGCATCTTTTTCAGCTCTACAATACTCTTCTTGACATGTGGTAAGCAGAACTGTACATACCATTCCAAATATGGCCATATCATATTGTATAGGGGCACTATAATATTGGCAGTTTTCTCTCTCTCGCTCTCTCTTTCTTTCTTACCAACAGCTCAGTACCAATCAGTGTGTATCACTTATTTATATCAAATCACATTTGTCACGTGCTTACCCATTCACCCAAAAGTTTACAGAGACTACTTTGGAGCATCCATAATCTGCTTTAGCTTTTTACCACCATATGAAGGAAAAGTCCATCCCAGGGTACAAGCGATAATGACTGTATTCATCTTCTGGGTTTTAGAGGTAGCCTATTTGTGTATGCCAGATGCAAGGGAGTGGCAACATGACACAGGTATCTTGAAGTCTTCTGTGCTCCCAGAGGCATCTGGTAGGCCACTATGATATACAGGAAGCTAGACAAGATGGGTACCTGGCCTGATTTAGTAGGTCTCTTCTTATATTCTTATGTTCTGAGTTTGTATCCTGCAATAATCATATCCCACTTGTTCTAGTGGGTTTCGATTATGCCCACAACATCTACGTTCTCCTTTTAATCAGGCATTCTAGCTTCTCCATCTTGGCTAAAAGGCATCTTGCATTTGCATATAAACACCTATGAACTGAGACCTCTTCCAAATGTTACTACAATGTACCATTTCCCCTGCAGCGTTTTACTCTCTTTGATCTGTTGTTGTCTTCTTCTCATTTCCAAAACATCTCCTTTCTCTTTTTGGATGATCTAGAACAGGAGCAGCCAAATTTTGAATTGTGAGCCACATGTAGCTCTTTGACATGTAATGTGTGACTTGTGAAATTACATTGGCTGAGCTCCTTTTTACATTACAATTCCTATAAAAAATAAATTAAAAAATTCAAGTTTTAGAATTATTAACAGGGTATATACTGAGAGTCCACTGGATTAAATGGAAGTTTAATGTTCATGGTGAGTAAATATATTTAAGAATTTAAGTGCTTCTTAAATATTGCGGCTCTCAAACATTTGAAATTTATCATATGTGGTTCTTACAATAAGAAATTTTGGTCACCTTTGATCTAGAACTGTGGTTCCCAAACAGTGGGTCGTGGTCCAATTTTTGGTGGGTCATGAACTTACAAGCTGATAGCTGACAAGGAAAGAATATTACTGAGTCCTGTAGAAACTGAAATGGAGCAGCATGTGTGTGTTTATTCATGAGTAGGCAAATGTGTCTTTTGGCAATGACATCAACATGAAATTCTGTCCCATGTCAGCGCCATTTCCTTCTGGGTGCTGAGGTATCACAATGAAGGTAAGTTTGGGAAGCACTGTATGAGGGTCTCAGCCTATTACTAAATTATAGTTGCTATGTAATGCAAAACTAGTTTTACTCAATAAAGAAATGGCAATACATGAACTTTTTTCCACATACTCATTTGGTTTCTATCTTAGTTTTTTCTTATCACGTTCATCTTTGGACAACACGAAATAACATTCAAAAATCTGTATGTACATAGTGGCTCTTTTTTATATGGTACACTTGTAATAGCATTTGACATTACCATATTGAATTGATGTCTTCCTTTCAAAAACAGTATCTTATATAGTGAGCTAAAACATGTATAAGATTAAATATATGCTATTTTCCCCTACATGTGATCTTAAAAACCAGTGCAGGGCAACAACCAAAAAAACCAGTGCAGCTGTGCACTTCTGTAGCTTGGTGAGATGCCAATTTGAGACATGTGCCCGACAAATTGCCTGGCAGCACAACAGCCACTCACACATCAGGCTTGGGTTTGGTTTATATTGCAAAAGACATGACAGTAGTATCTGCTGGAACCCTGCCTTCATTCATGTTAAAAACTCACACAGGAAAAGAAATACTGGAAGCAGCCCTCAATAGTCCATTTAAGTCTATGAAAGAAATCCAAGATATGTCTTACTTTGTGCAGTCTTTAAAAATAAAATTCCTGAAACTTTCATTGTTAGAAGCCTGATTTGGCATAGCAATATCTGAAATGTGTTCAAGCAAACAGTGCAATGTTTTGTTCACTGAGCTTGAACCCCCTTAAAGATAATGATTTAAAGATGTACCAGATCAAATTAAATCCAAATTCTCTCTTTATAACTTCCACTGTTTTCTCTTCAAATATTCCGTGAGCTTTCTTATTTAATAGAAGACCTTTCTTCTTTTCCTGATGATTAGTCACATCATCAAACAGCTATAGAATATTTTAAAGATTATAATACTTGTTTAGTTATTGAAAACCACAAAAGTGCTGCAGAATCTTAAAGACTAACAAATGCACTGTAGTACAAGCTTTCGTGGACTACAATCTACTACAACCAATTCAGAATTATTCATTTGAATAATTTGGAAAACTTCCCTTCCCTTTTTGGATGCAAAAACAGCAGCAGTGTAATAGGCACACAAGCAGGATGAGAAAGAGGAGGAGTTTGCCAAATTCTGCCTGCCTTCTCATTAGCCTAGCAAAAGGCTCTGCCAGCTTGATAACTGCAGCCTCAGCTGCCCTCTTGGTCTTGTTGCTGCCAATATCCTCCTCCAGCATGCTTGTCCAACCTCCTCCTCTTGAGCCAGCCAGAGCAGCCAGTATTGGCATCATCCAATCAGTCCTGCCCAGGGGATGGGGAGAGCCAGGCAAGAGCCCAGAAGGAGGGCACAGCAGGACAGCACACTTGGAACCACGAGAGCTGCTTTGCAGATGGACAAGTGGAAGTCCAGCAGACACACACTTTCTCCCCCCCCCCAATTACTCCTCTTCAGAGGTTTGTGCTCATACTAAACAGTTTTGTTCATCTCACACACATTCTTCTTTCTGTTTTCCTCTCTCAATTCTTGCCACCTCCACAATATATAACTAGTTAAGGCTAACATTTTTTAGGTGTACCTAAATTAACCAAAGGTATAAGAAAACTTTACTTGTCCTAGAATGTACACATTAACATTTCTGTATTATATGTGGATCAGCAATTTAGTTTCCAGTTCAGCAACTGACTAAAAGGGACAAAAGCTTTCACGTGGTTCAGATTGCCCAATACCTGCTGTATTCATCCCTACAGATTGCAATGAATTCTGTTAAGCATTTACAGATTAGCTCTTCTGCACTACTTTCAGAAATATATTCCAAATAATTTCCAAACAGCAAAAGATAATGCCACACCAAATTATGGCTGCACACAATCGGGGTCCACAATTTTGTGCTGGCCTATATAGCCAAGCTAAACCTTGTGTTTACCATGATTCTGCCCTTTCTCTCATCCCTGATTTTGGACTACACTGCTGAACAAAACAATCTCATTTTGCTCTCCAGTTCCAAATTTTGAAGTTGGAAATGGTGGGAGAAGAGAGATTGCCTGTTAGGCCCTGTGATACTTATGTGTTTTAGTATGAAACAGTCAATGAAGCTCACATTACAATGTTGCAGAACTAGGGCCCACTAGCTTAGCCCTGCACTACTCAAGTACTATGGGAAGCTTGATAAAGCAGTAGTCAAGTCAAGGAAACCACTGCCACCCTCCCCAGCTGAAGAAACAGGGAAGGTGGTCAAGCCTTGTCAGTTCAGTCTTATGCTGCTCTGAGCATTTCAACAACGCAGTAGCTGAGTAGCCCACCTTCTCCAGCTGCCAAAATGGTAAGTGGCAGAGGGTCTCTGATGTGGACCTGTGCTGTCAAAGCTCTCCAGCACCTTGGAAACACAATCAGCAATAATTTCCAGCCTTTCTCCCAATCTGGGGGTGGGGGAGGGGTTGTTATGAGACTGTCACTGGTTCCTTCAACAGCTCCAAGTTTAGGAGGAAAGTGGATACTTCCCTGTCATAGTTATCAAAGAGCAGCAACTCACCCACCACAGTAACCATGGTGAGTGAAAATGTGGAACTTTGCACACAACAATCAAATATTTTAAGCATAATCATTTTTTACAAGTAGAAACTTACATAATAGACATTATACTCAACCATAGCTAGTAGCATAATATGCCCTTAATATCACTCTGCCTCACAAAGGGCAAAACCACCATCAATACAGAATTAAAAATGGCACAAGTCAATTCCTGTTAACTTTAAAAATGTCAATCACTACCATGGCCTCAAAGTCCTATTTAAAAACAGTGCTTCCATTTCCAGTCTTTCTGCAAGCACTGTCCTTAAATATATTAAGACAATAATTAACATTGTTTCCTCTCCTAAGGTGACTGTAATATAGTACTGTGTGTTGTACAGTATATTGCAATAATATTTAAGATATATCCCTATGGCTAACAGCAAATAAAAACCACAATAGTAGAGCTATTCTGGAAGACAGTTTCTTTATACAGTGGTTCTCAAACTTTTAGCACCAAGACTCCCTTTTTAGAATACGAATCTGTCAGGATCCACAGGAAATGATGTCATGACTGGAAGTGACATCATCAAGCAGGAAAAATTTTTACAATCCTAGGCTGCAGTGCTACCCACACTTGCCCAGGAGTAAGTCCCATTTACTATCATTGTTAAAACATCTAAATAGTAGCCTGTTAAAAGTACAGATCTGTCACATTTCCCCAAAGCAGTCACATACCATGGTAGCATCAAGTCTAATATATTAAAAATAAAATATTGAAATGAATGGGGACCCACTTGAAATTGGCTTGTGACCCACCTAATGGGTCCTGACCCACATTTTGAGAAACACTGCTTTATAGTATAGCTTAGCACATCTCGAACTCTCCCAGAGTTTAAGCACAATAAATCTTTCTGCGGGGGAGGGACGGAAAGCAGCGACACGTTCCCTAGGATCATGCTGCTGGGGGGGGGGGTAGGAACTTTTTTAAAAACATACCTCACTCCCTGCTGGCATCCAGGGTGTGCGGGGAGCCCTGCAAAGTCCTCTGCAGGTCTCCCTGTGCCTCTAAACAGTGAAAGAAATGTGATCACAACCCACTTCCAAGTTGAGATCACAAAAGTGGGTCGTGATCATGTTTCTTCAGTGTTTAGAGGCGAGGGGCTCCCCAGACCCCTCTGGATACCAGAAGGGACTGAGGTATGTTTTTAAAAAGCCCCTACGTCCCTGCAGCAGCGCAATCCTGTGGATCACGCTGTTGACTTCCTTCTTTCCCCATCCCTTAAAGTGGTAGGCAGGGATTCTCAGGTTGGTAGGTCGCAACCCACCAGTTTGAGAACCACTGTACCTAATAAAATCATTTGACATTCTTCTAGCATCTTTAAAAATCTATATAAAAATTATAGAAAGTACCACACAAAAGCAAGCACAGCACACACAACTGTGCAAATCTATTAGTTACATTAAAGGCCCCATCCTATCCAACTTTCTAATGCTTATAGCCACAATACAGCCCCTAGGTACCCCTCTGTGACTGCCTCCTTGATGGCATGGTGCAATGCACGTCCCACTGGAATGGCTGCATTAGCACTGAAAAGTTGGATTGGACTGGGCCTAAGAAGTTTTAAGCCATAACAACAAAAATAAATATAATTCCATTGATGGAGTTACAGAGATGAAATTAAGGTTCTTCAATCTGTTCGGGTTAAGACTGAATTCCTATGCTTGTTATGTTATGCAGGTTAATTCAACTAATTTCACTCAAAAACTAGGGTCTGCAGACATTAATATGAATGATTTCACTCTTATTTATAGGTTATAAGTATAACTAAGAATAAAATAAATCTGAAAACAGAGCCAATAAATTTTGGACTTAAATTAGCAGGAGTTTTTGCTTTAAATAGTGATCAGCCCAGTAGTCAATTTTAAATAAATATTAGCATATTTACAGCCCGAGCTACCTGGGGCGCATGGCTGCAGCCGCGCAGAGAACAGCTCCTGCCACATCCTGCGTGCCTCAGCCTGCCGTGGGCGGCGTCTCTTTCGTCCCCTTCTCCCAGGTAAGGGAAGCAGCCCCGCAATGGGGCTATTCACTTTACTGCCAACCAAAAGGTCAGCGTTAAAGTAAAGGTGTTTGTGTAGCCCTGCATGAACGGACAGGATCCAGTGGAGCTGAGCTCTACTGGACCCGCCTCCTGCCTCCCCGCTCCCTCCCCCCAGCACACCTCCCGCCCACACTCTCTCCGCCCTCCCCACACCTCTCCCCTCCCCGGAATGCCTCATCCCCGCACCGCTGCTTGGCAGTCCGTGAGACCACTGAGCAGCGGAGGACAGGCGTTCGCCTGGCACTGGCCAGCGCTGGGCTGCACAAGCCTCGCAGAAGTCCCTTAATGCACATTTGCGACAGTGCGCTCCGGCGGAAAGCCTGAGGGCTGAGTTCAGGATTGGGCTCTTAATCAGAAGTAAATTCCACTGGCTCCAATGTGGTATACTTCTAAAAAAAAAAAATTCCAGGTGAGCATATTAATCCATCAGAAGAAAAATTTACACAGGCACAATCTGCACACATGATTCCAAAAGACTAAGTAGAGGCCTATTTCTCCCTCCTCTGTATGCACACATGAGCATTATATGCGAGTAGCACAACTGAATACTAGGAGATGCCTCCCATACTTCCATTCAAACCTCCCTCTCCGTATCATGCAAGTTGCTTGTCCATACATGGTGGAAAACGAGAGTTCTATAGAATCCTATTGGAACCCATGCTGTATGAGTGCTGCCTCTGGAGTGCAAATGGGTTGTGCCCAAAACCTATGTCATAACTGCCAGTTACAATGCAGACTAGCTAAAAACTTCTATGAGGGTTTTGTTCAGAAAGAGAAAAATATTTATTTTATCTCACTTGAATCGCAGCAGACTTTCATGTCAATACTACACAAGAGTTATTTAGTGTTAACAGACATTTTGGATCACTAAAGCTGCAATCCTATGCATACTTACCTGGGAGGAAATTCCACTGAACTCAGTTCAATTATCAACTATCACTAAATGCAAATTATACAGAAGACAGAATGGAATGTCCTACATATCATGTTATAAATTTGAGTATTTACTGTTATTTTTTTATACAAACAATATACGATACCACAAGAAACACATTTTCATTCATTAGAAATTTTAGAGTTTCTTCTCAAAAAGTCAATTAGTACCATGCCCATATCAAATATATATTGGCCAGGATCTCAAGGACTAATTGACATGAAGTAAAGGGCTTTCATGTGCATGGTGTGATTTTGACTTATTTCTCTGCATATGCAATTGTTACAAACTACTTTTGAAACTTCCTTCATTTTCAGAAATGGTTTGTCAATGAGGCATAGCAAAATGCTATTAGGGAAAATATTTCCAACCCCTAATATCTCAGAAACTTAGCTGAAATAATTTTCTTTGGATTCTGCCACTGCTGTTAGGTTTGGTGCTCAAGACAGACCTTTCAATCAATAACAAAAGCACTAGCTTCACTTAGGAAAACCAATACTGCCAACTGCATGCAGAGTTACAACTAAGAGAGCTGACTCCAAAGTAAGAGCTGACTTACACACACGTAATGCAACAGAACACCAGCCCAAACACTTACTTGCTTTTTTAAACAAACATGATTTCATCTGTACAGCTACCTTTAGCACATTTATTTCACATCAAATCGATATAGAACTATCATAGATCATTGTTTTTAAAGGAACAGGCCATATCAAGCCTTTTCAAAGCAAGGCAAAATCTAGCTCTGAAAAACAAAACTGAAGGATCAGCTTTGATATCCTAGCGTGGCCTGCTTCCAGAAAAGAACAAGTGTCTATGTTCAAGACATATCACAAAAACCCCAGCAAAAGTATTTTTTAAACATGTAGAGAAAGTGTGAACCTTGCTTCCTCAGTGAAAAAGGGTCTGTATTTATTTACTGAAATTCATGATGCCATTTAACAGTCAGGACCATATGTAAGAATATTCCATCCTTTGGCCTGAATTATATTTTTTATTTTTGGATATGATAACATTTGAGATTTCTGCATGGAGTAATTTCACAAAAATGCTTTATTGTGCAAGAATGATGTAGTAAAATCTCTATGCGATGATTTTACCAAGTAAAAAATTGTGAAGAGGACTTTTTGCTCTAGTTTCCAATGGAATGTGGCTAAATGTTAAGAAGCAGCTATTAACATTTACTTTTTCAAAATAAATGCTTTATTTAACCTAGAAACCCTGTAATTCAACATCAGATCCCATTTCAAGAAGTTCATTACTTTTAATAATGTCTTTAAACAGAGTGCAATCAAGCTTTATGTAGGGATATTGTTCACACACAGCTTTCTGAATAATTGTATTTGATGCAAAGTTTCAACTACGCAAAAAGTTAGATTTCTTAAAAAAACAAAATACAACTTTAATTTTCGAAATGAAAAGTTTGCCAGAGTATTGGAATAATTAGTAAAATAATCATTTTCTCTTGAATCCTTTCTACTCTTGTAAGGAGTAATCCAAAGATGCTTGATTTTAAATCAATAAAATGGAAGACAGGTAAAGAAAACATCATAACAACATACATACATCAAAAATCTTTCAGCCCTCACAATGATGTTAAACAGAGCAATACATTTTGCACTTTCATATTTATTCATATAAAAATTATTGCTCTGTTTACTATCAATTCGAGGCCTGACAGATTCTCATTTGCCATGATCATAACATTTTTTATAGGAATAAATTTCTCATTACCCAATTTAGTGCTCTCGAAGTAAAACTTAACGTTTAACATGATATCAAAATAACCCAATACAAAACTCAATGGTTAGAAAACTAACCTCATAAAGTATTTTTTAGATAGGCTACAAATGAGTAACTACTATAATAACCCCATTGGTATTTCCTCTTCTAACCATTCTCAGGAGAACATAACAATGTGCACAAACAAGAAAAGAGAATTTTGCTGATATTCATAAGCCGTAAACTTTAAAATATAGTATTTTAATTTTAAAAGGATGAGTCTCCAACAATATCTAAACTTGTCACTATGGAAAATCAAGCATGGAGAAAATGGATAGGTTCTCTCCAAACTGCACATACTATGCTATCTCTATTTGCACATATTGCCTACACATATATGGATTTTCATCAATATGCTGCACCAAATAAAGCTTATAAAAAGCTACCACAAAATCTGTTAATCTCCACAACACTTAAATTCCACATCATTTCTGTCTGTTTTTATTATATGATATTCCCTTTAAACATATTTAAGAATGGAAAAGCAACACTATAAAAAGAAATACTGGACAAAGTCAAAGAATAATTCAGTGACAATTCAACTCAATACAAGGTATTGAGGTATTTGAAAATTGTGTTATTTATTTTACTCAGCCCAATGTGTTCAGTAAAACTTGGGCTGTAATCCTATTTTACTCCCTGGAAACAAACACCTCTAGGCATAAGCTTTTAAAATGATAAATACGTCATTCTCTATATTTAATTGTGAAGTAGAAGAAAAGGAGACTTTTGAATCTTACCTGGGTGTAGTCAAAATCAGAAAGCGGGGCTATACTCTTGATATAGTCCGCTCGGAATTGGTTTTCTTGGTTGGCCAATGGAACCGGAGGTATTAAAGTGCTCATTGCTGAAACTATAGTCTAGAACAAGAAAAACACAAGAACAGAATATAGCAGGATATAATATGGATAAATCACAAACACAAGATCACTAAAAGATAATCCAGCCTTATCAGAAAAATAGGATTTTGTCTTCATGTGCAATTGCTAACTATACACAATTTAAGAATAAAAATGTATTCTTACCACAATCGCATCTTTTACATTTTTCCGAATATCCAGAATTTTCTGTTTCTTTTCTCTGTATTAACACAAACAACAAAGCCACAAATCAATTTATCTTAGTTGTTTATAATAAGTGCTCATCTGCTTTTAAAACCTAATTAAAGAACAAGTTTTAATCTCTCGCATTCATAATCCATTTCATGATGAAACACTGTAGTACATGAGTTTAATTAAAGTATTTTGTTTTATATTTCTGTCACATGATACATGTCAAATGACTATATAAGGCTTGAGGGGAAGTGGGATTATAAGTAATCTGCTCAATTGTACAGCAAAGGGAATTTAAATTCCAGATGTTCTCTAACATATCTAATGACAAATAGCTAGAATTATTACACTGCTTATATTAAATACAAAGGAAAATAAAGTACAAAAATACTTTGTAATAAATTACATTCCTGTTAAATTAGTTTTGTTTTTATCAATTTAAAAAACAGGAACATTTAATATAGATCTTTAATCTCACATACATAAATAATATTTAGTTATTATATAGCTGTTAAAAGAAATAGTCGCCATGTTGCTGCTACACAAGGGCCTACTGAGTACTGCAGCAGCAACAATGTAAAATACAGTAAGAGGACCAGATAAGGAAGGGGAAAAATACGAATTCATGCTTCTCTTAATAAACATCAACAGTAATTTCCGTGCTATGTCGGATAATGGAGGTAAATCACCAATGAACTTCATATAAAGGCTGAGAAATACCAATTCTGTAATTCGGGTTTATGTGTTTTAAATGTGTGTTGCTTTTAAAAAAACAAGCTCCTCCCCCCAAGTAACAATAATTCTTACTCTGAATTAAATCCATTTACATGCAAGATCTTCATTTGCTTGACAATAGTGCTTTTTCCTGACTCACCAGCCCCTGAAAATAGAGAAGAAAAATGCATGATGTATACATTGGGCAGTGGGGGGGGGGGGACAGGTTGAAAGCATCTCTCCTCTCCCAAACACGTACCTGACTGTGGTTTTTGGAAACACATACTTGGTCAATCTGTGCATTTTATATATACTGCTTTATAAAACAGTTCTGCATTCCTTCCATCGAATAGCCTCTTGAACACAACTAGCACAGCTTCTGTATGATATGCCTGCCATGGGAAACTGAACTGCACCACTGCACCCTCATATCCCTCCCCCACCAAAAAGCTGTTCTTCCTTACCAAGCAGAAGCAAACGGTGTGTGGCTTTATAAGCTAGTCGCTCTTTCTGCAACTGCTTCTCTATTTTTTTGTTGGCTTCTCGCTGTGCTTTCTCATCAATACGCTGATCCTCCGTTTTGCTGTTGCCCAAACACCCCATTGCTGTCACTTAGGGTGGATGTCAGATTGCACTGTGTATGTACAGTTCTATCCACAAAAAAAATTTAAATAGATGATATTTATATCCCTGTGATGGTATCGCTCCTCTTTCTTCCCCACCAGTTGTTCAAATAAAATGGTCTCTGGTCGTTTTCTGATCACAGTTGGCTTTTTCCTCCCCCAAAGAGATGCAAAGAGCTTCCGGAAGAGGTAAGTGTTTTTAAACAGAACAAAAATCCATACAAAACGCCTAACACAGTGAAAAAAGAGAAGGCTCCTCCTGGAAACCAACCTAATGCTGCCTTCCTCTCACCACCACCACGCGCGCGCGCCACACACACAAAACACACACACATACAGAGGCACACACACTTACAATCCCTATATTTCTCTGTCTATTTTTGTCTTTCTAACTCAGCACTGCCTCTTTCTGCAAGACCAGGAAGCAGTCAAACTACAAACACTGCAGAAGTGAAGACAGAGGGGGAGGAAGGGGGGGGAAGTGAACTGAATTCTATGGGCTGTGTTAATTCCCTAGGTATTTTTACAATAAATCCTTACATAGGAGAACTAATAGGGGAGTGGAAACAAGAGAAGCTCACTGATCGGATGGATTTCATAAATCTATTCCGGACTGCAGGGAATCTTGGATATGCCTACTTAAAAGATATGAATTTAGTATATGGATTCCATTTTGATCCAGAGCCCCCACATTCTAATGCACACACTGCAAACAACAAACTCAGCGAAATCACTTTCACATTTTCAGCCCCAAGGACTCCAAAGAGAATCCTGATAGGAACATAGGAGTAGAACACTACAGGAGTTTACACTCTCATGCTTCAGTAGATTTTCCAGTCCTTATTCATATTAGATAAATGGTGTTAGAGGCTGGAATACACAGAGGAACATCTGGGACAATCAGGATTATTTACAAATTATTTTCATTTTTTTTAACCCAGATAATGAGCTAAATCCATCTTTGTTATTTTGGGCGTGGGGTGCAGCATAGTAGTTGATAGTGAAGGCATCAATAACCAGGCATGAGGGCACAATACTAACTGGTAGTAAGGCCAGCGCAAGTCTGCCCCCCGCCTGCCAGCCCCTGGGGCCACCCACCCTCCTGCCCCACAATGCTTTCTCCCCGCCTCCTCCCCACCCTCCCCACACCCCCTTGCGCCAGTTGAGCTCAGCTGGCAAAACCCACCGTCCTTGAGCTCTACGACAGTGCAGTTAGGACAGTGCAAGTCCCTTGCACTGGCCCAGGGGTGTTGCAACAGTGCCGTAAAGCATTATCGTGCTACCCTGGTGACAGTTAGGCCAGCGCCGGCCAAACTGTGCCGTCGCAGTCTGCAAGGACGGTGAGTTTGTGCCAGCTGAGCTCGACCAGTGCAGGAGAGTGTGGGGAGGAGGCAGAGAGGAGCCGTTGCAGGTCAAGGGACGGGTGGCCCCAGGGGTTGGCAGGTAGGAGGCAGGGCCAGGATCCAGCTGTTATGCCGGATTCTAACCCCGTTCCTGGGTAGCCTGGGCAAACCCCGGGTTGCTTGGATTTGCGCTATCTCCAGGGGTAGCGCAGATTCGAGTAATCCCATTGGGCTGCAGTGGCTCTCCCCAGGGTAAGGGGAAGTGATTCCTCTTGCCCTGGGCTGAGCCACTAAACACCTGAAACTTGCACTGGATACAGCACAGGCCCGCTGGCCTGCCTTTTTCCAGCACAAGTTAGGATTGCGCTGCAGGTGAACTAAGTCACAGTGCACAGACAAACCCTGAGGTCTTAAAGTGCAGATGTACTATACAACCTGAAGCTTAATGAAAAATATTTTCAAGACTTACCGTACATCAAAACATTGTCCAAACCGATAAACTGGTATGTAACACTTATCTTTCAGCTGCTCCTAGTCCTAAACTTGTACATGTCAATACAGCCAAAAAGCAAGCATATTTCATAGAAACTAATGCTACTTTTCTCAATATTCTCAGAACTATGACTGCAACATGAAGATCAACTATCTGCATCTTGTGAATGGTAGAATTCTCTCTCTTCCTCTTAACCCTAAATATTCCCAAAACTTTCAGTGCAAACGAAGGGGATTTTATGGTACCAAAAATACAGTCAGTGATGAATCTGGTATATAGTAACACACATTTTGGGTGATGTGACAATACACAAATGTAAGAAGCTGTCTTAGTAGTACAGTACAATATGGTCTATGGCTCCATCTTGTACAGTACGGACTATGCTTTTTGACAGTGGATCTTCAAGGCTGTGGTGTTTCCCAGCCTTTCCTAGAGATGCCAAGAATTGAAAGTGGGACTTTATGCATGCTCTCTACCACTGAGGTACAAGTCCTCCCTTTAAAGAGCGAGACTAAGGGCACAATCCTACCTTGCACTGGAACAGGCAAACCAGGAGGCTTGTGCTGTATCCAGCACGGGATAAGTGCCCAAAGTGGCTCAGCCAGAGGTAAGGGGAAACTTTTCCCCTTACCTCCGGGTAAGCCACCCTGGTCCCAATGGGTCTCCTCGGATTTGCACCACCTCCTGAGCTGGCACAAGTCCGAGGCGAGTGGAGTGGCTTGAAGCCACTATGTGCTCCTCGGGAACAGGGGTTGGGATCCAGCATAACTGCTAGCTCCGAGCCCTGCCTCCTGCTCCCTGCCCACCCACAGGGCCGCCCAGCGCTCACCCTCCCCAGAATGCCTCCCTCTAGCCTCCCCCCACCCACCCCAGATCCTTGCGTTGGCCGAGCTTGGTCGATGCAAGGCTCGGAGCCTCCGTCAGTGCGGAGGCTTAAGTCAGCCTCTGCGCACCAACTGGGTAGCCAACTCACGAGGAGGTGCAAACATGCCTTAAGCTGGCCCAAGGACCAGTCAGGATTACACTGTAAATTTCCCTGTACAATTCCGATTTTTTTTTATGTGAATGTACAAACATTTGCATTTTAAAAGTACATTGGGAACCATACCTTTTACAGATTTATTAATGCTCAAACATCATTAACCAGACACATAGCCAAATATGAATTGTACAGCTCTGGTGTCACTCTATAAATATTCTGACCATAATATTTATTATTTTGCATGATATTCTCTATTCTCTAACCAGCAAGCAACAGTTGCTGGTTGCAATTACCATAACACTTCAGTTTTTCTTGTTCGCACTGCATATATCTGTGCTTACTAAACTACAAATATGAGAACTTAGTGTCTCACGTGGTATAATGGAGTCAAGAAATTTGCCTATTGCCATGCAAATTCCCTGCCAGGCAAATTCCCTGCCAGAACACAAGAAATGCCTTGTTGGATCAGCCTAGTGGTTAATTTAGGTCAGAATCTTGCTTCTCAAAGTGGTGAGCCAGATGCTCCTGGCAACCCCACAAGCTGGATATGAAGGGAACAGCCACCCACCACTGCTTACATCCCAGCAACTAGTATTCAGAAGCATACTACCTGAATCTGGAAGCTCAATTTTGATATCAAGGCAAACTGCCATTGATAAGATTCACTACTATTAACTTGTTCCCTATAAAGCTGTCTAAATCAATGGCTATCACTGGACCTGGTTACACTGTATTCCACAAGTTCATAATGTGCTATGTGAAGAAGTATTTTTTTGTATTAAAAAGTCTCAAACATTTTTTCCTTTCATCATAGAGAAGGTACTCCAGTCTCTTGATCATTTTGGTCCCTCTTTTCATCACCTTTTCCAGCTCTTCGATGCCTTTTTGAAATGGGTTGACCAGAACTGTACACAGTATTCCAAAATGTGTTACACTATAAAGCTATAGAGTAGCTTTTCCAAAAAATTTACCGCTACACAAAACCATGCTATACCGTAGACCATTAATCTAATAGGCGGGAAATAGGAGCTGATAGGCCCAGAATGCACTGCTCCCACTGGTTAGAGTAGCTTACCAAACAGAGTGTTGTAAAAAATCAGTACTAAAGAAAGCAATGTTATTAGAGGTATTGTATTACTAGACTGCCTTTATGATACTTGTTTTACAGGTCAGGCTTGTTATACACTGATTTTTTATACTGACATAAGGGTTTTATACTGACATAAGGGGTTAGGATTGCGCCTTTTGTTTTTTAAATTGATTTGCTATAGTGCGTTTTTTACCATCCACCTGAGTTTTTGGAACGGAACCCTTGTGAATAATGAGACTCAACCTGTATTTTATTTTCATTCCCTTTCCGAGTCCTCCCCAGTATGGAAGTTGCCTTATTCATTGCTACCACATTCAGACAATTCAGACATTGAGCTATTCTTGCCCTGATACCTCTTTTTTGATCAATCACTGCTAATTCTGACCCCATTAGTGTATATGTGAAGTTTGGATTCCTCACTCCCCAATATGCATTCACTTCACATTGAATCTAGGGTGCCATTTTGTTGCTCCATGAGTCAGTTTGAAGAGATTTTGCTGGAACACTCTGAAGGCTATTTGGGTTTTCACCACTCTGAATAATCTGATGATATTTGCAAACTGTTCATCCAGCCCATCATTTATGAATAATGGGGAGACCGATCCTCTGCCTGGGTAGTACCACTCACTTGCATGCTGCCAGATAGAGGCCTCCTTGGGGTAAGTCACAAGTACTTTTTTATTTGGAAATACAGCAGTCTTCCAATTTCTTGCCCAAACAATCCCTGCAGCAATCAAATGATTAATTAACAATTTCAAATCTCTAGCCAAATTCTCTGGAATATAACCAAACAGAAATTATTAATACAACAAGATTAAAAGTTTGCCCTCTAATAGAAAAATTAGGGACTCAAACAATTTTCCAGACTTGAATTTTACGACAGGTACACCACACATGTATCATACCTGCATCACCAATTCCACATTTTCAACATTTAGGTTGCAGTTCTATGCTCACTTTCCTGAGAGTCGGTCCCACTAAGCACAATGGAACTTACTTCTTGGTAAACACACCTACAGTTGTGCTGTCAGTTAGACATACTTCAACATTCTATTAAGTCTCTGGAGTACCAAATAACATCTACCAAATATTTTGAATGGTGGTTCCATCAAATAAGCCAAGTCAGTAGAATCCTCATGTACCTGTGTTCACAAGTCCTTAATTATTCTTTTATTTATAGCCCAAAGCCTTTCACAAGTGTCTACCCCATTTTCTAAGGACATCAACTGCCAAATCATTTTCTAAGGACATCAACTGCCATTTTCTAAGGACATCAACTGCCAAATTTGTGACAAAATACAATTTGCCTCCTCTTTTTGGGCTAATAGGATTTCAAATTTAGTAAGCTAACAGTACAATCCATACATATTTACTCAGAAGTATGTTTTGTTACATTCAATGGGACTATACTTCATATGCATATAGGATTGCAGCCTAAGCAGACAAACTCTTAAATCCTAAGTAACAAATATTCTAATCTAAAGGTACTGAACTATTGGGGGATGCCAACTGTTCTTTAAACTAATAAGTTCTTTAGAAATAAATCCTGCTTGAGTTACAAGATCCTCAAACTTATAACACACCCTCCCAGCATGAAAAAAGTTTCCAGATGGTTCTAAGCAAAACCACATCCAAAGCCAACAAATCTGTGCTGTCTAATAATATGTGTGAGGCAAAGGATGCCATGGCCCTCATAGGTAGACAACTGCAATATACTTAATTTATTGCCCAATCCTACCCTTCCTCCCACTGATCCTACCCCTCCTTCCACCAAAAAGGCATGCATCGTACCCAGCAGGGAGGAGGCGGATTGGGAGACTAGGGAAGGGAATTATTTCCCCTTACTCCTCTATAATCTATAAGCTTTCTCTCACCAATGGATATCCTCAGACTTGCACCAGCTCATTAACTGGCACAAGTACAAAGGGAAGGGGAAGGCAGCCTTGAAAAGGAGACTGTAAGGAAGACAAGACCTGTGCAGGAGAGGAATTTAAAAGGAAGTGAGTGCATGTCATGAGTAGAAAAATTAGAAGATATTCTGAACTGCTGGACCTATGCAATCACTTCAGGGATCTTTCAGATACCAGTGCCTCTGAAGATCCTGATGGAAGGCACTGACAGCTAATTGCACTAGGCAGCTGGGAAGATTCTCAACCCTACATGGGCTGAAAGAGAAAAGTGATGGTGGTTGGGGATTCCCTGCTAAGAAATGTGGAAGCAGGGTGTGTGCCAATCCAATATGATTGCTTGTAAGGTATGATGTCTTCCTGGTGCAAAGACCAAAGATATGACAGAGAGACTGCTAAACCTGGTCAAGCCCAAAGATCATTTTCCTTTCCTGCTCATTCATGCGAGAATGAATGACACTGGGCCCAATCCTATCCAATTTTCCAGGGCTGGTGCAGCCATGTCAATGGGGCGTGCACTGCATCTTGCAGTTGGGTGGAGGTAGTCACAGAGGCCTACTGAAGGTATGGGGATATTTGTTCCCTTACTTCAGGGCTGCATTGCAACTGCACCAGTGCTGGGAAGTTGGATAGGACTTGAAGTTGGAACTTCAAAGGTTAAAGATCTTGGGGTCCAGGTGGTATTCTTGGATGAAGAATTGCTGAAAGAGATGGGCTGCACTTCACAAGTACTGGGAACACTGTTTTTAGCAAAAGCATTGTGAATGTGACCAAGAGATTGAAGAGGGCTTTTAATTGAATGCTGTGGGGGCTGAAGACATAAGCCTAAAGTTTAATTTACAGGTAAAAATCTTCTAGATGGGGACTTTAGGGATCAAGTTTATTTGGAGGTGCCCAGAAATTCCCAAACTAAAACAAGAGCAACATTCTATCATAATTTCCAGGGTTTACACTCTGTGTGTGTGTGTGTGTGTGTGTGCGCGCGCGCGTGTAAATAAATGCATGGAATATGGGAAATAAATTAGATAAACCCAACTTGATTAAGTATAACCAAAACCTGGTGGAATTACTCTCATAACTGAACTGTAGGAATGGAAGGCGATCATTTGTTCAAAAATAACAGACGTGATAGAAGGGGAGGAGGTAGCAATGTATGCCAAAAACTATGTATACAAGTGCAGAAATCCAAAAGAAGGGTAGTCCTGTTGAGATCATCTGCGTAAAAGTTAACGGAAGAAGAAATACAAACAACATTGTGATTGGAATCTCCTACAGACCGAAAGGGCAAGGGAAAGTTGTGAGAGATATTTTCCTGAACAACTTACAGATGTTACAAAGAAACACATGTCAGTAGTAATGGGGGACTTCAACTACCTGGATATCTGTTGAGAGACTAGCTCCACTAAGCAACTGAAAACAATTCTGAAGAGAGAAAAAAGGGGGGGTGTACCTCAAAATGCCAGTATGGCTGTGGAAAAAGCTTAGTGATGAACTGAAGATAAAAAGGACAAGTATAGGAAATGGACTATAACAGAGTTCACCAAACACAGATATAGACAAACAGGCTAGAATGCTAAATCTCAGCTTTTATTTAGCAGGGGGAGAGTAACTGGCCCTCCTCACCCCAGCAGTGTCTTTTCTAGTGACTGTCTGCTGGTGTTTTGCATCTTTTAGATTGTGAGCCCTTTTGGGACAGGGAGCCATTAGTTATTTGATTTTTCTCTGTAAACCGCTTTGTGAACTTTTGTTGAAAAGCAGTATAGTAAATAGTATTAGTAATATAAACTGAGGTTGACCAAGGGTTCAAAGAGCATCCAAACAAAAAGGGGTGTTTTTTAAGGAAGCGAAAGAAGTACAAAATAGTAGGATCACTGCTTAATATGGATGTTTAATTGTTATCTGGTGACAAAAAGAAGGCGCAACTGCTCATATCCTATTCCTGTCTTTTCCCAAAAGGAGGACTGTGCAAACATTTATGCTGGATCATTGGCTGAGGGAGAAAAACATGTGCGACCCCCACAAGAGTAGTACAGCACTCTTGTACTAATGGGTGCAGGACAAGTCTGCAGATTAAGAATGACTGAGAGTTGATTAAAAACTACCTGAGGCCAAAATGAATTCAAGTAATTTGGACCACACAAAGTGCATCCTTGAGTAATTTGCAACTTGCTGATGTATTATCAGAACTTCTGTCAATTACCTTTGGGAAATTCTGGAAGACAGGAAAGTGCCTCAGAACTGGAGATGGTTAAGATTGTCCCAATCTTCATAAAAGGGGAAAAAGGAGGACCCAGGGAATTACTGGCACATCAGTCTGCCTTTAATACCAGAAAAGATATTAGAAAAAATTATATAACACTTAATCCAGTGTTTCCCAAACATGCGGCTGGGTCCAACATAACACTCTTCGTAGTGTCTCAATGCCTTACTGGAGGCCCCAGAGGCCACTTCTAGGTCACACCAGGCCCGTGACCCACTCTGTTGGGCTCTGGGGGTCGCAGAATGGCTCGTGGAAGTGACTTCTGGTTTGTGGATGCAAGTTCCAACTTGACCAGAAGTTGCTCCCAGTCACCTCTGCACACCATTCTGAGGCCCACAGAGGCCAACAGAGTGGATCACAGGCCCAATGCAATCCAGAAGTGTCCTCCAAGGCTTTCAATAAGGCATTGTAGCACTAAAAGAGCATCACAACACATCCCACCATGGAGGACAAGGTGGGCCATGGCACTAAAAAGTTTGAGAATTGCTGACTTAGGGACCAATCCAGTCGTGGAGGTCTCCTCAAGGTAAAGGAAAATTGGTTCCCTTACCTCAGGGCTGCATTACAGCTGCATCAGTGCTGGAAAGTTAGATAGGATTTGGCCCTTAGTCTGTATGAATCTTGATGTTAATGGAGTGATAACTAAAAGCCAATATGGATTCGTCAGAAATAAATCTTGTCAGATAAGATTTGCTTCATCTCTTTTTTTGAATGGGTTAGCTTAATGGATGGTTCAAATATAGTGGATATCATTTATCTTGATTTCAGCAAAGCATTCAACAAGATAACCTACAACATCTTGATTAGCAAGTTAGTAAAATACATATACAGTGGTGCCTCGCATAAAATTAATTCGTTCTGCGAGTCCTTTCGTTATGCAAGTTTTTCGTTTTGCGAAGCGCGTTTTCCCATAGGAATGCATTGAAATTTAATTAATGTGTTCCTATGGGCAAAAAAAGTCAGAGCAAAGTCAAATTTGGTTTACAAAGTGTTTATTAAGTGCTCTTTAAAGACATACCGTATTTTTCACTCCATGTAAAGTGAACAGCAGTCAACAGTGGCATTAAGAACCATTATCACTGTCATTAACAAATGGAGAGACTTAAAGGTTTGAGTACTCTAGTTTTCTGGAAACCCCAAGAACTCATCATCAGAATTTATGAAGCTCATTTGCTCACAATCACTGACATCACTTTCTTCGCTGTCTTCCCCCCCCTTCCTTAGGGTGAATGTGAGCATAAACTGGCATGACGATCCCCCCTTATTAGGGTGAACGTAATCATAAATTGGCATGAAGATCCCCCCTTCTTAGGGTGAATGGGATCATAAACTGACATGAAGATCCTCCCCTTACTAGGGTGGACGGGATCATAAACTGACATGAAGATCCCCCCTTATTAGGGTGAATGGGATCATAAACTGACATGAAGATCCTCCCCTTACTAGGCTGGACGGGATCATAAATTGGCATGAAGATCCCCCCTTCTTAGGGTGAATGGGATCATAAACTGACATGAAGATCCTCCCCTTACTAGGGTGGACGGGATCATAAACTGGCATGAAGATCCCCCCTTCTTAGGGTGAATGGGATCAGGCTTGCGGGGGGGGGAGGCTGCGATGGCAGGTTGCTGGGGGGGGCTTACGTTCAGGTGCTGGATGAGGTGAGTGAAGGCACCCCTCCCCTGCTGTGTGAGTGTGGGGGGGCAGAGCATCTGTGTGCGTAAGAGAAGGGGGCAGCCTATGTGTGTGAGAGAGGGGGGAAAGTGTTTGTGTTGCAGAGAAGTTGTGATGCTCCAGGCTTGGGGTGGGGGGAAAGAGAGGCTGCGATGCTCCAGGCTTGCGGGGGGGGGGGGAAGAGAGAGGCTGGGATGCTCCAGGCTTGGGGGGAGAGAGGCTGGGATGCTCCAGGCTTGCAGGGGGGGGAAGAGAGAGGCTGCGATGCTCCAGGCTTGGGGGGGGGGAAGAGAGAGGCTGCGATGCTCCAGGCTTGGGGGGGAGAAGAGAGAGGCTGCGATGCTCCAGGCTTGGGGAAAGAGAGGCTGTGATGCTCCAGGCTTGCGGGGGGCACAAAAACGGGCGGGAGCAAGAACGTGCAACCCCTGACAGGCACACAGGAGCCTGGCCCTGTGAGTGAGTGAGTGAGTGAGGGGTGGTGAAGAGAGCTAAGTGTGTGTGTGAGAGGGAGGGAGGGATGCTGACTGACCCGCTGCTGCGTGAGGAAACCCCAAGAACTCATCATCCTTCCTTAGGGTGAACGTGAGCATAAACCGGCATGACGATCCTCCCCCTTCCTTAGGGTGAATGTGAGCATAAACTGGCATGAAGATCCCCCCCCTCCTTAGGGTGAATGTGAGCATAAACTGGCATGAAGATCCTCCCCTTAAAACAAACCAAAACAAAACAAAAAAAATTCGTCTTGCGAAGCACGGGTCATAAAAATTCGTTGTGCGAGTCAACAAAAATCGCAAAACGCTTTCGTTCTGCGAGTTTTTCGGTGCGCGAGGCATTCGTTATGTGAGGCACCACTGTACAAATGTTACATGGATTCACAACTGGTTGGAGTACCCCAGGGCTCCGTCTCAAGCCTGTTTCTCTTCAACATCTTTCTTAATTAGACTGAAGGGATAAAAGGATGCCTTATCAGATTTGTAGGTGACACAAAATTGGAAAGAATAGCTAACACTGCAGAAGTCATATAAGTATTCAGGATGACTTCGACAACAGGCTGAAACTAAACAGCACAGTCCTATGCATGTCTAATGAGAAGTAAATAACTGAATTCAGTGGAGCTTACTCCCTCATAAGTATGTATAAGATTGCAGCCAAAAGAAAGTTCAACTAAGACAAATACAGTCACAGGGCAGTAATGGGATTGTGAGGGGGGGCAGGTCAGGCCCAGCATTGGCATGAGCCATATCCTACCTCCTTTTCAGGCAAGATCCCCTGACATGGAATGATTTAGCAGGTGCAGGTCAGAATAGACCCATTGCCACGGCTGGGCTTTCCCCAGGGCAAGGGGATAAATGTTGCTTTACCTCAAAGAGACTTTCAGCCTGCACAGTTCCTCCACAGGATGCAGTGCTACTGCCATGCTGGTGCTCCTGCATCAGTGCAGGGGGATGTACACGTGCTCCAGTTTCCGCAACTTTTTGTTATCTCCTCTGCAGAGACAAAATTGATGCTGACTGACTCCTATAAGATGGGAAAAAGATTTCTCAGTTTGAACTGAGTAAGAATAGGGGGAACCACTACTATTTTTCATAACAGTAGGAGGATTACCATTTGCTGAGTTGCTAAGCTCAAGAAGCTCACCACTTGTTTTATATTCTTTTAGAAATGGAATTGTCTAGCCCTCCACTTTAAAATATTGTTAGAAGCAACAAAGAAGATGTACTTTCTCCTCCAAAAGGCTTGCAATTCAAGAGTGGAGAGAGAGTAAGAGTAAAACCATGAAATGTGTAATGGTTTTGTTTTTTTTAAATAATGTGTCCAGGAAGGGACTGAGTTGGGTTGAACTGTAAAGGGGAAGAGGGGGGCTTTAGCACTTTGTCCTGCCACATGCGCTATTTTTATTGGAGGGGAAACTCTATTTACTTTTAATTGATAATAATATTTAATTGATAATCCGAGTGCATGCAGGTCTGATCTAGTGGTGTAGCTCGAGGGTTGGATTTTGTTAGTAGGAGATTGTTGTTGTGCATACCTCCTAATATCTGTTTCTCTTTCACCCTAGGACAACTATTTGACTTTGCATTTACTTCAAACCCTTTGTCTATATACCTAAGTTATTATGCGTCTCTTAACATCTTAGCACTGGTCTTGTCCCTCACCTTCTTTCCTTTGTGTTGTTTTCAAATGTTAATAAAGCAGTTGGAACACTATGTTTCGTTTTCTTAAGTGTTCATGGGGTTTTTAATATGCTTTGCTTGCAAAAGAAATGAAAGCCAATCAATATTACAAAAACAAGCAATGTAACAAGAACCTTTAAATAATGTTTTCAGTTGATTATTTATGGTTTTACAATATGAACATGTGTTTCCTTTCAGGGAAAAAACACTACTGAGACAAAACACTACACTGACACAATTGCTACAGTACTGAATGGCTCAAACACTAGAGTGTCCAAAGAGAAAGTAGACCTTCACAGTATTTGGCTGCAACACAACAAAAGGTTCTGTAGCACTTTTAAAAGACCAACATTTCTCCAGCTTGAGATTTCATAGGCTCGATTTTAGGTCAGACTTAGTGGCTTGGAAAGTTAGACTGTCACTATGCAATAAAGAAACAGTGAGCATATAAGATAAATGTGCCAGTCCCACTAAAGTTTAAGAATCCAAATGTATACACGATGTAATCAAAACTGTAGCACTCAATCTGCATTTAGCAGCTAGTTTGCCCAAGAGGTCTCAATCACTGTATACTAGCAGTTGTAAATTCATGTACAACGGATAGTGCAGCACATAAAAAATAAAAGCACTGTTTCATCCATCTGACAAAGTGGGCTCTAGTCCATGAAAGTTCTGACACAATAAATCTGTTTTTAAGTTATTACCAGACTCTTGATTTCCCAATCATAGTGTAATCCAATAGTCTTTACTGCCAGATAGTTTCCCTGTACCTTGTTCTGCCTTGACCTTGTTCTCATACCAGATCACACACAGGTTTAGATTCTGCTGCCATGTTGTCCTTGATTCTGCAAAGTCTTATCCAAAGGATTGTTCTACTAGGCTGATCACAGCTCAGGTCCTTAGAGACCAGAACAATAGTATATTTCAAATAAGAAAATTACTGGTTAAAATGTCAAAAACCTAAATATACTTTTCTTCCAAAAAACATGCCTAATTATTAAAACTAAATCACAGAAGCATTGGCTAAGTTCAACATTGAGCACAACTATCTTTTATCATAGGGGTGCTTAAATTTTTGACAGGAGGGCCACTTCATCTCTCTGTGTTGGGGGCTGGAAAAAAAAAGAATTAATTTACACTTCAAATCTGAATACATTTACATAAATGAATACATTAGAGATGGAAAATGAATGAATTCAAACTAGTTCATAATCACATTCACACACATAAAGGGGTGGGGGAGGAGAGATCTTCCAGCCAGTTCAAAATCCCATTCACTCACATAAAGGGGTGGGGGGGGAGAGAGATCTTCCAGCCAGTTCATAAGAGATCTTCCAGTCAGTTCAAAATCCCATTCACACACACAAAAGGGGAGAATCTTCCAGACTTTCACACACATACACCCACTTGCTCGCCTGCCCCCTCACCTTCCTTCCTTCCCTCCCTCCCACCTTCGCTTGGGCGGCATGTGCTCCTGCCTGGTTGCCCACCCACCTGCCTGCTTGGCTGCCTGCCCACCCAACCGCCCTCCCTCCCTCCCTCGCTATAGCGGCATGTGCTGCTGTCTGGCCACCCGCCTGCTCTGCTGCCTGCCTGCCTGCCTGCCTGCTCGCTCGGATGCCTGCCTGCCTGCCCGTCCGCCCGCCCACCCACCCAATCGCCCTCCCTCGCTCGCTAGGGCAGCATGTGCTGCTGCCCATCGGCCGGTCGACCGGCCAGCCAGCCCTCCCTCCCTCCCTCCCTCGTGATCTCTCTCTCCTGCACTCTCCCATTTCCAATTGTCCCCCACTGGCTCTACAAGGTTCCTGCCCATGGGCCAGGCAGGGAAAGACGGGCCCAGCGTGCATGCAGGGCCTTTTATAGTGGGAAGTAACATGAGACCTGCAAGTCTTGTGTTACCTTCCCACTATAAAAGACCCTGCGCGCCCACTGGGCTTGCATTACTTTCACTGCCACTGAGCTCAGTGGCACTGAGGAAAAGTAAGTCACGGAGCTTGAGCATCGGGCCAGCGCAGGCTGGAGTGAGGGCCAAGTGCCTGTTGGGGGACCCTCTGGGGGCCAGATGGGGACCCTTCACGGTCTGCAAGTGGCCCACGGGCCAGGATTTGAGCAGCCCTGTTTTATCAGAATAAAAAACACATAGAATATACCAGTGTTTCTCAAGGTTTGTCCTCGACCATACCATTTCACATGGTCCACCTATTCAGAGTACCTGGTGATGACAGAAGCAACTGGTGATGACATCATTGCCAGTTACATCTGGGTTGGGAGGACACATGCAATGTGACAAATGCCAATAAGAGGCTCAGGGTAAATAGGAAGGCTTTTTTTTGTTTTTGTTTTTTTTGCATGAAAAGCATGCTTTGAAGCTCTGCTCACCAAACCAAGGCTCCTACTGCTGTTTGTTGCATTGTGTTCCTGATTTTGCTGCTGGATAGCAGGTATTCAGGAGTCCTGCAAGTTCCACCAGACATCACCTCAAGTACCACCGGTGGTACCCATACTACTGCTTGAGAAACACTGGAATATACTAATAAATGAACTAGGAGTTAAAGGCAGGTAGGAATGAAAATACAAGCAGGTTTGAATTTTTTGCTAGTATCCAGTCATCAGGAGACTACAGATTTGCCAGGGAGTCTCAACCTGTAGGAATCTGTTCCACTAAATAAGTTCTCTTTGTGTCACAGAAAAAGGCAACTCACTAAAAATAGTTGGACTGTAGAAACATATTTTCATATTAAATTTTATTTTTCACATGCTATTGGAGTTGGTCTCTTTTTCTTTAGCTGTTGGATTCTACAAGTGTTGTAAATCCATGCTGTCGGATTCATAGTCAGAGAAATGCAATTATCTACATGTAATATTAAGGCTAAATGTAGAACACAAAATATTTATTTTAAAATATGATGTCAATAAGGTAGTGTTTCTCAAACTGTGGGTCACGACCCATCAGTGAATTGCAACCTGACTGTTGGTGGGTCATGAAACTGAAACTGACAAAGTGATAGCCGACAAGGAAAATGCATTGAGCCCTAAAGAAAGTGAAACTGAGCTGCACATGCATGTTTACTTGAGTGTGCAACCATGCCCCAGTCCACTTTGAAGGGCAGGTCAAGAGAAATGCAATGCCACCAGAATGGTCCTGATCCAAAGAACATAGAAACCAAAAACACTTGAGAAGGAAGTCCCCCCTCTACAAGCTGACAAGGGAAAATGTATTAAGCTTATGAAAAGTGAAACTGAGCCACACATGTGTGTCTCTGTGTGAGAAGGCAAAAGTGTCTTTGCTGATACCTAAGGTCAGGTAAAAGGGAACGCAAGGGCACCAAAATGGCCCCAATTCGATATATGTGTGGCTCAACAAATGCTCCAGAAGGCGGTCCCCCCCCCCATAGTGAAAAGTATAAAAACAGAGGCCTGAGCAGCTGGTAAAGTGAAATTTTTTTTTTCTTGTAAAGTTAGGTGGGTTCTGATAGTGTTGTTTTAAAAAGTGGATCCCAGTGCTACCAAGTTTGGGAACCACTGCAATATGGCATTTCTGATGCAATATCAAATCACAGTTTGGCATTACATGAATGAGACTTTGAGAACCCTCAGACTTGCATTCTCCCCTTCCCCCCCCCAGCAAATTCCCTTCTCCATTGCTTACTTTAAATCAAATCATACTTAGCTGTCGATCCAAACTGGAAAATTATGGTTTATACATGACCTGGAAACCAGAATCAAATCCTGGGATTTCACGAGACTGAAGCGTGGGCATGCAATAGTAAATCATGCTTTGGTGTTAAATCTGAATTACCAATATGACAGCCCAGAATTACAAGTCATGCAGTACACACTACACTACACTTGATCTTAACCAAAAGGCTGAGAAGCGATAAGTCATGTAGTAGACTTCTGTGTTACAGGAAACAAGGTCCGTTCCCCCCCCCTTTGGCACAAACAATTACTGGAGAGGCTCCAGGATAACAAAGTAGTTTTTTTTCACTTAGATGATCTAATAGACCCCGTGATAATCCAAGCACAACAAACAAATTGTCTGAGGATTTTCTCTCTGAGTCAACATGCCAAACAGCAAAAAAATAAATAGCAAAAACATGATTTTTTTTTTTTACTCTTTGTACCAGGACTTCACTTTCCTTATAATAGGCTGTTTTCCAAATTAAACTCAGTGCTGTATGCACAATTCCTTTTCTTTTTTCAGACACTGCTATTTTAATAAGATGCTATGTCCTTCTTTAACTAACTCAAAGATTCTTCAAAGAGATTAAGAAAACTGATGCATAATCCTTGCTTTATGTAATGTTCAGCTGTAACAGCCAAGGCCAGCACCTGCCCTCCATGGCAAGAACTTGGGCGCAACCCAAGACCATGCAAAGGCTAGGCCCATCTTCCACCACCCTGACTATGCTGCCTCTGCAGTGAGAAAGTCTCTCTTTCCCAGGCTGACGCCTGCTGTGAACTTCAGCAACAGCCTAGGAATGCCCCTCCACTGGCGAATGACTGACACATCTTGGTCAATTAGCACCCCACACCCCCCATATAACCTCCCTACTCTAACCCAAGATTTGCTCTACCTTCTCCATACCCCCGCACCATTCCATGAAGTCCAAAAGTTTAATTTTACTCTGTATTAGAGCACTTTATGCCTATTTATTTTGCACACTGGTAATAAAAAAGATCACTGCCTTTGACTTGGGCTTGGTGCACTCCTTTCCCCCAATGTTTAAAAGAACTGCACAGGCTATGGGCTGGCACTAGCTAATATTCCAAGTAAGCTGTGCAGCAGTCTTTGATAGTAGGGCAAAGAAATATGCAAGATTAAGAAGATTCTTTACAGCACATACAGTTAATCCTTGTTATTAACGGACTCCGTTTTTGCGGATTTGCTTATTAGCGTTAATAAAAGTGCAACCTATGTTGTTTTTGCATGCATATCTTTGCACACATTTGAAGTAGCTAAAAGAAGTCTGAGAGGCCTCAGGCAGTTCTCTTGGCTTCTGTTGTTCTCAGAACAAGTTGCAGTTAAGTGCCAAGTGCTAATGTAACTGCTAACTGGTTGTGATGTTTCAACAACAATTTCAACAATGGCAGCGAAGTGTGATGTGAATGAAAGATTTTACCAAGATGTGGAGCTGCCCTCGCTATCACCCAGCCTATAGAGTTCAAGGTAAGACTGATCAAGACAATTCTGGTGGCTTTGCGTACCACTTCACCTGGCCTTTGATAGGGGCCAAGGCACATTTGCCTACACGTCTTTACTCATGAGCAAATGCTCACAAGTGGCTTTCCATAGGGTTGAATACATTTTCCTTGTCAGCTGGGGGAACAAATTTTTTTGGGGTCTGCCTTCATCGGATTGGGACCATTCTGGTAGCACTCTGTTCTTCTTGATCTGCTCTTCAAAGTGGGCCAAAGCACATTTGCCTACTCATGAGTAAACATGCACATGTGGCTCGGTTTTACTTTCCATAGGGCTCAATAAATTTTCTTCCACAGCTATCAGTTTCTCAGATTCACAACCCACCAACGATTAGATTGTGACGCAATGGTGGGTTGTGACCCACAGTCTGGGAAACACTGGATTAAAGTTCCATAAAATTATGAGCATTCAGAGCAGAAAGGAAGCAAACAGCCACTTACTAAGTAATAATATATGCACATAGAACAGAACAGAATGTTGCATTTTAAAAGTAATCATGTGACCCTCTCCATGTGGAAATGTTATATATGAACATACAGATGTATCTGTAAACTGGATCCTAGATTACTGTTGGCTCAAATTCTAGGAAAAAAATTTAAAGGATTGTTAATTCTCACATAATGTTTCCATGTGAAGATACATATGGGATCACTTTTTAAAATCTATTTGTAATGCAGAACACATCTTCAAAAAATGGATCAGAGCTTGAGTAATGCAAGGTTCTATTTCATATACCAAAGCTTTCCCTTTCCTTGTAAAAAAGCATTCCCTCTTTGTTCCCAGAACAATCAGTATGCAGATAAGTTGCTATATGATATTCCCTAACCCTGGGCTAAAAAGAAAGGTCTGGGTAATGAAGGGGAAAAAAAATGCAAACATTCATCTGTAATGTTATCTTCAAAAGTTTTTTATGTCAACAGATAGAACTTGTCCTTCTCACTCATGCACACAACAGAGAAAAGCATTAAGTCTTACAAATAGTGACATGTATTGTTCTTAATCTGCCTGTAGTACAGTGAGGTCTGAATTATGCGTGTTAATAGTACCACAAGCACTTGACCTTCTGGTCCTTTATACTCCTATTAATCTTTCTCTAACACAGTGGTTCCCAATCTTTAGAAGCCCGTGGACCATTGAGGCAAAAACTGGAATTGCTATGAACCACACAAATCCCCACTCCCTAAACACAAAAACTACAATTAAATTTATAATTAGAGAAGATTTAATGGAGATTACTTATAAGGAAGACTTGTGGGCATTTCAGTGACAGCTCTGGCTGGTTCGTACTCCATCCTCTCTGGTGGTGCATGAGGAAACATCTCCCAAGCAAGCACTCCTCCATGGACCATGGACTGCCCACAGCTGCAGCTAACACTTTGGTGCCAGCAGTGAACAGTCCATTCTCCGCTCTCTCTGGTGGTTCATGGGGAAGCATTTGCTTGGCAAGATACTGGAAGTGATCAAAGGAGATCTTTTTTGTGAGACCTTATGGATCACTTCTCAGGGTCTCATGGACCATTTGTGGTTTACAGACCACAGGCTGGGAACCAGTGCTCTAAGAACATAGAGCCTAGACAAAAAGATGTTCCATACTCAGGTGTAGGGGCTTTGTTTTTTCACCGCCACTGCCCTGGCTCAGGTGATTCTCCATCCCTTTTTTGGAGGCATTCTGGTCCCGCCTCATCCTTCTCCTGCCTCTTCCCTCTCCCCGCTCCCCTCCTTCATCCACTGTCCCCCCCTCATCTCTCCTTCCTTAGGTCGCCTGCATTCTCTCTCATGTTACCTTCCTCCTTCCCCCTTGCCCACCAGTTCTCCTCCTTTTATGTTTTCTGCTTCCCCAAGTATCCTCTGCTGCAGTGGCTGACTAGCAGCCTTTTCCCCACGGCATCCAGAGATTATACAACACCATGGACTACAGCGGCTATTCCTCCATACTGTTCCCTGCCCTCTGGGGACGCTGCAGGGTCAAAACAAACAGCAATAAAGGAAAAACTACTAGCATCAAAACAAACAGCAATAAAGGAAAAACTACTACACCTGCTAATTGGGTAAGAGGCACTTTTTCAAGTGGGTGTCCTCTTTTTAGTAAGGGGAGAGTAACCGACCCTTTTCACCCCAGCAGTGTCTTCTAGTGGCTGTCTGCTGGTGTTCTTTTGCATCTTTTTAGATTGTGAGCCCTTTCAGAACAAGGAGCCATTAATTATTTGATTTTTCTCTGTAAACCGCTTTGTGAACTTTTAATTGAAAAGCAGTATAATAATAATAATAATAATAATAATAATAATAATAATAATAATAATAAACAGTGCGAACAAAATTTTCTAAAACATGCTAGTAGTATTAGGGTATATTGATAATGTGCTTGAAGGTCCCAGTACAGGTGT
This sequence comes from Tiliqua scincoides, assembly GCF_035046505.1. NCBI lineage: Eukaryota > Metazoa > Chordata > Lepidosauria > Squamata > Scincidae > Tiliqua > Tiliqua scincoides. Next base: position 61,086,029 of record NC_089824.1, on the reverse strand, counting down.
GTGTCCCTTAACGACCTTCCAGCCAGTGACAGGTCGCATATGTGATGGCTGCCGCTGGTCAGAAGGTCGCACCCTCCAAGCCTCTGAAGCTGAGGGGAGCTCTGCTCCCCTTGCATCCAGAGGCTTTTCTGAGCCTCCCAGAGGCAGCATGCATCTGCTGGAATCGTGCAAGAGATTCCTCCAGGAAAACCAGACGCGTGCTCCCTCTAGGAGGTTCAGAAAAGCCTCCAGAGGTGAGGGGAGCAGAGGTCCCCTCAACTTCAGAGGCTTGGGGGGATGCAACCTCCTAACCAGTGGTGGCCATCACATATGCAACCTGTCACTGGCTGGAAAGTCTTTAAAGGGCACACACCTGTACTGGGATCTTCAAGCACATCATCAATGCTTGAATGCTCCAATTGTGCAGAGGAAACCAGAAATCACGTCTCTTGCACGATTCCAGCATTCGGAGCCTTGCAAAAGCAGCACACAGATGCGGGCTGCCTCTGGGAGGCTCAGAAAAGCCTCCAGAGGTGAGGGGACCAGAGCTTCCCTTCGCCTTTGGAGGCTTCACATAGTGTCAAGTCCCGCTTGTGTCAAGCGGGGCTTGACACTAGGGATGCCGGTCTGCTTCCCTGTCACTAAGTGGAGCAGAACTGTATGCCCATTATTTAGTAAGAAAATTGAACCTTATAAGTTGAAAGTCAACATACCATCATTCTGATTTCATTAGCTATGAAAGTTCAAGCTAAAAATGTATTGCCAGTTTCTTGATTTTGAGTCTCCCTGCTGCACCCATCTGATCCAGCATGGACATGTTGACATACTGTTCCAGTAATACTCTTTTTACACATTCTTTTTAAACTGTGCTGTGTACAGACATAGGAAAGGTTTGTGGTTGTGTACTTCTTAACAAAACCTCATCGGTTTTGTGCATCACTGTGTAGTTTTGTGCATCTTTCTGTTTGAATAGAGTTGCATACATGCAACAGTTCTTCCATCAGTGGAAAGGGTTCTTGCGTGAGCATGATTCTCCTATCACAAAAATAGTCTACAACCACAGAGTACCAGTGCAAGAAAGAATAGGGTGCAGCTCAATATCTTCCTAGGACCCTATTACGAATATGCATATTCACTGTGAAACACAATAGCATAACTGTCACTGTTCCTAAAGGTGTGCCTCATATGTTACAGTACTAAACATGTATCCCTAAAGGAGTACCCCAAAGGCTAATTCAATACAAGTACAACCAATAGATCAGGCATGTACGTATTTGTCACTTGAAAAGATCCTTCTTAAAGGTCATTAAAGGAATACAGGTCATTGCATGGACAAGTGTATTTTGAACAATGTTTTTTGTGGGCTTCATATAATTAAAAAATTCAAGTGAAAATGCAATAATTTTTATATCTGCATCATTTTAATTTATTAATTATATGCGTGTCTCACTTTTCCATGAAAAACTAAGGGTAGCTTGCATGGATCACACTAGTTTTCCATCAGTGCATTGATCAAGTCCACACCCACACAGTTGCAACAATGCTAAAGATCAGCTGCTCCCAGACCATTATCACTTAGACCTGTATTTAACCTAGGAAATTAAAAACCAAAGTTCTTATATTAAAACAATCACAGGTCTGCAATCAGCACTGGGACAATGCTAATTATGTTTATGAATCTTATACACCAGAGGTGAAATGCTTTAACTGTAAAAGAGAGAATGTATGACAACCAATAATTGTGTAACCAAGCACCTGTTACCAGGCAACAGAACAGTAGTGGCATCTGTCTGACTATCATGCTTTCTTATCCTTAGAAGTATTCAAGGTGCCCAAAAGCCTTTACAATGGTGAAACCTGCTTATTTTGGAACAAAAAAGTACTCTGAAGGAGATGGAAGAGTATTTCATCTCTTGTAATTGATTACAATAAACTAGATCCAGCATTGAAACAAACGCCAGAAACAGATGTTTAACAAAAACTGTATAAAACTGTCCTATATTTTGCAATTCTAACATACTCCTCCAGAGAAAAATCTGGTTTCCTGATTTATACCAAGATGTTAGGTGCAAAAAGAGATCACATATGCTTAACTAAAGCATGTGACAGCAAGAAACAAATTTATATTGGCTGCAGCCATTTGGCAAATAGATGGCCCAGAAACTGTGAAGAAGTGGACAGTGTGGTATTGCTCAGTTTACTATAAGCCACAACTGACAAATGACTTGCTCTCTGGTTGCAGCTTTGGGGGCATTTTTCAACTGTAGCCATATAGTAATTAACTAACAATCCAATCCTATGGACATGCCGAACCACTAGAACTTGTGTTCTGGTGGTGCTTTATGGCATTCACAAAGGCAATGTGCCATTGGCCTGCAAAAGAGCACTGGTGCCAGTAAGTTGGCACAGGGTGGGTCAGGGGGCGTTGATGCCAGGAAAGGGGGTGGTAGCAGCAGCAGCAGCAGCAGCAGTGCAGTTGATATCCTATTCACCTTCTTGGTCTTGATCCACCTTCCCAGGTCCACTCAAACTTGCACCAGAAAAATTGCTGGTGCAGGTCCAAGTAGACTCATTCAGGAAGCAGAAGAAAACAAATGATCTCTAACCCAGAGGACCACCCCCCCCCCGGACGCAGTGCACATTCCAGTGGCGCAAATGCATCAGCAAAGGGGTTTAAATAGGATTGGGCTGCTAGTCTACAGTCCTATACACACTTAACTGGGAACAAGCCCCACTGAACTCAATGGGACTCAGGGCAGTGCTGCTAATCTAAGAGCAATAACTCTCAAATTCTTTTAGAGATCCAAAACATTCAGTTTTGTTCAAAATTCAGAAGCAGCTGCACATTTCATGCTGTTGCCTATCCCAACTTTTACAGTATCAAGCACATTAACTCTGCAGTAAATTTTATTCTGGCCCACCCTTCGCCCATGCTACATAGTTTTGGCCCACACAATAAGTCAAAGGGCACAATTCAAACGCGCCCTTGGGCCAACTCAAGTCCCTTCCACTGGCCCAGGAGGATTGCAAACGTGCCATAAGGCACAATTGAGCCTCCTTGAGAGGAAGCTGGGCCAGTGCTCCGAGAAGCACTGGCCTGTGGAGGCTGACATAAGTCTCCGCACAGCTTCCTCCTTGATACTTGCATTGGCCCGCCTGGCAGGGGGAGGGTGGGCGGCCCCAAATGACGCAAGAGGTGGCACAAGTCCAAGGAGACCCATAGGGGCCAGCAGCCCTTACCTAGGGATAAGCTGCTTGTGGCCACAATCCTGCGCTGGATACAGCGCAAGCCAAGAGGCTTGCCTGTTCCAGTGCAGGATAAGATTGTGCCCAAAGTCACCTACACCTACTTTAATAAATGTCCAAAATAACTGAGTAATAGGAAGTGGGGAAAAAACATACACATCTTCCTATACATAGTCAAATAAAACGGATAAACTTTGCTAACTCTCTTATCACACTTTCTAACAAATGTCTGTCAGTCTCTCAGGATTTTCTTCCAATTCCTCCCAATTTCAGTTCCTCTCTTAATACCCCTGTATTAAGGGTATCAAATCATCTGTACAGCATGCTCTGCTGCACCAGCAAAACTTCTTTAGCAAAATTCTTCTGTTGCTTTTTAAAAGGAAAGTGAAACAAAAGTACATACATTGTATAGGGCACTGCTTCTCAAACTTTTAGCACTGAGACCCACTTTTTAGAATGTTAATCTGCACAGGACCCACCAGAAGTGATGTCATTAATCTCAAAGTGATGTCATGGCTGGAAGTGACATCATCAAACAGGAAGCGCTTGCCTGAAAATGCAGCAAGCACTGGAATTGCCCATGGTGAGCACTGAAATTGCACCATTTTCCCTGGTTTGGCAGGCTATAAATAATTAAATAAATTAAAATTATAAACAATTAAAGTAAAACAATTAAATAAGGGAAGCCAGGCCTGTTTAATTCTCTCTGTAGTCTGCCTGCAATAACCCTAAGCCCCCCTTCCAAAAAATATCAATAAGATTTTCAGCCCTCTCAGTGCACAGTTCAAATTAAATTCTTATATTTAAAGCCAGTTCAGTGTGATAGGGACAAAATCAATTTTAAATCCAACATGCTTGAGATTCAAAGCTTCCCTCTAAACAGCATAAAAACCCAAGATGATAAGGAGAGGAAATGAGGCTCCACTATGGGGAGGGGGGTGAGAGGAACAACCTTTTTCAAGAAAGCAGTGGTTCCCAAATCTTTTAACACTGGAACTCACTTTTTAAAATTACACACTATCAGGACCCCCCCTAGCTTTACAAGACTAAAAATGAAAAAATCTTTTCAGCTCAAGACTCTTTCTACCTTTAATATTATTATTATTATTATTATTATTATTACCACCACCACCACCTCACTGTGGAGGGGGGGTGCCTTCTGGAGCACTTCTGGAGCTCCATGCTCATGACCATTCTGGTAGCCTTGAACTCCTCTTCACCTGACCTTCAACAGGAGCCCGCCCAGTTTCTTACTCACAAGTAAATGCAAACGTGTAGCTTAGTTCTGCAGGGCTCAATACATTCGTCGGTGTGGAGGGAGGGACCTCCTTCTCGGGTGTTTTTGGGGGGGCTGTATTCATTAAATCAAGACCACGCTGGTGGCGCTAGATTCCACTTGGCCTGTCCTTTGCAATGGACCAAGGTATGTTCATCTACTCACAAGTAAATGCGCAGTGTGACTTAGTTTCACTTTCCATAGGGCTCCATGCATTTGCCTTCTCAGCTATCAACTTAACAGCTATCGACGCAACCCACCAACAATCAGGTCATGATCCACCAAATGGATCGCAACCACAGTTTGAGAGACACTGGTCTAGGGTGCTGCTTTGAGTACAGCGGCAGAAGCCTTTGCTTGCAATGCTGCAACTAAAGGGCAACAAAGGGTCAAGCTTAAAGGGTCAAGATGTGGGTCAAAATCACATAAGAATGTGCTACTAGCACAATCTAAACATTATGGTGATTATTTAGGTCAGTGGTTCCCAAACAGTGGGTTGGGACCCAGTGGTGGGTTGTGGTCTGATTTTTGGCGGGTCATCAAAGGGTGACGGAAAGATCAGATAACTAATTGCCTCAAGCCTTGAAGTTATTCCAAAATCAGATACTAAAGCAGCTAATTATCCTGCAAAGAGCTCAGCTCTACAGTTTGCAAGCATGTATAAATATAAAGAGATAAGTGTTTGAGGATCTTTTTTCTGGTTATTATTACTTGCAGACATACATTGTTACATTGACGGTTCATCCTCATTGGCAATCTTTCCAATGTGGCCCACAATCGCTCCATGTTTTTTGGGTCTAGTGCAATTGCTGTCCAGTGTGGCAGTCCCTGTTGTTTAAATGACCTGGAAAAGGTAGCTGACCAGCGAGTAGCCGGTCGGCCGGGGGTTCTTTTGACGTGGTGTGGGATCCAGTGCGTGATTCTGGTGCTCCATCAATCGTCTGTTCGGCGGATGACATGACCTGCCCATCTGTGCTTTGCAGAAGCCATGTACTTGAGTGGGTTGCGGATTTTGGATTCTTGCCGGAGCTCTTGACTTCTGAGACCATGTTGCCATTGTTTTTGGTGGTTCGTCCTGAGGAGGCATCTTTCAAGTGCCCGGTGGATGGTTCACACGGCAGTAACTATGGTCTTGTTATTGGCCCATGTTTCTGTGGCATAGCAAAAAGCCGGAAGTACTATGGGGTTAAACAGGTGGGCTCTCAGCTGTGGATCCTGGATCTGGCTGGTGACTTCTCAGATACAATGAGACTGTATTGGAACTGGCCATCAACTATCCATGGAAGATGATCAGGGACCCTACAAGAGACTACGAAGAGCTGGCCAAGGGACTCACCCACTGTGCAGAGAGAGCCATGAAGAACTTAGAACTAGAAGAAGGATGGCTGAATGTGAAAGCCAAGGAACTTCTGAAGCATCAAGGAGAAACCAGAAGAGATCCAGCAGCCACACACTTGCAGAAGACCATCATCAACAAGGCCTGCCACGTTGCCGTTAAAGAAGCCACTGCTGAGTACTGGAAAAAGAAACTCCTCTCAACTGCTGTTCAATGAGGTAGTCTGAAACGCTGTTGAAGAGAACTTACCGACCAAAGACTCATTACCACCTGCCTGATGGATAGCACCGGAAGGCCGAGAACTGCAAGAACAGACATAGAACGCATCGCGGCGAACCTCTACACAGAGCTATACCAATCCACTACGCCTGTCCCAAGGTGTCCCTCTCTAATGGATGAGAAGCCACAGCCCATCCTCACCTGTGAAGTCGAGAAAGCCATTCAGTCGCTGAAGAAGGGAATAGCACCAGAACCCGATGGAATCTCTGTGGACCTCCTCAGAGCAGGAGGTGAAAGCATCTACTAACTGCTGGCCTTTCACTTTAACTCCTACCTTGTGACTGGGAATATCCCCGACCAATGGAAAAACTCAAAGATGGTCCTGACCCACAAGAAAGGCGACAAAGAAGACATCAGCAACTACCGGCCAATCACTTTGCTATCAATCCCCTACAAAGTCTTTACCAAGATCATCCTGAACCGACTGGAGTCAACATTGGACACATACCAGCCAGTGGAAAGAGCCGGCTTCCAAAAGGGCTTCTGCTGCATGGATCATATCCACACCATTACCCAGCTGATCAAGCAATGCCAAGAGTACAAGATGCTGCTTATACTGACATTTGTGGACGACAAAAAGGCCTTCAACTCAGTAGAAGTCAACACCATCCTCAACTCTCTCCTGTACACCAGAGTGGACCCGTTGTACATTAACATCCTAGAACAATGCAACACCAGGACATCAACCACCATCCAATTGTTTGACCGCAAGCTGTACATCCCCATTGAAAAAGGAGTCCGAAAGGGTGACACCATCTCCCCAAAGCTCTTCACCTCAGCCCTTCAGTATGCCATGAGCAGTGGTGTCACTAGGGTTCGTGTCATCTGGTGAGGGATGCCAGCGCGTCACCCCTCCATGCAGTGCGCAGGGCAACACCCCAGGTGGCGGGGCGTGGTGATCTACCATCACTCTGCCCCCACTGGTTTTTGGGCCGTACCTTTTGATAGAACAAAGACAGAACACATTCTGCATGAAATTACACATTGATTGATAAATAACATGATGGTATTATTCTTCCAAACTGTGATTTTAGTGATTTTGGTCACTAGTTGTGTCACACACACCCCCGGGGGACAACTTACTAAAACCTTATTGCAGCAGTTCTCAAACTTTTAGCACTGGGACCCACTTTTTAGAATGACAATCTGTCTAAGACCCACCAGAAGCAATGTCATGGTGGAAGTGACATCATCAGGCAAATTAAAAGTATAAATAAATGAAATAAAATAAATAATTGAATAAACAGAAGCCAGCACTGGTCCTCCAAGTGAATTTCCTCTGTAGCCTGCCTGCAATAACACCCCCCCCCCCCAAAAAAAAACAACCAATAAGGTCTTCAGCTCTACACAGTGCTTAGTCAATTTAAGAACTTCTGTTTAAACCAGATCACTGTCAGGATCCACCTGGCTTTGAAGTCTCAAAAAAGTTCACCTTATCAGCTGAAGCCTCTGTTTTAGTGGGGAGGAGAGGCTGCCTTCTGGAGCACTTGTTTAGCTGCAGGTGCATAGGATCAGGACCATTCTGGTAGCCTTACACTCTCCTTCACCTGATCTTCCACACCAGCTAAGGCATGGTTGCTTACTCGCAAGTAAACACGACAGTGAGGCTTAATTTTGCTTTCCATAGGGCTCAATACAATCATCTGCTTGGAGGGAGGGACTTCCTTCCCAGGTGTTTTTGGGGGCTGCATTCATTGGATCAGGACCATTCTGGTGTCATTGGACTCCTCTCAGCCTGCCCTTTCCGACGGCCTAAGGCAAGTTCTCCTACTCATGAGTAAATGCGCAATACAGCTCAGTTTCACTTTCCATAGGGATCCATGCATTTTAGTTTTCCAGTTTTTTGGCCATAACTTTTGATAGAAAGGAGATATTTCACTCTGGTTTTTTGCACTGCATTCTGCTCGAAATTCCACGTCCGACGGTATATAATATGATGGGGTTACTCCTAACCACCGCAATTTTAGCATATCACCCCTCCAGTGTGCGTGTCACCAAGTGCAGCCCGCACCCCCCCACTCCCTAGCAACGCCACTGGCCGTGAGCCAACTTGATTGGGACCATAAGGGTCTGCTGATCAATGGAAAGAAGCTCTCAAACCTACAGTTCGCAGATGACACAGTGCTTATCAGCTACAATGGAGATGAACGAGATGCTGTACGAGCTGAATAAAGTAGGCCAAGCTATTGGCTTGAAGATGAATATGAAGAAACTCAGATGATGACCAACCAATGCGACATTGCGACAACAGCAACGTGCAACTCTGTGGTGCCGCCCTGGATAAAGCTGACAGCTACATGTACTTGGGACGTGAAGTGAACATGGCCAACGACCTAACGATTGAGATTGGTGTTCTGCCAAATCCCAATCCAATGGGTCTCGTGCCTGCTTAAGGCTGATCAGTCCCCCTTGTGCAACTCACCAGTGCAGCAAGCAAAAGTCAAAGTCCAGTTCCAGTCCACAGATGCCAAGTAAACCAGTCCAATCAATTAGAGTTGCCAAATCAGAGTCCAGAGCCAATAAGCCAAGTCAGTCTCCTCTCCTACCTCCAATCTGCACTCCTTCAAAACCCACCAACCCTTTCTGCCTCAGGTGTTCCTTATATCCATGAGGGCCCTATTGCCTTCCAGTGGCTGCAGCTGTGAAGCACACTCTGCTGGTTGCCCAGGCCTTACCCTTAAAGGGGCCACTGCTGACATCACATCTACCTCCTCACCAGTTCTTCCAGATTCCAATACAATCGGGAGATGAAGGAAAGCTGTATGGGCCGCCATGGGATATTATTACTTTAAATAAATACATAAACAAATATGTATATGCTCTCAATAGATTGTCATTTTAAAAAGTGGATCTTGGTGCTAAAAAGTTTGGAACCACTGATTTAGGTCTTATTTGTTGTTTTTACAGTAGGACTGTTTTCTCATCAGACTTCCTGAATCCTATTAATTAACAAATACTAGCCATACAAATGCATGTTACTATGACAAACCAAAATCATACCAATAAGAATTCAAGACCATCTAGGCCAGTCATTTTCAACCTTTTTCAGCTCACGGCACACTGACAAGGCACTAAAATTGTCAAGGCACACTGCCAGTTTTTTACTTATACTATCACACTGCAATTAATTTTTAATTAATATAATTAATACAATGAAATCACTTCATGACGATTAAAGAAATTCAAAAGAAGCTTGGAGAGGGAAGTATATGGGATTTTTGGAAAGGAGGAAAATGTTTTTAAGTAGGGTGTTCAAATTGTTATCAGAAGTGCCAGAGAGTATTGGCAAAGAGAGGTCAGACTGAGCACATTTTGGAGCAATGTGGGGTGAGGGATGTGAGGAGACTTGATTGAATCAAGTGCAGGATTCAGATGATGTGGGGAGGGGGAGAGAAAGAATGTGAGGCAACTGATTCTGGACTTTGGAAGGTGGGGATGAGTGAGGGAAAGGACAGTAGGAGAGGTGTTAACTGATTATGAGATTTGGGGAGGGGAATGTGCATGTGGGAGGGGGTGGGGTAGGGGAGAAGAGGAGAGGGAAGTGTCAATTACCTGCTCATATATTTGAGGGAGTGCAACCAAGAGCTCAATCCTGTGCATGTCTACTCAGAAGTAAGCCGCATTCTAGTCAATGGGTCAGTGTGTATAGGATTGTGGCCCAACGCCCTTATTGGCAACGCAGGGAGGGTCATTTTGGAGAGTTACAGGCAAACTGTAGCAAGGAAATGGGTCTATCAAGGACCCTTTCCAGTCAGCCAATCCTTTGGCTGGTGGCCTAGACAGACTTCTGCTTCGCTCCCTTCGTATCTGCTTGCCTGCCTGACGCCTTCGGGCTTCCTCACACTCATTCCATAGTTCCCGCCCACCTGGAGCTCTGCCTAGGCTTCTCTGGTTGCCCAGTCAGCACACGTGGGGCAGGCAATGGCCATTCAGTAGCAGGCGTGAGCAGGAAGCGGGCGCTTCTGTCTGCTTCTTAAAGTGCGTGATGCAAAGCAGCTGTGACGAGCCCCTTCCCTGGTTGCTCTTTTTACGTGTGCTGCCGTGCAAGGCTCAAAGCGGCTGCTTCTCCTGCACAGCTGCTGTCTGCTTCTTCTGGCTCCGCGGCACATCTGAGGAGCCAGCGGTTAAAAACCGCTGATCTAGGCACACGAACATTTTCATCTTCTGGATGCTAACAACAACTTGGATCAAGTGCTGCTACATATTCCCACTACAGAGAACTCTCTTTTTAGACCCCTTCCTCCCATTAGTTAATTAAACCTCCACCTCAGAAAGCTCCTTAGCACTGCCACTCTTCTCTTCACAAGGGTGCTCTCAGAATAGCAGAATCAATCCATTCCTGGAGTACCCTGAGAGAGAGAGGAGAGGTGGCACTGACAGCTCTCTAAGGGCCCAATCCAGAGCCCTAGTGCTGGCTCACCGCCAGTGCACACTGTTGCAAATGTGCCGCACTGGGCCAGCTACAGCGCTGAGCCCACATTCCTCCGCCCAGAGGTTGCCTGAACCACCTGGTGGCGGAGAGGTGGGGAGAGGGCAGGGAGGAGGTATGGCAGGGGGAGAGAGCAGGGAGGGAGGGGGCACCTGTGGGACTGAGTCCCATGTGGGGCTGTGCAGTCCGACATGGGACTCTCCAATTCTGCGGCAGATCAGAGCTGCCACAAAATCAAGTAGCCCCATCATGGGGCTGTTTCCCTTACCCAGGGGAAGGGGATGAAAGTCCCCTTCCCCCAAGGAGCCACTGGCAGCTGCCTGGTTGCAAACTGGATACTGCGGCAGCCATTCTGGCACCACAGCAGCGCTGCCGTCAGATAGCTCAGGATTCGGCTGCCCAACAGCTAAGCATCAGAAGGGGTGAAGGGCAGACTTACCTACTTTTCAACCTTGAGAAAAGGACTCTAGGAACTGAGATGTTTCTCCACTCTTAAGGTGGAGAAACCTTAAGGTGAGTCTAGGAATGGAGAGTTCCTCAAGAAGTGATCTGAGGAACTCTACATTACCAAAGAGGCCTCAGGAATAAACATCTCCATTTCTAGAGCACCTTGCTCAAGGGCAAAAAGGAGAGCTAAACTGACAGACTGAGGGATTGCTAGAAAGAAGGTAAGCCGGCCCCCAAGTCCTTCAAACACTTACCTACCTTACAGAGCTCACCAGCATTACTTTGTAAGGTAGAGTTTATCTCTACAAACACTGGAAATTGTTCCCTGAAGTCTGATAAATGGAGGGTTCACTATAATTCCTCTCTCTCTCTCTCCTTTGACTGCCTATCTGACAAAATAAAACTGTTGTTACAAATAGTCCATGTTTGCTTTGTGAAGATATTTATATGCAATACCATTTTAAAAGTAATGGAACACCAACAGCTGCCACAAGTTTTTAGTGATGTTTCTGCGATTACTGACATCTGATGGGCTCCATTATCAATTTCTGAAATCCCCAGCTCTTAGAACTTCACAAGGACATGAAACACAGACTCCATTTTAAAAGTTACAAGAGAATTACTACTATCATGAACAGCATTTATTGTAGGATTTCTTATAGTGTACTCAAGAATTAAAATTCAAAAGGCAACCCTGATTTTTCCACAGTTGCATATCAGAATGCCTTTTGCGAGAAAACACTGACATCCAAAATAGGTAGCAAAAGGCTAGGAGCCTCATCTTAAGGGTGCACCTAAATTGTCAGTTTTTGCTACCCAGCAGTGAGCGCATGTGTTCTGTAGCATGGTGAAGAGCAGTCATACACTGGAACAACAAAAAAGGGCTCAAACACCAATGAGATCACTGTACTAGGGTCCTTTCAAGATCAGCAGCAGTTGGTGCTGCACTATTCTGTAACAAACAAGTTCTAATAACAAAAGGAGATTATAATGTACAACTCTTCCACTTCCTGCCATAAGAAATTATGCAGGCATTGCAGTATAGATTAAAATCAATGATTTAATTTTTTTTCTTATTTGAAATTAATATATTTCCTGAACAAGCATGCATATTAAGTGGTTGCTATAACAATTAAAACATATTGATTTGCAACTTAATACAACCCCTGGGCCAGGAGCATAATCCAAAACATTTAATCATACAGTCCACTTGCCTGTTGCACTACAGAATCATCCAGTACTTGCTTAGAGACAAGTTTCTGTTTGGCTATTTCTTGCTGTGCAAAGATAAGTAAGTGTCCAATCCTGAACACTCTCAGTACCGGCACTGAGCTGCAGCGCCTCAGAGAGGAGGGGCTGCTGGTGCTGGGCCAGCGCCAGACAGAGCTGAATCTCAGCTCCACAAGGAGGGCTGACTGGCACTCCAGCAGCATTGGCTGGCGGTAAGTAGTTTGGGGGCGGGCAGAGGTGGGGAGTGGCAGAATGGGGTGGGGGGAAGGGCGGTGCGAGGGGAGGAACGGGGACGGGAGGGTGAAGGACTGGCAGACCTCTGCTCCGCTGGACCCTGAACTCTGTGTTGGGCTGGAAGCTGACATGGAGCCTCTCAAGTCTATACCAGCAAAATAGCCAGTGCAGACTTAAGAATCACCATTATGTGGCTTGGGATTTTCCCTAGGAGAAAGGGACAAAAGTAGCATCCTTGCCGTGCTGCTGGATACATCAGGCAAAGCCACCGCTGCATCAGGCTGGGCTGTAAGATCCCTTTTATAAAAAGTAAGGCTGCAGACCTATGCACTTGCCTGGAAAGTATGTCTCAGCACTTCTGTTCACAGGTACAAGGTTGCCAATAAATAAATAAATAAATAAATAAATAATACAGGTATTTATATACCGCCTTTCATGGTCTTCAGATTTCTCCTCAGACTTTATTTCAAGGCGGTCTACACAGGCAGGCTATACTAAATCCCTACAGGGATTTTTACAATTGAAGAAGGTTCTGTCTTTCAAGAACTACAACATTTCAGATGGATCCTTTTATGATCTGGTATCACATTCTGGCCTCCAGTTTCCTCCCACACAAGCTGACAATCCTTCATATCTCACTTGAAAGGCGGCCAAAGAGCAAATGGAAAAACTTGGCTCGGCTTGTCAGCTACTTCAAGGTCTCGCCGTTCACGGTGCCGGTGGCCTCGAACTGGCGACCTTCAGCTGTAATTTTCAGGCAAACGGACGCTCTACCCTCTAGACCAGACCTCCTGCCCACAAAATGGTAGGTGGACCAAAAATGATGTTGGTCCATTAGACAAAACTCCAAAAGCTAAAGTAGATTAATCACTTAATTAGGAGCAACTAATTTATCACTAAGTTGTCAGCAAGCTTGCTGACTATTTTTTCATAGTCACATAATAACAAATAAATCAAACCTAATAAAGGTACTACATTACAATGACTTTAGGATACCAATGTGGACATAGCTCCAACTTTTCATGGAGTTTCTGCAGCAGCCAATAGTAAGTAAAAACACTCCCCTTTCACTCCCATTAGCAATGCGATCCTGGGAATCATGTTGCTGTCCTCCCCCTTAAAGGGACCAGGGGAGTTTTACACTAGCTTGTGGGTCACAACCCACGACTTTGAGAAACACTGCATTAGATATTTGAAGGTTCAACATCACATTTTGCCAAGGATGGAAACTTGAGTCAGGTGACTTGAGTCAAAGTCTCAAAAAAGCATGTTTTTTGCTGACCCATGTACACTGGAAACAGGCGTGTCAATGACTCCAGCACTGACTTGAGTCTGAGGCCACTGACAGCCGAATCCTGAGCTGCCCAGGGCTGCAGCGGCACAGAAAATGGCTGCCACTGCATCCTGCGCGCTTTGGGCAGCCGCCAGCGGCTCCTTGGGAGAAGGGGACTTTTTTCCCCTTCCCCCTGGTAAACGAAGTAGCCCCGCAATTGGACTACCTGATTCACTGTCAACCAAAAGGACAGTGGTGAATCAAGTGCCTCCATGTCGGGCGGTGAACCTGATGCGGAGGCTTTGGATCCAGTGGAGCGTCACTCCACCGGTCCCGCCTCCCTCTCTCCCCCAGGCCTCCCTGCCCTCTCCCCAACTCCCTGTAGCCTCCTGGAATTTTCCAATATTTGGCATACAATATTCTTGCAGCAGTTGTCATATATAAAAACACAATTTAATAGTCTTTCTGAATCGTATCATCCAATATTCCCAACAAAAAAGCTTCTGGTTTCATTTGTAAATGTACCTTAAATATTACCATCTTCAAGGTAGAATTAGTACAGTCATGTAAATGTTACATTAAAATACAAGAGGACCCTGTTGTCCATGGATTCAGTATCTGTTGTTTCAAATTATCTGCGGATCTGGAGGATACCGAGGATGCCCTTTAGAAAGGTAGGGAAAGTGTAGAACAAAGCCAAAAATAGCTTACCCTGCCATAGCACAGTGAAATCACATTTTCAGGGCTGCAGGCAGTCTTCCAAGGGGCCTGCAGCATCTTCCTGGTCACACCAAGGTTCCTCTCTTCACTCAGTGTTGCCCCAGAATGTATTGCAACCAAGAAGAAAATTTATCGCAATGTATTCTGGGCCCCAGAGTCTGGGGTGATATTTATTGAAAGAAGAGGCTTCCGTGCAAGCTGAAAAAGGCTGCAGGCACCTTGGAAGACAGCCTGCAGCCCTGAAAACGCAGTGGTTTCGCTGCACTACAGTAGGGAAAGCTATTTTTGGCTTTTTCTACACTTTCCCTACCTTTTAAAAGAGTGTTCTTGGTATCCACAGATTCAGCGGGGGGGGGGGGATTCCAGAATTGAACCCCTGTGGGTACTGGGGAATGCCTGTACACAACAAAGTGAAGTTCTCAGGAGGATGACCTTCTGCAAGCAGAATTTCTTTCATCCTCAATTCCCAGAATCAGAGGAAGTAATTAAAAAGTTGACCTTACTCAAGAAAAGTTCTCTCAATTCCAAGATTCTTCCTAGGATCTCACAAGATCCAAGATGGCAGTGGCCAAATCTCATTAGATTTTGGCACCACTATCTTGGATCTCACAAAATTTCATGAGATCCAAGATGGCAGTGCCCAGTTAATCTTGAAAGGATGCAGGAGCACTGTGAATCCAGTAACCACTGGAAACCACTGCTGTATACCATAATAACCTCAGCACTTGAATATTTCTGCTCTTGCTGCAACAAGTGAGCAGGAGGGGAATGGGAAAGATCAAAGTTGTCTTACTGCTGTTTCTCTCCCCAAGGTATATGTCATTTACCTCTGTGTACAGAACCCAGTGGGTAGTTAGACCCATAGTCGAGGGGTTCGAAGGACTTCTGGGTTCTTTTATTGGGAAAAACTTTGCATCTGACAGTTTTTAAAGTGGACCACGAGTGATCTTGTCAAAGTTAGCTCAGCTGCACATCTCCAGGTTCTCATTTGTTGCTTCAGAATCTTTAATTTCCTAGATTTCAATATCTTTGGACATACCCCTATATGTGCATGATTGAATCCCACCCACTCCCAGCTTCCCACTGAGCAGGACAAACCCAGGTTTCCATGATAAACCAACATGTGACTTTCCTGAGCAACAGAGAAATGGGAACTCTTAATTTGGAGTCCCACTTCTTGTCACGGAGGAAGGAGTGCCAGTCATGCTACAACACAAAAAGTGTGGGGGTTGGTACTGCTCCTCCTCCATCTTCTACCCTCTTGTACTCCATACTTGAATGTACATACTTGAATGTACATACTTGTACATTCATACTCCAAGGACTGACAGAGGAGATCAAAGACCAAACCTTAACAGTTCTCTCCATTACTCTTTAGAGCAGGGATGTCAAACACACAGCTCGTGGAAGTTCTTTATCTGGCCCATATGAAAACTGGGCTCTCCCACCGCCACCACCAGCTGCTCTCAGTTGCTCAGCTGCAAAGTGATAGCTCAGCAGAAGTGGTGCTGCTTAAAGAGCAGCCCCAGAAGACTGGAATTATCACTCGGGCTGACCTTCAAGTGGCACCCTTTCTGTTGAGGCATCACTGCCAAAAGGTCAGCCCATATAATTGGGATCTCCCAACACCACTCTTTCCACAGTGCCGCTTCTGCCGAGATGCTGGAAGAGACAGAAGATCGGAGAAGGCAAGGAACAGTATAGAGGAAGGGGCATTTGTGAAGGAGTGAGAAAGGGAAAAGAGAGCCCAATTATCACGCTGGCTGCCCTTTCAGCAGTGACACTTCTGCTGATGCATCACTTTGCAGAGTACCTCTCAGCTGCTGAGCTGCAAAGCAGCGCCTCAGGAGAAGTGGCGCTGCTGAAAGGGTGGCCCGAGAGATAACTGGAATCTCCCATATCTTGAAAATATTATCAATTTGCATATTTTCTCTTCTGTCATTTGCAGCTAATGAATTCCTAAGGCAGAACAAGTGCATGCTTCTGGTCATCACCTGCTTAATGACACCACTTCCAGTCCTCAGCAGGCACCATGAATGCTATTCAGTCTGCTGTATGGAATGAGTTTTTTTACCCCTGCTTTAGAGGTTATTGTTCCATGGATATTGTGAAGGCATCTCTCTAATTTTTCTCACAGTTCCTCTTCAGAGACACATACATTGAAGGAAAGTTAGATGGATGGGGACTCTCAGATTCTAAGGCCCAAATCCTAACCCACTTTCAAGCACTGGCATAGCTTTGCCAATGGGTCATGTGCTGCATCCTGCAGTTGGGGGGCACTCACAGAAGCCTCCTCAAAGTAAGGGAATGTTTGTTTCTTTAGTTAGAAGCTACATTACCCTTATGTCAGTGCTGGAAAGTGAGTTAGGATTGCGCCCTAAGGCCCATATGTTAGAAGTACTTGTGGCATAGGCTTCTTCCCTGAACATTTTAAGAGGCTCTTCAGTAAAGTGCTTATGGGTGCAATTCTAACCCCTTTTGTTAGTGCTTTCCAGCACTGGCATAGCGGTGCCAATGGGACATGTGCTGCATTCTGCAGTTGGGTGGTACTCACGGAGGCCTTCTCAAAGTAAGGGAATGTTTGTTCCCTTACCTTAGAGTTGCATTGCCCTTATGTCAATGCTAGAAAGCGCTGACATAAGGGGTTAGGATTGTGCCCTATGTCTTACAGCTCCCAACTCCTCAGGATAAGCAGATAAGCAGGATAAGCAGAACTTTTGCTCCAGCCTTCCCTTTGATTCCCTCAAATCATTTTTCTGTTTGAGTGAAAAGTCTGCAAGCAAATACGTTCACCAGCTATACGTCTTCCCTAAGGATCATGCTGCTTTCCTTTTATTCCTATAGTGGAATAATAAGTTGCCAACCTTTCTTCTTCTCACAGTAAAAATGAAATGCAATGAGCTTCCCAGTGAACCCAATGACAGAAAGAAGAGCACACCTCTTTTAAAGAACTTAGATGCCTTAGGGCCCAATCCTATCCAACTTTCCAACACTGGTGCAACCGCAGTGGTAAGGGAGCCCCAAGGTAATGTTCCCATACCTTGAAGAGGCCTCTGCAAACGCCTCCCCACCAAGGATGCAGTGCATACCCCATAGGCACAGCTGCACTGACACTGGAAAATTAGATAGGATTGGGCCCTAAGAGAGTGCCACAGCATCTATAGTTCCATTTTTGCTACAGCTATTTTCCTCTGACCTAACCTATTACATGCCTTCACTTCTAGTAACTCACTGTTGGATAATCTCAACAAGTTATTTTTTACCTTTGTCACAGATGTAGCTTAGGTCATCAAAAGAAGTTCTTACCATGCCCATCTTCAATAATCAAACTTTCTAAGTCCAAGTAACAGCTGTTATCATTGAGCTTGGAAGACTACTTCCACACTGCCTTTTATTAGAGAGCAGAGCAGAAATTTAAAAGTATCAACATTTATCCAAATGGAAGTGAAGAGATACAATTGTGATTTTTGCTTCACTTAACATTTGCTGCCACCATCAGGATCAAACTAATAGTACAAATGACAAACCTAACTCAATTAATTTATTTTCTTGAACAAAAAAATCATGAGAAAAACAGGTGAATATTAAAATACTTCATAGCAATGGATGCAAATACTCAGATTTTTTTCTACATATTAAAGAATATGATGAATGAAAGAAAATGGTAGCAAAAGTATAAGAACATTAAGGAGTAAAATTGTGAGAAAAGGCATTACAAGTGGTCAAAGCAGAAATAGAACACTTACCACACAGTTCTATGAATTATCTACTCAGAAGCAAGTCCCACTAAATATAATGGGCTTACTTCTGAGTAGATATGCACAGGAATGTGCTGTGCAAGATGATTAATATGAGGAGAATGGGCAGCCTAATCCTAACCAAAGTCCCGCATTGTGATCCAGTGGGACCGGTGCAGCCTCTACTACCTCTAACTTGAGAACAGAGGCTGTTGAAAGTCTCCTCATGGGAGATAAACAAAGCCCTAGCAGTCTTTAGGGAGATAAATAAATCCCTAGCAGCCTTTATGGAGTTACTCAGATCCACACCAATGATATCTCTGGCGCAAAACCTAGCCACCTGGTGTCAGGCTTTCAGATCAGGGAGAAGGAATAGGTTGTTGTGGTAGTTGCAGTCGCTGTCCATATTCCTCCAGGGCCTGAACCATCTCCTCCCTGTGGAGGTGTCCACTTTTTCTTTAGATTAGAACCAACTGCAGTTTCCTACTCTGTCTAAACTCAGAAAACTATGGTTTATTCTAACCAGTTACAATCCACAAATCTGAGATAAAGATCAGGTGGGAAATGGAAGTAGTTGCCTCTTGCCATCTTAAGGAGATGCACCAGATTTGCCTGAGCCATCACTCCAGTATCAGGATGCAGTTGGTATTGAAGACGTGTATCTTGTTGATGAACTTGGCAATCATGGGGAAGGTGCAGTAAATAAAACAAGGCGTTCCATGGGAATAGACACACATCCCCTATGGAGCAGAGATTGTGTCTGTCATAGCTATAGAATTTCTGGTACTTTGTGCGTGGCTCGCAACAGAGGTCCACCTCAGGACAGTCCCAATGATGAATTGTAGACCAAAAGACTAATGTCAAGGTTCCATTTGTGAGTAACTATTCTGCTGAAGGCATCTGCCAAATTGTTGAAAACTCCAGCTAGATTATTAGCAGAAACTGTGATGTGTTGAACTCGTCAGTCTAAAACTATATACTGTAAGGCTCTTTTCAAACCTTTCAAACCAATTAAGAATTCCTTATAATGCAAGTCTCTTCCAGTTTTTACCTGCAAGCATAGTTTGAGCCTGGCAGAGGCTGCGGACAGTCTGAGTCCAGCAGAGGTTGTGGACAGAGAGATTCCAGTGTCCTCAGCTGGGGTAAGAGGACCCTCTAGAGCAGAGGTTCTCAAACTGTGGGTCGCAACCCACTTGGTGGGTCGTGATTGAATTTCTGGTGGGTCGTGATAAGATGGCAGCCGCCATCTTGAAAAAGGGCAAAATGAAGTCGGCAGTGCCATTTTGAAAAAGGGCAGACCTGGGCAGCGCCATTTTGAGACAGGGCAAAGTGACCCAGGCAGAGCCATTCTGACACAGGGCAAGTAGACCCAGGCGGAGCCATTTTGAGACAGGGCAAGTAGACCCAGGTAGAGCCATTTTGAGACAGGGCAAGTAGACCCAGGCAGAGCCATTTTGAGAAAGGGCAAACAGACCCTTGGGGAGCTATTTTAGGCTTCCAGGCACAGAGTAAACAAACACAAAGAGCGGCTTGCACATGCACAGGGCAGGCAGTGTGTCACTTTCCCTCTGTGAGTGTACTGCTGCCCAGCCCCATTGAAAGGAGGGAAGAGGAGAGGAGTGTGTGCTTGGAGATTTTCAGATGAGTGCTCCCTCATTCTTGGGGGCATGCAGGACCCCTCTGTTTGGCTCCCTTTAACCCTAGGCAGGCAAGAGGGGACAATGGGTGGTGGCGGAGGAGGCTTCAGCGCCCACACTCTGCTGCCACATGCTCAGACAGGCAAGAGGGGGAGTGGAAAAGCACCCTGGAGTGGGGACCATGGGTGGCGGCGGCGGAGGCTTCAGTGCCCACACTCTGCTGCCACGCGCTCAGCCAGGCAAGAGGGAGTGTGGAGAGGCCAGGACAAGTGAGTGCTCCCAATATAGCTACCCCACTGTTTGGCTCCTTTTAGCAGCTGGGAGGAGAACAGTAGGGCATCCCTATCTTTCCAGCTGTGAAGGGGATGCTCCATGGCCCTGCCCCACACTTCTCTGATGCACACCATTAAAAGTAGTCAAACATATATGATACGTCTCTCCAAGTGCCTTGGTAATCTCTTCTGCACTGAATATATGTCTGAGAAGTTACAGACAGGAGTTTGGACCAGATGACCTTTTAGGTCATTCCATGATTTTGGTTATCTTTAGGTTTGTAACTGAAATTAACTGAAAGTGAAGTCAGTGTATGTGGTAGAGAAGCATTTGGAATCTTCATGGTAGTTTGTGAAATGGGGGTGCATTACTGATGATGGGAATGGTGGTGGCTGTCCTGGCAGCTGAGTGATTTCAAAGCCCTCAAGGCTCACTCCTTGCTTGTACCTCTGGTTCAATCTTCAGAGAATGACAGCTCTGTCATGGTGTTTCACCAATTTTGCTTTATTGTTGCCAGCTGACAGTTCTGGAATATGCTTAAAACTTCCTACTTCTTGGTGGTGGTTTTACAGATGCAGTTGTTAAAACTTTCATATTTAATCCTGGAAGCATTAAGAGATTCAGTAGAAATGGATAACTGCTTTTAAACACCAGACCTTTTCAGAGCACAGAATCATGTCATTAATTTTGCGAACTCAGAAGCCCTGACTTCCACATTGCCCTATGCCCGCCCAAACACTGTTTCACCTGCTGGCATCCTTGTCTCCAAAGCACCATCACCCAGGCTAGTTCCAGGGAGTGAGTAATAAGATTTAAGAACCTTTCCTTTTGGAGAACATTACAAAGCTACATTAAATGATGTTCCCAACTTAACACAATGGGCAGTAAGAAGGGCTGGCTTCTGGTATGGTACAATGGTAGTGGGGAGGGAGGAAAAATTGGAAGAAGCTTCTGAGCTGGAATATTTTCTCTTGTCATTTACAGTTTGAGTTCCTAGGTAAGAACAGTGATGTCACTTCCTGTCTGATGAAATCACTTCCAGCTCTGATATCACAGTGATGTCACTTCCTGCTTGATGATATCACTTCCTGCCATGACATCACTTCCAGGTTGATGACATCACTTCCGGTGGGTCCCAGACAGATTGTCATTCTCAAAAGTGGGTCCAAGGCTGAAAAGGGTGAGAACCACTGCTCTAGAGGAGATGTCTGCGGGGGAGGGGGGCGCAGACCTGATCAGTGGATAACTGAATCCAGATATAGGATCAATGGATACAGGGATGCCCCTGTACTTCACATAGACTCCATAAGCATATGTTTGGTACTGACTGCAAAGTGTAAATACAGGTGGAGCCTGTTTATCTATGTAATTTCAGGCAATATCCAGAAGTGCCCTTTTAGGACCTCTGGAGGCCTTCACGGCCCTTGGAAAGGCCCTCCAGGAGGCAGCAGAAGGCCCCTAAAAGTATCAGAAGGAGAAACCGGAAGTCGCCTTCCAACGCTTTCAGGGGCCTTTCTGAGGCCCATGGAGGCTGCATGCAAAACCGAAAGGCTTTGCCCAGAAACCAGAAGTGCCCTTCTAGGACCTGCAAAAGCCATTCTGCATGCAACCTCTGAACAGCTCTGGACACAATGCGTTTGGAGCTTGGTGGTACCCAAAATTTGCGTGATTTGGTTTCACACAAAATTCAATATCCATGAGGGTTCCAGGAATGGAAAACTCACAGATAATGAGGGTCATCCTGAACTTTTAATTTTGTAAAAGTGTGATGTAGGAAAAGGTATTTAAGTCTATGGCTGCAAACTAGACATCTTCATAGGAAAACATCAGAATGTTTGGTATCGATATTATATGGAATTTCTTGATCTGGGTGAAAACACTGAAATCCTACTGATAGGTCTGGAATAAGACCACAACCTCTCTTTGAAACCATGAAATACTTTGAGAACTCTTGATTATATCTACTAAGCATCTCTTAGTAGAAGAAGGCAGTATGAGAGGCTGGGATACATAAACACCTGAATATGCTGCTGTGAACTAAATAAGAAAAGTGGGAATAACATGTTGGAGAGTGTCCATCATTTGATGAAACTGGTCTGAAAAATTTGTTCTTAATTGTTAAAAAAAGTTGTTATGTTAGAAGAAGATGAAAAGGACACCGACTTAGAGATTGGGTCAGTGCTGAAATAAAGTCTGTTTTCACTTTCATTGTTTCAGAGTACCTCTACTTTTCAGTGACTTTACCACCATTCTCTCAAACATTTTTCCTCAAAACCCCACTTACTTATCACAACCTTTATACAAATGTGTAAGAGCCCCCAAAAGGGTGATGCTTCAGGGAACTGGACACAGTGAGGAAAAATTCAGGGATATGTGAGGTAAACACAGTGAGGTAATTCAGTAAAACTCATTAATCTTAGGAGCAATGGAACTGTGTCATCTCTAAGTTTGACTTCTCAGGCTTGAGGCATCTCTCTGAGCTAGCTGTTTTCTCTATAAGCCCTCCTCCTAACCCATGTGACTGGTAAGAATCTCACCATAGTGACCCCCAGTTCAAACTATAGTCACATAAGCATAGCAAACAGCTCATAAAGACTATAAAGAAGAATCTGCCTAAACTTTACCCAATCTGAGATAGAGACGTCCACCAAGATTGGTTGTGCAAACTCAAGGATGGAACATTTCCCATGCTTCCAAGCTTCAAGAATGTTCCTGAGCAACACCCTATTCACTAACCCAGGGAATGAAGGCTTTTCTGTAGCCTTAAACATCAGTACTGTGTTTGCACAGTATTCTCTAAGCCAAGGGGTCTCCAAACTTTTTGGCCAGTGAGACACATGAAATATTTGATGCAGTGCTGAGGGCCGCAAAAAAATTTGAAGATATAATTTAAATAAATAAATTAGAGATGGAACTTAGATGAATGAATAAATGAATTAGTGGGCTCATTCACTCAGCCTCTCCAGCCCTCAGAACACCCTCCAGATGAAATCAGAGCACAGCTCTTGTCATGTTCAGTTGAGTGGGCCAGAGGCTTTCAGGGGACAAGAGGCTGGCCGCAGGCAGGATAGAGGCTCACTCCGTACCTCATCTGGCCCCCGGGCCGGGGTTTGGAGACCCTTGCTCTAAGTTATAGTTGTTGGCCAGGCCTTGGACAAAAAACAAAGAAATGTGATTTTGTGCAATGTGTTTTGCAGCTCATCAAAAGACTCTCCTGCACTGGATGTGGAAATGTTGATGTGAAAACGTAAAAAGAAAACACACATTAGATCCTAGCAAGATGAAAAATTTGATGACTATAGGCAATTTTTCAAGTTTTTTGTTAGAAATCAGAATAGTCCATTATAGGCTATAAAACTGTTGTTAATTGAAAAAGAGCGCCTAACACAAAGGCATTTCAATATGTTGCTCAGAAACAACGTTAGGCTAGACCAGGGGTGTCCAAAGTTTTTAGCAGGAGGGCCACATCATCTCTCTGATACCATGTCGGGGGCCGAATTAATTTACATTTCAAATTTGAATAAATGTACATAAATGAATATATTAAAGATGAACTTATATGAATGAATGAAGGTCTTGCAGTAGTTCAAGGCCTATAAAAGGCCTTGCACAAAGTAAGGCTGGCCTTTCCTTTCCTGCTGCTACTGCATCACAGACATGAAACAGCAAGCAGTGGAGGGAGCCCTCATCCCACAGCTCACTCGAGAGGCCAAACAGTTGCCCTCACGCTGAGAGCAGTTGCATCGGGCCAGTGTGGGCTCCAACAAATCTCCAAAGGGCCAGAGGCTCATTGAAGACTGGGGGCTCCCTGAGGGCCACATAGAGAGGCCTTGAGGGCCGCAAGTGGCCCCCGGGCCGGGGTTTGGGCACCCCTGGGCTAGACAAACATACTACAAAACCACGGTTTGTTTAGATCAGGGGTGTCAAACTCATTTCATACTGAGGGCCGAATAGCATTCAATGTATCTGCTGTGGGCTGGAAGTGATGTCATTAGGCAGGAGGTGATGTCATTAAACATGTCATAACCAAAAATAAGCACCTTTTCTCATTCAGGAACTCAAAAGCTGTAAATGACAGAGGAGAAAATATGCAAATCTTGATCATATTTCAAGATATGGGAGAGCCCAATTCATGTGGTCTACCCTTTCAGCATTAACACCTCAGTACTGCTCAGTAGCTGAGAGTCTGAGGGCCCGATAAAAAGCTGCCGCAGGCCAAGTCTGGCCCCCGGGCCTTATGTTTGACAAACTGGTTTAAATAAACCATGGTTTTGCATTATGTCTGAACCCGAGCCTGCCCATAAACCAGGTTTTGACTGAGGTCAACAAACATGGGTCAGAGTCCTGGTGAGAAGTTGGTTTCCAGATCAGTATGCAATTTGACCTTATGTCTGAATTCACATCATTCATAAACTATAGCTAGGGCTCTTACTCCATCTCAAGAAGTTCTGAACCATGGCAATGGGAGTGAACTTATGACCTTGTAAAGCAGAATTGTGAACAGATGAGAAGCAATAGCAGGCAAGCAGCAGTGAACAATGGTTTCTCTGCTGTACAAGTTGAAGTTGAAACCATGATTTGGGTAATTAATTATGGTCAGCAACAACTATTTTCATTAAAGTGTAAACCCAGCCTTATTCTTATTAAGATATTCTCTGATATTATCTAAATATGTTGATACTTTTATCATGATTTACTTTTTTAAAAAAAATCCAAGGTTTTAAATCTATACATGATTGTGTGTAAAACAATAGCGCATTATATGCCATTTAAATAAATGGGCTGTCTTTAATTAATATTTTATCATTAAATTGCTGGACAAAAACCACACATTTCAGAAGATTATGCTTACAATGTGTTTTTATCCATGAAATATACTGTTGTGTTCCTCTGTAAGGAAACTGTATATTTGCTTTAGAAGGCAGTTCCCTTCATGGAAAAGGTTAATTAAAATTTTACAAGATCCAGCTCTAGCAGAAGGGATTACAAAGGCAACTGATGAAGGAAGGCAATATCATTCAAACAGTTAATGGCTTGCCATCTATATACAGGATCAAAGGGCAAGTGAAACAGTCATTACTAGAGTGAGGAAATAATAGTAAGTACGAAAATACTTCATGCTCTTCTTACCCAATCTTATCCTTTGATAGTTTATTATCTCAAACTCACATTGTTAAAAAGTTACCATCACATTTCTTTCTACTTTCTGAAATGTTCAGAATTCTTCACTGAAAAAAAGTTCTGTTTTCTCATAACATGCTGAATTCCAGATAATGACAAGCTATAATAAGTGAAGCCACATATAGTGCAATGGTGACATATCTACTCAGAAATAAGTTCCAATGTATTCAATACGGCTTACTTCTGGGAAAATGTGTGTAGGATAGGACTGCAGCCTGACATCCCAATCCTAAACTGCCCAGCACCCAGAGGAGCAGAAATGGCTACAGCTACATCCTATAGGTGCTGTGGCAGCTGCTGGAGTCTCCTTGGGGGAAAGAGACATTTGTACCCTTCCCTCAGGTAAGGATGCAAGGCCTGCAATGTATCTCCTCCAGTCTGTGCCAGTTATTTTGCTGGTGCAGACTGGAGGAGCTCCATGTCGAACTTTTAAGCCCAATACAAAACATTTGATCCAGTGGAGCAGGGTTCCACTGGTCCTACCCTCTCCCACCCCAGTTTTTCCCCCCGCTTTGCCCTCTACCCACCCTCTCATGTCTCCCCCACCCCCACCCCAACAAACCTTACCGAGGCGCAGAGCTCATCCCTTGCTCTGGGCGGCATCCGTCCAGCACTGGGCTCAGTGCCGACTGGTGCTGGGCCAGCACTGGCTGTCCCTACACGAGAAGTACCGTAAACATACTTTATGGCACATTTACGACACCCAGAGCTGGCAGTATACTTGTACTGTCAGTGCTGAAAAGGTCCTTTTTGGACGCTTAGGACGCAATCCTAATCAACTTCCCAGCACTGACCCAGCCTCAATGCAGCCCCAAGGTAACCCAAGGTAAGACAACAAACATGCCCTTACCTTGGGGAGGATCCCTTGACTCCCTCCCCACTGCAGGATGCAGTGTACACCGCATTGGCACAGTTATGTCAGTGCTGGAAAGTTGGTTAAAATTGCATCCTTAGCAAACTAACTTATAGTGGTATTAGTATGTGAGGTTCTGAGTAAAACAGAGGCCTTCATCTGGTAGCCTAGAAAAATAGCAAAACTGGCAAAGATATGCTACAGTGAATGACCAAAATTTAGTGAATGTTGATATTCACATGAGAACACAAACACTCAGCCTAATTTGGGAAGTCTGAAAATACAGATCTGCACATTCTCATTTCTGTTCATATCCATTCCACTTAGATCTGTCTCAACATTCACATGTGAAACTTACCAGATTTCTGACATTCCTGTCACACCAAAAATACACATAAATGAGAACACTAACTAATGAAAACATTACCATTTTATTACATTATTACTTCCAATAGACCAATACAAATCAAAGCTGCATGGGGTCAGAAAGCCTGTTTCCCAAAAACTATCTCAATAATGATGTACCACAAAGAGTAGGTACATCCTAGTAAAATGTAGATAGCAAAAAGATCTACAAACATTTCAGCTATGTGAACCAAGTCATCCACTGTGATGGCAGGAATCTAGGATCACTAGCTAATTAGATCAAATGGAAAAAATCAATTTCTACATGTAAGATCAAGCGCACCCAAACCCATTATTTTATTATAAATGTTTTTCACATATTATCCACCAGGAAATTAGGTATTATTGTAATACCTCAGGAAGAAAAGACCTTTAATTTAAATACATCCCAAACGGTTAAATAAAAAAGGTGAAGCCTCATGTTCAAAAGAAATCTGAAGGTAAGTTTTGACAAGAAACACACAAGACATTGAATTATGCTGCAGGCTGCCCATTTTCTCGCTTAGATTTCACATCATCAAACCAGGAAGTCAACATGAGCAATCTGACTCTTTAGCAGTCTTGCAAAGAAGATCACTTAGCAACTGTTCAACTCCCCTAGAAGCACAATCCTGTACATACCTACTCAGAAGCAGTGTGGACCTGCCATTGAATGAAAGGGGCAAATGTCCCCTGCACAGAGCCTTGTGCTCCTCTAGGACTGTGCAGGAGCCTCACTAAAGGCTCCTTTAGACTGACTAAAATGCGGTCAGAAACTGTGCTTCCGGTTTGCTGGAAACACAGTTTAAAATGTCAGGGAAGTTTCAGGAGGTTTCCCTGACATGTCCTGGAATTGTGTGAGGGAGGGTGGTGGCATCCTGTGGGGGTGCCATTGCAGGCCTTTGCCCCAGGGCGCGGGGTTGGGGAGGTCTGCCACTGCTCAGAAGTAAGTCCCAATGAATTTAATCATACTTACTCCCAGGTAAGTGAACGTGTGATTGCAGCTTCAATCTAATTCCAAGGTATTCCCCCAATGTTTCAGTAGCATCCCAAGTTTCTTCTCTCCCCAACCCATCCTCTTCTTCTATGGCTCTTCTCTTCAGCCCACATTCATAGCTACACCAAGAGGAGGAGGAAGTCAGGCAGCAAGGGCAGTGAATACAACAATAACACCAATTCATTAACACAGTTCATGCACTAAGGCAGGGTGTTAAACATAAGGCCTGGGGGCTGGATGTAGCCCGCAGAAGCTTTTTATCTGGCCCTCAGGCTCTCAGTTGCTGAGCAATGCTGAGGTGTCACTGCTGAAAGGGTGGCCAGCATGATAATTGGGCTCTCCCATATTTTGATATATGATCAATATTTGATAATTTTCTCTTCTGTCATTTGCAGCTCAGTGCATTGTTTTGTTTTTTCGCAGTGAGGGAGAATGCACGCACAGGGTTGCGCATGCTGTGTTTGCAAAGTGGGGTGTCTATCTTCTAATTAAACGGGCAGTTCGATCATCCACCCAGGCAGCGCTGCTCACTTGCGCACTGCCCAAGCAGCAGCCGACACAAATGTGCTGTAAGTCGACGCTGGGCCTCCATGACAGCAGGAGGACGTTGGGCACCTGCAAGCAGTAAGTAGCTCACTGCTTGGTGGGAAGGCGTTCTGGGCAGGGGGAAGGCAGTAGGGGCAGTGATCCATGGGGCAGTTCAGGTCTGGGAGGGGGCAGGGATGACAGCAGAAGCTGCCACTGGATCTTATTCCTCCTTCCCACACCTGGAAGCCTGACATGGCCACTCAAATCTGCACCAGTCATTTTGCTCTGAGCAGATCTGAGTAGACCATCTGAGCAGACCCACAGGGGCTGCATGGGATAAGGAAACCAATGTTCTCTAACCCTGAAGAGACCTCAGGCTAGTTTCTCCTATCCCGCAGGATACAGTAATGGTCATTTCAGCACCGCTGGCCTGCAGGGCAGGCGGACAGCATAGGATTGGGCCCTTAAAAAAGTAATTAACTAGAGAATGGATATTTCATTGGTTACCTTAGAGCAGCGATTTTCAGTCTCTCTCATCTCATGGCACACTGAAAAGGTACTAAAATTGTCAAGGCACACCATCGGGTTTTTGGCAATTGACAACACACACCCTGCTGCCAGTGGGGGGGGGGGCTCACAACCCCATTGGCCCTACTAATAAATTATCTTCCCCCAAATTGCTGTAGCACACCTGTGGACCACTTGCAGCATACTAGTGTGCTACGGCACAGTGGTTGAAAATGGCTGCCTCAGAGCAATTCCTCAAGTAATCTGCTCATTCTGAGCTTGTTTGAACTTACCCATCATCCTCACTGCTGAATACAGCACATAGCTTTTACCAAACTTTCGCCATAACAAAGTAATCTCAATTTTTATATTTTTAGCTAGCACATGTATCTAGCTAGGTTTATACAAAGTTACACCTTGAAACCATAATCATGTTCTATGCCAACAGCAAGGTTTTTTGTTTTTTGTTTAATTACCATCTAACACACACTATTGTGAACACTATAAACTTCCACTACAAACCAAGGGCGATGGTTTATTTTTAGAACAGATACTATTTTGGCATTCAGTGCTGGCACATTTACAAAACAAAATATTTTTAACTGGTCCATTTCCTTCTTAACGTTTATGAGGAAATTCACTGGTATATATGTAAAACAAGATAAAGGGGTGAAAGTAACCTACAATAAATAATCCATTTTGAAATTACGAACATTTCAACAGTGTAAAAGAAATTAAAGATTTATAATCTTGCTTTGGAAGATGCAACTACCAGTTTACTACTTAAAAAAAAATAAGCCACACACATTCCAGCTTATTTCTTCAGGGAAATCAGATTCATCACTTAAGTATCCCTATAGCTTTCGCTATGTAAAAAAGCAGTTCTAATGAAGCTTCTAGAGAGAATACATACTAATTAAAAACCGCCATCAAGAACAGTACACCATTATGAAACATAGCTAGACTTCTATAAATGTTAAAATACTAGACTATTCAATTGCCCCTCCGTTGGCCTTTCTGTCTCTCCCATTTTTGCCAAGATCTACTGTGATGCCACAGTTTGAGACCAGGTAACAATTCTCAGTGAATTAAGTCTAGCAGACTGGCTCTGTTAGATTCCCAATCCTACGCATATCTACTCAGAAGTAAGTCCCAATGAGTTCAATAGGGCCTACTGCCTGGAAAGTATGGATAGGATTTCAGCCTTGCAGACTGATCCTATGGCACCTCAGTGCCTAGCGCTGGGTGTCACAAGCATACCATAAGGCATGTTTGCACCACTCTGAGCGTAACTTGTGCCTGCGGAGAGGCCTGCACTGACCCATCAACACGGCAGTTCAAATGCTGGCAGTGAAGAGGTGTGTGGGGAAGTAGGGAGGGTAGAGGGGAGTCATGGCAGAGATGTTCCTGGGTGGAGGGAGGACAGGGAGGTGGAATGGGGAAGCGACCTGCAGGGGGGACAGGGACGACCAGCAGAGATAGTCAAGTCTGTGCCAGCGGTTTAGCACTGAGCAGGCTAGGGCTTTACTCAGGGTAAGGGGACAAATGTTCCCTTCCTCTAAGGCAGCCATTTGCAACCACTGTGCCGTGGCACACTGGTGTGCCATAAATGGTCTGCAGGTGTGCTGCAGGAGTTTGAGTAAGGGTCATTTATTAGTAGGGCCATTGGGGGATGTAAGCCCCCCACCAACAGCATGGTGTGCCTTGTCAGTTCAAAAAAACTGATGGTGTGCCTTGACAATTTTAGTACCTTGTTAGTGTGCCATGATATGAAAAAGGTTGAAAATCACTGCTCTAAGGTAACCTCCAGCCTGCTTGTACACAGCACTGATTACAGTGGTGGGCGTTTAGCACCACTGTTCCTGTACTGCAGGGGTGTCCAAAGTTTTTGGCAGGAGGGCCACATCATCTCTCTGACACTGTGTCGGGGGCAAGGGAAAAAAAGAATTAATTTACATTTAAAATTTGAATAAATTTACATAAATGAATATATCAGAGATGGAACTTATATGAATGAATGAAGGTTTTGCAATAGCTCAAGGCCTATAAAAGGCTTTGCACAAAGCAAGGCCGGCCTTTCCTTTGCTGCCGCTACTGCATCACAGACATGAAACAGCAAGCACTGGAGGGAGACCTCATCCCACAGGTCAAACAGTTGCCCTCACACTGAAAGCAGTTGTGTGGGGCCAGTGCAGGCTCCAGCAAATCTCCGGAGGGCCAGAGGTTCACTGGAGACTGGGGGCTCCCTGAGGGCCGCATTGGGAGTCCTCAAGGGCCGCAAGTGGCCCCAGGGCCGGGGTTTGGGCACCCCTGCTGTACTGGATAGGACTGGGCTCTCAGTCTCCACACCTGAGATTAGGAAAAAAGGAAAAACCATCTTCTTTCAGGTTCAGGTGCTTAGCAACTTTGAAAAGCTTTCACTTTCCCCTACAACAGGCAGAAGAATTATGCTTTTGCTTGCGCTACGCAACTTATTTTTACAAAAATTTTGACATTTATCCTACAGGTACCTCTGCCAGTGTGCATTGGGGTTCTGCTCTCTGTTTCTAGCATACTGTAAAATGGAAAACCATACTATGGGTAGCCGTTCTACAGACCAATCTGAAGGAAAGGCAAAAGATTTATATGATCTGAAGATTTTTAATGTCAGAAAAGTGGGGGGGGGAGAAGAATTAGAGGAAAAGCTAAATGTCAGAAGGGAGCAGAAGAGGTAGGTGTGGGGGGGGAGTAAAGGGATGGAGCAAATGCAGGGCGGTTGACAGCCCAATCCTATCCACACTTTCCTGGCAGTAAGCCCCATTGACTCTAATGAGTCGTACTTCTGAGTAGACATTCATAGGATTGGGCTGGTAGTGGTTTAGACTTGGCATATTCAGGTTCGAATCCCTGCTCAGCCAAGAAAGGGTGATCTTGGTCCACTTTCTCTCAGTTGCACCTACCTCACAGGGTGGTTGGGAGGACAAAGGGGGAGCAGCTGTGTACACCGCCCTGAGCTCTTTGGGGGGGGGGGGTGGATAGCAGTAAACCAAGCGCCCAGGCTGATTCATGCAGGAGGGCGATGAAGGCGGGCAGCCCAAGGGTGAGGTGCCCGAGGGTGGCAGGAAACCCCTTCTGGGACCCCCGTCCCAAGCGGCCACGCGCTCCCCCCGTCCTCCCCAGAGGCGGCCGTCCAGCCAGCGCCACCTGCGCGCCGGGCGGGGTGGGGCGGCTCCTTCCCGGCACGACCTACCCAGCAGCAGCAGGCGGTGCGTCTGCTTGTACTCGCGCTTCTGCTCCTTGAGCGCCCGGTCGATGCTCCTGCTGATCTTCCTGGCCTCCTTCTCCGCCTCGCGCTCCTCCACGCGCTGCTTCTCCCAGGGCTTCTGCAGCGCCAGCGGCGCGGGCTTGGCCTGAGGCGGCCCCGGGGGCTGCGGCTGCTGCTTCTCCGCGGGAGCCGCCCCGTTGCCCCCACCGTTCTGCAAGAGCAGCAGCGGCCCGTCCGCCTCCCCCGCGCGAGGCTTCCCGCCGGCGCCCTCCGACTCCCCGCCGCCGCCCTTGCCCGCGCCCCTGCCCCTTCCTCCGCCGGCCTGGGCGCCCGGCGCGGGGGGCCGGGCTGAGGGCTCCGCGCCGGGCGGCGGCGGCGGCTCGGGGTCCGAGGTGGTGGCGGTGGCGGTGGCGGCGACGCTGGAGACGGAGCCGCCGCCGGAGGGCTCGCCGAAGAGCCGCGGGCGCAGGCTGTAGCAGAGCCCCATGTCTCGGTCCGAGGCGCGCCTCCAGGGGGCGACGGCCGGGCGCGCGTCCGGGCTGGCGGGAAGGAAGGAAGGGACTCAGCGCTCGCCGCGGTCCCCGTGCGTCAGGGCCGCGGAGGGCGCGCCAGGCAGCCCCTCCTCACAGCCCCGCGGCCGCCGGGCCATCTTGCATCTTCCTCTCCTCAGGACAAGCGGGGGCGGCGGCTCCTCGCCTCGGATCACCTGACGCGCACCGCCGCGGCCAGCGGGTCCACCTTACCGTAAATACCCCAGCGGAAGCCCACCGCGCTTCCAGGAGGCTTGGGAAAGAGCCAGGGCGTGTACGCGCTGTGTGTGTTTTGTGTGTGTGTACACACGCAGCCAGGGAGGAGGCTTGCCCTTCTCTCTCTCTCTCTCTCACACACACACACACACACACACACAGAGGAGGCTCGCCCTTCTTTCACAAACACGCACACGCATAGGAGTCTTGCCCTTCACACACATACACACACACACGAGGCTCGCCCTTCTCACAAAAACACGCACACGCATAGGAGTCTTGCCCTTCACACACACACACACACACACACACACAGAGGCTCACCCCCCCTCACACGCGCGCGCGCTCACACACACACACACACAGCAAGCCGCCCAAAGGGTGTTATGTGCGTGCACACAGGCAGAGCTGTCCTCTACAGTCCCTTTCCTTGAGATGCAAGCAGGGGACAAAGCTGCCTTTTGCCTTCCTTTCTTGCACACTGGCACTCCCTCCTCCCTCAAACGGAGGCATCCCTTCCTTCCTGATACAGACTCTCTCCTTTCCCTGCTCTGTTTATTGCCAAAGCATTTGATGATGGTCTTCATGATGATGCCTCCACCCATCTTGATAGAACTATTTTTGTTTTTCCCCTATCTGTCCTTTGGACTGTCTCAGCATGATGATAGCAGTGCATGCATTGACTAAGATGTGTGGGTGTCCTGCCCAGTTTGAACTGGCCGAGTGAAGGTCAAACCATATACAGAAATCTGTATAGATTAGTTTGTTGTGACACCTCTCAGAAAACAGTGGGAAAGGATGCTGTGCATGGTGTCAGTCTTTTGATGGCTTCAGTATATGAATCCATCATGTAAGATGACTTCTTACCATATTCTGGAAGGCAACAGACTCAGGGCAAAATCCTATGCAACTTTCCAGCACTGGTGCAGCCATGCCAATGGGGCATACACTGCAGTCTGTGGTAGGAGGGCAATCACAGAGGCCTCCTCCAGGTAATGGAATGTTTGTTTCCTTTCTTTGGGGTTGCATTGCTGCTGCACCATTACTGGAAAGTTGGATAGGACTCATCAACTACCCTGTGAGAGATGGTCATGGGAACAGACCATTTTTGACACTGTGCAATATTTCCCAACACAAGCGTTGAAATAACCTGAAAGCTACAGCTGCTGCTCTTCACTATAATGGTGATTACGGTTGCCAACCCCCTCAGGACTGGCTGGGAGTCTCCAGGAATCATCAATCTCCGACTACTAAAAGCAGTCTTGGAGATTTTAACAAGATTTCCAGGATTTTTCAACATTGCATCATATTGGAAAAAAAGCCATATCTCCAGGAATAGCTTACGTCAGAGCTGGCAACCCTACATGGGATGGTCAGACATGAAGATAAAGCATTGGTTTAATCAAGCAATTAGGATCTTCTCTGCAGTTCACATGTATATGCTACCTACTATTCTGCTATTACAAAGACACACATTTTTAACTTTATAAGGTTGCTTCTTCCCACACATTTTCAGAATACAAATAGAAAACTATAAAGTTGTGTTTAGGCATTTTTTCTCTGTATTGCACATGTGCTGTCGGATCTAAATTAAAACCAGAGGTGAAGAAAAGCCTTGTGTTTCTGTTGTTTTCCTTTACTTCATATTTGTAGAAGAAGAATTAGCCACGCTTGTAGATTTAAGGTGGATGCCATACTGATATCCTTGATAGAGGATTGGTTGAAAGTTGTTACATGCTACTTAGGCACAGAAGTATTTCCACTTTGTCAACTACATCTTTTGGATCCAGGATTTCACTGAGTGAACTAAGATGTCCTTTAGCCTCCCCAAATACTGAATAAGATCATTGTGGCAACTTCAGTTTTTCACAGTGATGGTGCAGTATTTGGATTCAGTTTTGAGAAAGGAAGTTTAGTCAGAAGGGTCAGTGGAGGTACTCATTGCTCACCATCTTGAGCAGAGATGCAAACCAGATTTGCCTCAGCCACCACTCTGTTATCAAGGTGTAGTTAGTGTTGAACTTGTGTATCCTATTGGTGATGAGTGGGAAGAGGGGGAATGCAGAAAACAGGGCCTGTTCTCATGTGAATAAAAATGTATTCCCTGTGGACTAGGGATAGTGTCCAGCAGAATTCCTGGCACTTGTTGTGATTTGTGGCAAAGAGATCCAGCATAGTGTGACCCCAGCAATATATTGTAGACTGGAAGACCTTGATATTGAAACTCCATTTTTGGGCAACTGCTTTGCTTTCACTCTGCTGAGGGCATCTTCCAAATAGTTGGACAATCCATAATCCTCTGTTTGATTCTGTAGCACATAGCTATTGTGTTGTCCATTAGAATCTGTACTACATGACTCTTCAAAGATAGCAGGAAAGATCTGAGCCCTTTGAAGATAGCCAACAACTCTAGAAAGTTGATGAGATTTCCTTTGTTGCAGTGTCCAAGTCACATTGATTTGGTGGGAACAGCAGTAACCACTACATCCCCTCAATGAAGTACTGGTTGTTATTGTACATTGGGATGGAAGGCATGCCCTCAGAGTGATTGGCTAGACTAGTCCAGTAGGATTGGGCTGTTGGCTCTCATACAGCAAATCACCTGGACTTTCTTCCCCCTCCTGCTTTGCAGCTGTTCAGTTAAGGTCCAGGTTCTCAGATTTGTGTCTGCCACCAAATGTGTGGTTCCAGCCTTTATGGCACTTTGCAGCTAATATTTCCTAGGAGATTCTGTACTGGAAATGTGTTTTGGGACAAATATTCAAATTTGAAAGATAGGTTTGATTTTATAAAATGTTAAATTGCCACAAATCGTAAAGGATTATGTTCCAACTTGCATGTTTCAGTTACAACACTTAAAGTAAAACTTTTCACCTTTCATTTGTTTTCATAAAGTCTAGAAACAGTAGCCTTAGAAAGTGATCTACCTGATCCGTTTTATTAAAGAAAATGCTACATTCCTATTAACATTATTTTCAGTCATCCAATATATGCGCTAAAACAATGTCCGTTCATAACGATTAGACAAAAAAGTACTAATATATACGTAGGAATGTTAAATAAAAATAATTTTTGAAGAGTGTACATTTCATACAAATTGACCATTCACTGAAGTTTGACCCAGAGATGATTTCATCAGGGCGGACCCAGTGGAAATGAAATTAAATCATGTGAGCTCAACAGTTCAAAAGCCGCAATTAAAATGAGGAAGCAGCTAATGACAGAAAAATAAAGGAAAGCACAGGAAATCAATTACAATTTTCAGAAAGAGAGTGGTAGCGAGCTTTATAGAAGATACAGCAGTTAATAAAATATGAGCAAAATTAGTGTTGCAAACAGTAATACACAGAAATAAGGTTATGTCTATAGTTCCATTCAGAAAAATGAGCAACTAACTGAAAACTTTAATACTAATATATACCACTTTTTAATTTTAAAAAGTTACCAAGGTGGTGTGCATAACAGAAGGAATAAAGAGATGGTTCCTTGTCTCAAAGGGTTCATCATACTAAAAAGGCACAAGGGAGATCAGCAAACAGCCATTGAGAGGGATGCTATGCTGGGATAAATAGGGCACAGTTGCTCTCCCTTTGCTGAATCCAAGAAGCACTGCTTTTAAAGGTTACAGGGGTTACCTGTAAGCATCTGCATTTGCTTGAAATCATGTTAATACAAATGTGCTGTTTTCTTTGTCTTAAATGTCTTTCCATGATCAGTTTTATATCTCAATTCAACACAAGAGCCAATTTGCCTTCCATACTTTTAGCTGGTATTATCTCCTTTCTGCTTCTCTGTTTCTAGTGGAAACCAGTACTCAGTCCTCCCAATGTATCTGTAATTATTTATACAACATATGTCTGTCTTTTTCAACAGCAGTACATAATTATTGTCTAACTGCATTCTTATGACTTGTTTAGATTGCCACCCTAAATATACTTCCTTGGAAATTCTGTCAGCATGAATGGAGCTTTCTGCCCTCTAAATATATTTGTTTCAAATAGTATTTTATTAATCATGTAGTAACTGACCTGCTAAAACAGTGGTTCTCTACACGGGAGCTGGGAACCTGGGAAGTTCTGGCAGGGGCTGGGTGAGGGCCCAGTGACAGCACTGTATTGAAAAACAAAAGTGGGCTCCAATCAACAATTGGACCCATTTGCAGCAGTAGGGAGGCCCACGGAGGGACTATGAGCCTTCTGCACCCTGCCAGAGGCCAGCGCAACCCCTCAGGTCGGTTTAAAAGCCCCTTGGTCCCGGAGGCAGCATGATCGCTATGACACTTTCAGGGAACTCATTTCTGGGCCACTCCCCTTAAGGGGGAATGGCCATCTTCTGGTACCTCTGGTGGGTCATGACTCATCAGTTTGGGAACCACTGTGCAAGGGTAAATCATGAGTGTAGCCTAGAGAGAATGAGGAGCATGCCAAAGTCTCATTAAAACCAGTGGAACATAAGCACCTAACTGTGTTTAATTTGTGTTGCTACCAGAGCTTAATGTTTTTCTGGAAAATTATGCTCTTCATTTATAATTTAATCTACAATTTAATTTCATATGATTTCCACTACTTAGATGGGATATTAACAGCACAATCCTAGGCACGTCTACTCAGAAGTGTCCCATTGTGTTCAATGAGTTTACTCCCAGGAAAGTGTGTGTAGGCTTGCAGCCTAAAAATAGGTTATGCGGTTGAGCAAATCTAGTTCACTTATTGTTCACAGTGAGGTACAACAGCAAATATTATAATGGAAGGATGTTCCCTTCCCCTGTGCCATGCAGACCACCAGTGAGGTTTACAACAGCAGTAGCAGTGACTACTGGGAAACAAGCTGTTAGGGTGATGCTTTTATCCTTCATGTCTTCCGTTGCCTTTATTGGAAACATTTTTTGTGGGGCCCCTAGTTCCTCTTCTCACTGAAATATTTTCTTCCTTTGTCCTTTAGCCTTTTACTCATATTTACAGGAATCACAGAATCCTCCCTGTGCTCCAAAAGGGTCAGAGTACCCTCAGGATACAGGCCTAGGTGATGCCAGAGGTCCTGAGTTTGGGAGCACATGGGGGGGAGGTCTTGAGGGCAATCTGGACAAAAACAGTGTGGTTGGCTAGGTTTACGGCAAGTGATGGCCACAGGCTTGGTCAGGGGAGGGGGCTGTCTCACCCTGGGTCCTCCTCTATTACCTTGGCTCATGTATGTGGGTCCTGAGCGGCTCAAGCCTCTGCCCTGCTCAGCTGTCTCACCCTCCTCACTGGCCTGGTAGGTTATGCTATAAAGGGAGAATGCATAAAGGGAGGGAGAATTCTTATGTTATAAAGGGAAAACCTATAAACCTCTGGGTTGTAGAGGTAGCCTATCTCTGAATGCCAGATGCAAGGGAGTGGCAACAAGGTACAGGTATATTGTTGTCTTGATTGCTTCCTGAGGCATCTGCTGGCACTGTGAAATACAGGAAGCTGGACTAGATGGGCCCTTGGCCTGATCCAGCAGTGCTCTTCTTATGGTTAAGGAAGCCCATCAATTCAAATTGTAAGAAGCTACTTTGGAATATCTTTCCTGTTAAGTTGACCTAGACCATAGGCTGAATATATCTCAGAGTAAAACCTAAGCACAATTCTCTCCATGTCTGTACATACTTACCCAGTTCAATAAAGCTTACTCTCAAGTAAGCATGTTTAGGATTGCTTTCTAGGTACTTAAATGAGCATTGAAACTGGGGTGCTAATGGGGTATTAATGGCTTTGTATTTTGAGTGATATTGACCAACCTATACTGAGAACTGTGAGTCTTGTTTCAGTTAATTTGGCCTCAAATAACTGATAAGGCTCAGATGTGGTATAGTATGTTCACACCTTGAATGTTATACAAATGCATATTGAGCACATGAAACCAATTTATACTATAGATTACAGAATATTTTAGCATGCCTGATAGCATATGTCTCTATTTTTCATTCAGTAATATAAATGAATAAATGACATTATGAAGTTGTTTAATTTAGGCAAGAAGGTATACAGTGGCCTCTGTTGGCTGTTCCATCACACTGACCTGATAAACTTATATAAGCAAAAGATTGTTCTTCAAATTGTCATTTTAAGAACTGTCCAAGAAAACCCCTCCCATTAACACAATCACTACCATTATGAATAAAGAAGAAAAGAGGCTAGAACAAACCCTGTCTACATGCTGTACATTTACAGCAGTTAGAATATCAGTGTGTTGTGGTCTCTGAGTTTTGTTTTATATATTATTAAAATATGGATTTCATCTCATGTCTTTAAATAAACCCTCAGGGTATCTTAAAGCATGATTATAAAAAGTATAATAATGGCTGATCTTGGGAACAGAGAGATGGCCGGGGCCACTGATATGAGCACTCCTGAATGTTCCTTTTCATGGAGCTAAGTCAGCACCCCAGTTTTCTGGAAAGATGAAGGTAATGAAGTGACAGAGAAGACAGCTAGAGCAGGAGTGTCAAACTTTTTTTTCGTATAGTGGGCCAAATAGCATTCATGGCCCCTGCTGAAAACCGAAGTGACATCATTAAGCAGGTGATGGCCAGAAATCAGCACACTGTTCTCACATTAGCTGCAAATGACAGAAGAGAAAATGTGTTTATCTTGATCATATTTTCAAGATATCAGAGAGCCTAATTATCAAACTGCAAGAGCCCAATTAACATACTGGAACCCTTTCAGCAGAGCCGCCTATGCTGCAGCACCACTTTGCAATTCAGGGGTTGCGAATGCTCTGAAATGATGCCATGGCATAAGCAGCACTGCTGAATTACAGGCAGCACCATGTGATTACTGGGGTCTCCCAGCACTTCAGCAGTGTTTCCCTCTGTCCCTTACCTTGTACTTCTGAGGTCTCCTTCCATCTCTCCCTCCCAGAGCCTCAGCAGAAGCAGCACCGCTGAAAGGGCAGCTCAGGAAGAGCCCAGTTATAATGGAGGACAGATAAATTGCTTCAGGGGGCTGCATCAGTTCTTATGTTTGACACACACAGGCTAGAGTAACAATGGTGGAAAACCCACAATGGGTCTGATGGAATACTGGCTAGAGCCCATTTTATGGATTACTCATAGTGGTAGTGGCAGTGAAGAAAGTGTGTCCTCAAAGCCAGCTGGTGGAGCTTTCTGGACAGGTATGAGGCCTATTACATTTAGGGCACAATCCTAACCATGTCTACTCAGAAGTAAGTCCTATTTTGTTCAATGGGGCTTACTCTCAGGAAAGTGTGGTTAGGAAATTGCAGCCTTAGGCTCTCAAAGAGATGAGGTGGACTCCCCAAAATCCAATTAAAAGATGCTTTGCAAATAAAATCACTCATATTTGCCATGACTTGCCATGAGAATGAGAGCCAGGATGGCGTATTGCAGTGGTTCTCAAACTTTTAGCACCAGGACTCACTTTTTAGAATAAGGATCTGTCAGGACCCATCGGAACTGATGTTATGACCGTACATGACATCATTAAGCGGGAAAATTTGTAACAATCCTAGGCTGCAATCCTACCCACTTACCGAGGAATAAGTCCGATCTACTATCAAGTCGATCACATTCATGACTCATTTCAGAATCAGTAGACCGACACTCAAGTCAGTGCCGGAGTCATCAACGTGGCTGACTCAAGTGTACACAAATAAGCAAAAACCACATTTTTGTGACTCAACAGAGTCCTGAGACTCAAGTTCTCATCTCTGCCTATTTGACACCCTGGCCATTTGATCTCTGATGCTTTTTAACATGTACATGAAACAGTTTGAGGAGTTCATCTGGGGATATAGGTTGAATGTCATCAATATGTGAGTCACAACCAACTCTGTCTCTGTCATTTTTAACTGAAGAGGCTGTAGAAATCCTGGATTTATGCCTGGAGTCAGGGATGGATTCGATGATGGTTAACAAACTAAAATTAAATCCATCCTCTTAAATTGCTTAAACTGCGATTCAGAAGAACATACACCCACAACTTTTCCCAGAGTACCATTTTCACTAGTTGACCCCAGAACTCCCAAACTCCTTGTTAAATTCTCCAAAACATCTTGTGAATTAGACACAAAAGCCATTCAAAGGAAACAGCTGCTGATGCACTGCGTTTTTGTCCCAAGCTTTTATTGGAACCGCTTTTATGCCTAAGCCATAACTGCAGTAATTCCAAGCAGACAACAATTTCCTTGACCTATTCTGCAAATAGCACCAGTTTGCAATGGTGCTACCAACCCCAGCTGGATTTTAAAGATAGTTCAGCAGTATACATTGGTCATCTGTTTCAAATGCTGCTGAGGTTTTGAGCAAGATCAACACAACTGTTGGACCATTATTTAAGTTTGAATGAGGGGGTTTGCTGGGGCTACCAAAGTGAAATGGGAAATGGACTGTTATGGATACATTTTTTTTTTTTTTGCATCATCCAGGAATATTTAGATCTGTATTGCAAATACACATCTAATAATCTTTCCTCCAAAGAGAAGATGGGACACAAGTCTCTACCTGGAGAAATTGTTACCAGTAAATGATGGCATTTTTAGGAGGAGTTTAATCCAGGGCTCAACAAATCCTGGGCCCCAGATTGCCATGCGCACATATATTCCATTGTGGCACCTAGTATTTCAGTAATTTAAGGTGATGCACTGGGTTCGTTGCCATAGGCAGCAGGTTATTAAGTTGGTGAGAACCTACCCTGGTGCCTCTGTTTCTTGTTGCTACAATGTCCAGCAAAGCTTTGACTGTACAAAAAACTGCTGCAGCTGACCTTACTGTATCTTGGAGACTATCCCTCTCACATGTGTGCTGCCTGCAGACATAGTATGCATGTTTTTGGGTCAGTTGTGGCAAAATGAGTTGCAGCAGGGGATAGAGCAAGCAAGGTAAGGGCAGTGTTTAATGTTCTCTGGAGTTCAGTTACAACCAAAGGAAGCAAGCAGAAAGAACTCATCACCTTGGATACGTGGTAAATATCCCACCAGTTAGCACAGATCACTGTCTGCTTCCTTATATACAAAACCACTTCCTTATTGCTGTTTATTTATCAGAATAATATCTAACCTTCTTTCCACAATGGAACTGAAGGCAGCACACAGGGAGTTTCTGGGAAGTCTCCAGTAGCATAGCTAGAGCGGGCCATACTACCCTGAATGTGCTCAATCTCATCCGATCTCAGAAGCTAGAGGGGGTGCAGAGTGCTAGGTTTTACATGGTTTATTACTGCGACGTGTGAGTGCCCATTCCCTTCAGAGCCATTCCAGGCTACTAGAGCAAAACAGAAGCGTCTCCCCCCTCTAGCTACACTACTGGAAGTCTCTCGTTCAGGAATTGAGCAGAAACCAACCAATTTAGCTTCATCAAAGTCGCTGCATCATGTGCCTTCAGGCCACATACTAGGACCTTACAAGTATGCTAACTACGATCTCAGTAGGTTATTCTTGCCCATTCAAATGCTCTGTTGTATCTAGGCTTATGTGAGCTTTCACAGAGGAGAATTTGCCTGCAAATCTGCTGCTCTGTGCTCCTCATGTGATGCTTAGAGTCTCTCCTATCCCAGTAAATGAGTAACAGCTCAATCCTATCCAGCTCGGAATGCCAGCTTCGGAGAGATAAAGTGGGGTAGAAATTTAATAAATAAATTAAAAAAATAAAATAACTTTCCAGCACCAATGCAGCTACAATGCTGCCCCATGGTAAGGGAATAAAGGTTCCCTTACCTTGAGGAGGCCTGCATTACTGCCCCCTCCCCTGCAGGATGTAGTGAACACCCCATTGGCATGGCTGCATTGGCACTGGAAAGTTGGTAGGGCTGTAAGCAACCTGGCCACTCACTAACTTGCCACCTGCCCCCACCTTGCCATCTCATTTCCCATGCACCCATCAACTGAAACCAAAAAGTCATTCTCTTTCTTTCCCTTTCCTTTCTTAAAAAAGGAAGGAGGGGGGACCCAGGAAACTATAGGCCGGTCAGCCTAACATCTATCCCGGGTAAGATGGTGGAATGCCTCATCAAAGATAGAATCTCAAAACACATAGACAAACAAGCCTTGCTGAGGGAGAATCAGCATGGCTTCTGTAAGGGTAAGTCTTGTCTCACAAACCTTTTAGAATTCTTTGAAAAGGTCAACAGGCATGTGGATGCGGGAGAACCTGTAGACATTATATATCTGGACTTTCAGAAGGCATTTGACATGGTCCCTCACCAAAGACTACTGAAAAAATTCCAGTAAGGGAGAGCAGGTCCTCTCATGGATTGAGAACTAATCAAAGACCAGGAAACAGAGAGTGGGTGTCAATGGGCAATTTTCACAATGGAGAGAGGTGAAAAGCGGTGTGCCCCAAGGATCTGTCCTTGGACCGGTGCTCTTCAACCTCTTCATAAATGACATGGAGGCAGGGTTGAGCAGTGAGGTGGCTAAGTTTGCAGACAACACCAAACTTTTCCGAGTGGTGAAAACTAGAAGCGATTGTAAGGAGCTCCAGAAGGATCTCTCCAAACTGGCAGAATGGGCAGCAAAATGGCACATTTGTTTCAATGTAAGTGTAAAGTCATGCCCAGTGAGGCAAAAAATCAAAACTTCACATATAGGCTAATGAGTTCTGAGCTGTCTGTGATAGGTCAAGAGAGATATCTTGGGGTGGAGGTGGACAGCTCGATGAAAGTGTCAACCCAATGTGCGGCAGCAGTGAAGAAGGCCAATTCTATGCTTGGCCATAGAAGAAGGCCAATTCTATGCTTGGGATCATAGTAAGGGACCTGTGTTGTGTCCAGTTCTGGTTGCCTCATCTCATAAAGGACATAGTAGAAATGGAAAAAGTGCAAAAGAGAGCTGTCATGAATATGTACTCACAGGTAGCCTGGAGCTAAGAGATGTACAAGAGTAACTGACCCAGGTGAGAGATAAGTATTAATAAAGCTAGCCAGCTAGCTTTATTATTTTATTGCTGATATGTTTCCTAGATGTTTATGCCTCTAGCATTTGCTGCCTTATGTAACCTTATGTACTTAATAAACTAAAATCTCTTTTACCAAGTTGTTGCATTGTCTGCTGGGGACAAAGGTTCAGAATCCTGCCTAGCCATTCAGCAAGTTACCAAGTGCTCATTGTGGTCTAGTAACTTGAGGACTGAAGCTTTAATTGGAGAAAGAGCTCAGTGCCTGCAAGGGATAGAGTTAAGCCTAGAGGGTCTCAGTGTCCCTGGACTGAGGCACTGGCATATACAGGGTGGTGGCAGTACTACTGGATGGGGGGGCCTTGAGGGCTTTAGGGTTTGAGAACCAAGAACTCTGAGCACCCCAAACCCCCTAAGTTTGCGACAAGAGCGACTAAGGGCGCAATCCTAACCGGCAGTTATACCAGAATAGGAACCCCTGGAAGGTTGCAAACGTGCC
The DNA here is from genome assembly GCF_035046505.1 of Tiliqua scincoides. Taxonomy (NCBI): domain Eukaryota; kingdom Metazoa; phylum Chordata; class Lepidosauria; order Squamata; family Scincidae; genus Tiliqua; species Tiliqua scincoides. Next base: position 61,042,118 of record NC_089824.1, on the reverse strand, counting down.
GTAAAGCACGTTTGCACCTCCGTGGGAGGAAACTGCGTCAGCACGTCCAGATGCGCCGATGCACGGAGGCCAGCAGAAGCCTTCACAGTAGTTTTCTCCCCGCTGCTTGTGCCAATGCACCTGCGACGAAGGTAGGTGTGGGGGTTGGGGAGGAGGCGGGAAGGGGCATTTGTGGGCGGGGGGAGGATGGGCGATGGGTTGCCCTGGGGGCGGGTGTGCAGGGAGCCGGGGGCAGGGCTGGGACCCTGCAGTTATGCCAGATCCCAACCCCCGTCCCCAGGGAGAATGGAGCGACTTTGAGCCGCTCCGCTCTCCTTGGACTTGCGCCACCTCCAGAGGTGGCGCAGGTCCAAGGAGACCCATTAGGGTGCTCAGCCCTTATCCAGGGGTAAGGAGAAGAGCTTCCCCTTGCCCCTGGCTGAGCTGCTGCACCCAATGAACCTGCATTGGATGCAGCGCAAGCCTCCTGGCTTGCCTGCTCCAGCGCAGGTTTGGATTGCGCCCTCAGATGATTACTGGGCTGGGGCACCTTCCTTATGAGGAAAGGCTACATCATTTCGGCCTCTTCAGCCTAGAAAAGAGTCGCCTGAGGGGGGACATGATTCAGACATACAAAATTATGCATGGGAAGAACAGAGTGGATAGAGAGATGCTCTTTACACTCTTACATAACACCAGAACCACGGGATTTCCACTAAAATTGAGTGTTGGGAGAGTTAGGACAGACAAAAGAAAATATTTCTTTACTCAGCATGTGATTGGTCTGTGGAACTCCTTGCCACAGGATGTGGTGATGGCGACTGGCCTGGACACCTTTAAAAGGGGATTGGACAAATTTCTGGAAGAAAAATCCATTATGAGTTATAAGACATGATGTGTATGTGCAACCTCCTGATTTTAGAAATGGGCTATGTCAGATGCAAGGGAGGGCACCAGGATATTGGTTTCTTGTCATCTGGTGTGCTCCCTGGGGCATTTGGTGGACCACTGTGAGGTACAGGAAGCTGGACTAGATGGGCCTATGGCCTGATCCAGCGGGGCTGTTCTTATGTTCCCTGTTATTCCCTGAATCCCTGTGATAAGATTCTGGGACCAAGTCCTGGTTCCTAAATTTTGGGGTTGACTCTTAGATTCAAAACAAACGTGTTGAGCTCTGGTTTAACCACAACCTTTTGCAAAGGAGCCAACAGCACAGCCAAGGTGCTAGCTTTTGCCAAGAAATGCGCACAATTGAAGATTAGAACTGATAGAGGCTAAAGAAAGCCAGCCATTCATGTTAAAACAAATCATTAAACAGAGCAAATCATTAGGAGGTTTGGTGGGGAAAGTGTTCAGGTGTTTACTTATGTTGGTGGGCCAGGTGTTAATGCTATGTTATGGGTGTTTATAGCTAAATATTCACAAACAAATTATTAATTAAAGCCTAATAAAGCAGCTAAATGGGAAAATGATGCTTAAACTTACAAAAAATCCATTTCACTTCTCAGTGAAAAGGGGGGGGGGTTCTGCTTCAAGCAGGTTGTAAATCAGTCTTAAGGAATGCCAAGGACAAGATAAGGGTTCAGGCTTCAAAGCACTGTTTGAAAAGAAGCTGGATTTTCCATCTGTCAGGCTAATTGCTAGTATGACAGATGATTTAATCTTCTCTTGGAATAAAATTTACAGCTTGTATATTCAAGCATCAGATAAAGCATTGTCTCTGAATAAGAGAGACAAATTCCACTTTCAAGTTGCTTTAAGCAGAGAATTGAAAGGGGAGAAAGCATTATTACATTTTAAAACATTCAGGCTTTTCTTTTTAAACCAAATACAGTTTGATAAACACTGGGAAGGGCTACTTAAATCACAGTTTCATAGACGTTCCAAAGAAATTATAATAGTTACTTGTTTGCAAATATCTTTCAATGTCTTAAGTGTAATCAACATATACATTAGCTAATAGAGTAAAGTTTGATTGCCTGATGTTATTGAAAGTTAAATAATAGTTTAGAGATACACAGAGAAGGAAAATTGTTGAGTTTTGCTTAAAGCCACAGGTTTGAAAATGTAATTCCAATGCAACCTTGAAAAGGCAAATGTCTGGCAGAAGTTAATTAACAAGGAGACACTGGAATGTATAGAGTTACTCCTCAGATAAGACTCTTATCTTAGGCACTCTGTAGACTCAAGGTCCTGCTTAATTGGAACTAAGGAAGTACAACCTAAAGTGAGATTAGATTACAACTCAGAGACAGATTTACAACTCAAAGAGAGACAGATTTAGATAGCAAATAGGGAGGAAGCAGGATGCATTTGCAATAATAAATTATTGCAGGAAGTGAGAAAACTAAAGGTTATACACAGGTTAGAAACATTTTAATGAGCAGACAGTTTATCTTGTTTGACAGACAGAAGATAACAGAAATAACATCTATGGGAAAGTCCCCTAATTAAGCCAAAACATAATAAGAGCCAGAAAGCTGACAGAAAGAGCTGGATTTAGTTAAAATAAATAAGAAAAGAGTTCTAAAAGAGAAGCCTTTTGTACAATAAGAGGTTAATTTGTCTTGTATTAAATATATGTTTACACATAGAATAGTATATACCACTATACAGATCACATAAAGAAATCACATATAGAGAATTAAAAACCAAGAGAGTTCAAACAGAGGTTAGCAGAAAGCCCACAGTGATTAATGAGACCAGACAGAAAGAATGTTGAATAGATAAGCAGATGGCTGTTTGAAACATGTCAGGGTCAGGCCAGTGAGGAATGGCCAGAGATAAGCAAAGACATACCAAAGGCCAGTAATAAATAAGTAAAGAGTAGCAAAAGATAAGAGCAAAAGACATAAAGTTATCTCTGGCCAATCCTGAGAAGGCCTCCATCTCTGATGTCACACATCAACCAATGAAATGTAAGACTCCTCAGACAAAGGAGCCAGAATCAGATATAAGGGAGAGGCTCACACTGGAAAACTGCACTCTCTCTGAGGACTTTGAGAGTTCCCACATGGCTCTCATTGCTCTCTTCATTTTGGACAGGAGTCCCTGAGAGGCCCATTGCTGGCAACAAAATAAAGCTTGCAGACAATCACCATTCTTGCCTACTGAGTTTGCTTTTGAACTTTGCTCTTGACCTTGCAACAGAACAACCTAGTACTATATGAGGGACAGATTGCCTGAAATTAGTCCAAATAGCTGTAACAAGTTCAGGGCTGTAGCCAGGTGCACCACCCATCCAGAACATTGGTTTGCCCCATGTAGGATTTTTAAAAAATTCATAAAAAATTTATGACGTTATCATCCATAAAGAATGAGAGCTTGTTTTAAGAACTGGTACAATTGGAGAAAAAAATTACTGTGGTAGGGAGTGTGCTTCTCCCCCCACAGTGTTTCAAACTTCACTGACTTCACCTGCATGGCTCTGTACCTCTCATTTACACCTGGGGCAGAATGTTCAAAGCCATGGGTAGACCTGGCCTCTACTTATAGTTCTTCTAGTGGAGACCTCCCCTGTGAGATCCCTGCAAGAGGCCAGGTCTACTGGCTGTTCAGTGGCACATTTGCACCCCGGGCAGACTGGACACCCAGGCTGGACTGCCCCCCCATCCCCCACTTGGTTTACTACTGCTCTGTTCACTCAAGAGTTCCCTTGGCTCAGGTGGATTTTTCATGATCACAACGAACCTTTTGCTTATGTAAGTAATGGGGTGTAGTGGGTGGAAATCCCATTTTAACTGTTATGACAATGTGAAGAGCAGGATGCTTAAAGGCCTGAGAGGTAACTTCAAATCATCTTGAAAAATATTTACCCTAACTTACCAATTATCTTTTAGAGCATGCTGTTATACTCAAAGTCTCAGAGTGGCTTAGAGGGAGTTTTTTTGAGCAGTGTTTAAGGATGATAAAGGAAGTAAACATACACATGCATGTATGGACAACCCTCAAATACAAAAGCAATTCTGCCCCACAAAAAGGTAAGCACTTCTCTCTACATACTTATAATATGGGCCAAACTACTCGAGTGGGCAACTGCTCGCTCTAGGGGTGTGCTTCCAGCCAGAAGCACTTGTTTTCCTTAAAGCAGTGACATAGGCTGGCAGTCTCAGTCAGAACGCAGGCATGTCGGCAAGGTGAAGCTTGGGAGTTGCAGGGCCCAAAGTGATACTGTTTGTCATTGGGCCCCTATCCCCCCACCCACTGGGACAAGTGGCAGTCACACCCAGGGCTGATGGTGCCTGCCTTAAAGTAAGTGGTGGTGACATGATGATATCACAGCCAACTGCTTCTGGGGGGGGGGGCACTTTGGGCCAAATGGACACAGGTGGGGCAGGTGGGGAAGGCCAATCAGTGGTGACATGCCACTCACCATGCTGGCCTTGTGAGTGTTAGCTGGTGAGCAAGGTGCTGGCTGCAGTAAATTTTTAGCTGGCACAAACCTGAGGAAAGAGGTGAGGAGCTTGAAAACAAGGTACAGTATCCAGCATGCTCCATTGCCACCAGTTTTAACAAACACCCTCTCATCATTCCTGCATAGAGACACTTGAAGAAACTCTTCCTGTAGTAGTGATGTCAGGGGTACCTGAAGCATATCAAATACTATTTTGCATCTATTGTTAACATTTCTGTTTAAAAAATGGCATTTCCAAGGTGTAGGAGGATTTTGTAAACAATAAGGAGTGAAAATCAGAAAAGGAAAGTAATACAGCTGTGTGCACAGTCCTAACCAGGTCCACTCAGAAGTAAGTCCTATTTTGTTCAATGGGGCTTATTCTAAGGAAAGTGTGATTAGGATTGCACCCAATGTCTTTCAACCCCTGCTAACTGGGAAAGAAGCACTTTTTCAAGTGGGTGCTCCTCTTTTGTTTAGCAGGGAGAGAGTAACTGGCCCTCCTCATTCTGGTAGTGTCTTTTCTAGTGGCTGTCTGCTGGTGTTCTTTTATATCTTTTTAGATTGTGAGCCCTTTTGGGACAGGGAGCCATTAATTGTTTGTCTGATTTTCTCTGTAAACCGCTTTGTGAACTTTCCGTTGAAAAGCAGTATAGAAATACTGTTGTTGTTGTTATTAATGATGATGATGTCCTGGGACAAAAAAAGAAAAATACTTTAAAGCATTGCACATGAAGCTAAAACAACTTTAAAACACCAGTGTCAAATTTTGAAATGCAAATTGAAGATGTGTTGGCTCTTTGGTAACTAAAGGTGGCACTGTTGGCCTTAAAATAACAAAATTAAATGCTCACTGTGTCTAACAGGCTCATTTTCAGGTGGTATGGAATTTCTAGGTCTCAGTTACATTTCTTTTCTAAATTTATCAAATCAGTATTAGAAAATAATTACTAGAAAACATATATTCCAGTAATAAAATTAACTGTACCTATTAACTGAGTGGTAAGCCACACTGAGTTTGTGGCATTTATTCTCTACTAAATTAATTTTTTTTTCTGTGTCTATTTATGTTAGCCAAATGAGATTTGTGCCTAATTGTGCAATTGCAATTGTGGGGAGGGGAGAGTAGCCTTCTTTTCAAATAGCAAGAGGGGAGGTGCAAAGCACTGGCATAGCTAGAGGGAGGGCGGCGCACTAAGTTTTGCAGGGAGCCTCCCTGCAGCATGCAAGCAGCTCCTCCCCCTCCCCTTGGGAGACATTCACCTCCATTTCCTCCCCCCACATGGCTTCAAAGGGGAGGGGAGGAGCTGCTTGCATGCTGCAGGGAGGCTCCCTGCAAAACTTAGTGCACTGCCCCCCCCAGCTATGCCAGTGGTGCAAAGCATGGCAAAAACATAAGGAAACATTATTATCTTGCCCCCTTGTGGTTTTAAAGGCAGTGGATTTTTTTAAAACCTAAAAATAGCAAAAGAAATTTGCTATCAGGATCATAACCATGGTAGGGACAGAATACTAACACCCTCTATCCCTGATGCAGTCTGTAAACTCCCCCATATGAAAAGATACTTAACACCAGTGACATTTAAGCACACATCTTGTTTGGGCCTAAATTATGCTTTTTCAGTTTTTTGGTGTGCATTCCTGAGTAAGACTTAGGAATTCTACAAAATGTTTTTGCAATTCACTCTCATTTTAGTAAAAATTAATGATAGAACTGTAGCATGGTCTTTGAGCAAAAGGAATTACACATTATGGCTGCAATCCTATACACCTATAAACTTCTTGGGAGTTTATTCCCAATGTAAGTCTTCGTGGGGGAGGGGTTGAAGACAGCAAAGCGATCCCCAGGTTTGTGTCGCTAAAGGGGGCAAAGAGAGGTGCTTTTACCTACTTAGGGCTGCAGCATGTTGCAGAAGTTGTGGAGAGCCTTGCACAGGGCTCCGCAAGGCTTAGAATGTTAAAAAGGAGCGATTGCAAAGCACTTCCTGTTTGCGAATGCAACTAGGAAGTGCTTTGTGATTGCTCCTTTTGGACATTTTAAACCTGAGGGAGCCCTGTGGAGGCCTGTGCAAGGCTCTCCACAACTCCTGCAACATGCTGCAGCCCTAAGTAAGTAAAAGCACCCCCTTCGCCCCCCCCTTAGTGATGCAATCCTGGGGATTGCTTTGCCTTCCCCCACCCCTTAAAAGGGCAGGGGAAACTTTACATGAGCTGGTGTGTTGCGACCCACCAGTTTGAGTACTACTGCAGTATACACATTTTCCTGCAAGTAAGACCCATTGAACACAATGGGACTTACTTCTGAGTACACGCGCAGGATTGGGCTGTCCATCTCATACACCATCTTGGCCCTTGTTTAGCCTCAATCCAGTAAGCCATTACGGAGATATTAAAATAGTCTTGTGATAACTGTCTTGTATGAATTTCCTAGTTTTGAAACTTAATAAGGTCCTTTTATTCCCATGACTTTGTGTGAATCACTGTTTGGAAGAGTTGTGTCACTCTCATTTCCAGACTTTATTCTACAAACCATTTAAATATGCAGTATTTGCTTGCAGTAGAGGTTTCTCTTTCACATAGACAACTTCTGTAACTCGTAATGAACTGTCTATTTGTTCTGTCTTTTTGTATGTTACAGTTTCTGGGAACTGAGTCATGGTTGTTTATAGAATCATTGCCCTTCCCTAAAAATATTACTAGACCACTTCCTTAGTCACTTGAACCTGAACCTGAACTTTTATAACCAAATAATCCCCTTTCAAGAGCAAATAAAAAGTATTACTGATTCAAGTATCTGAAAATTGGATCTGTTTTTCTATATAACTTGCTATTGAATTAGCCTGTTAAATACATAATAGCCACCCTGCAATGAATGTGATTTACAACCCATCAGAACAGTTTCACACCAATAGTTCAATTTGTGTGCTACAATAAGCACTAATCTATAGTCTATACACTAGTGGTTCTCAAACTGGTGGGTCGCCAGTTCGTGTAACACTTTCCCCTGTCCCTTAATGGGCGGGGAAGGGGAAGGAGGCAGCGACGCGATCCTCAGGACACTTGGAACCTGCAATAGAAGCGGGTGCAAAGCACTTCTGTTTTGCAGGTGCTTTGTGCCCACTTTGATTGCAGATTCCAAGTGCTCTCCGCACCTCCTACAGCTTGCTGCAGCCCTACATTGTAAAAAGTAAGTGCAAAGCACCCCCTCACCCCTCTTAGCCCCTCCCCCACAAGAACTTACTGAGGGAGTAACGCTCCCTCAAAGTTTGAGAACCACTGCTATAAACTATTGCCTGTGCAGTGGTTCTCACACTTTTTAGCTCAGGACCCACTTTTTAGAATAACAATTGTCAAACCACTGGAAGTGATGTCATTAACCTGAAAGTGACGTCATGGCCAGAAGTGACATCATCAAGCAGGAAAATTTTTAATGATCCTAGGCTACAATCCTATCCACACTTACCTAGGAGTAAGCCCCATTGACCATCATTGTTAAAAGCATATACATTGTAGCCTCTCAGAAATACAGATCTCTCCAAAAGCAGTCACATACCATGCTGGCATTAAGTCTAATATGCTAAAAATAAAATATTGAAATGAATGGGGATCCACCTGAAATTGACTTGCAACCCACCTACTGGGTCCCAAACCACAGTTTGAGAAACAGTGGCCTATAAGCAATAGACAATCAGCCTGCTTCACAGACCATGTTGTCAATCAAATTACTCCACATTAACTAGTTTGTGGGTTGGGCTACTAAAATAAAGTATGTAAGCATCACATTATAGGGTCAATCATATTGATCACTTGATGCAGCAAACTTTCATCTGTGAATGGCCCATCAGAGATGAAACTTGCACATCATCTCGCAATACTTCATACAGACAGAAATGGTCCATTCAAATGTCCATAGGAATACACTAATCCGATCCAACTTTCCAGCACTGAAGCAGGCATAATGCAATCCTGAGGTAAGGATGCCTCTGTGACTGCAACCCCCCCCCCCCCGGAAGAAGTGCATACCTGGTTGGCATGGCTGTATCGGCACTGCAAAGTTCGATAAAATTGGGTCCTAAGATAGGTTGGTATCCCAACACAGAGCAAGCCTAAGAATAAATTCTATAAATCCTTTTCTTTCTGAAAAGAAATATGACTGAAATACATAGGGATGGGTAGGAATGTTGCACACTCATCTGTTCAAAGCATCTTTCCAACTGGGAGTGCATAGACATGAGTTGCAATTCTGCACACTGCTCTGTGAAGCTCAGAATAAAGTGATACAAATCCTTCTTTGTCCAAATTACCATAGAAATGTGATGGGATTTCAAAATGTGTGTACCAAGAATGCATTAGGATAGATTGGTCAGATAAAAATAAAATCAATTTGAGCTTTTACCTAGCAGAATTTCTTAGTGTTTCAAATACATATATTTTCTCAATAGTCTAACAGCCTTGTAAGGTAGATGAGTATTAATGATCCATATTCTGTATGATGAACAGCTGAATATAGCTTCCATATGCACAAATCTACGCTCACGTTCATTAAAATTGACTGGATTTCCATAGAGTCATTGCAGTTCATCAGGAAAGCTTGGATCCTGCTAAACTGCCTGCAGGCTTTAATCAAGCAGATACTTTTCTGCCAAGACAGATAAATAAACACGCTCCTGGATGAGTATTAGAATGTGCTGGGAGATCTGAGCATACATCCTTTGGTATATCATGCAGCCATGAAAACTGAGGCTCATATCCTAACCAACTTTCCAGTGCTGGCATAGCTGTGCCAATGAGATATGTGCTGCATTCTGCAGTTGGGTGGCACTTATGGAGGCCTCCTCAAAGTAAGGGAATGTTTGTTCCCTTATCTCAGAGCTTCATTGCCCTTATGTTGGTGCTGTAAAGTGGGTTAGGATTGCACCTTGTGTCACATATGTGTAGATAAGATACTGACAACAAACAATAGTGAATGTCTATTCCACTGTGGTTGAACAGATATGCAAAGCTGTTGCAAGCCAGCATGGATTGGTATAAATACAAATGGAAGGATCAGTGCCAGTGTTAATAAAATACTTTGGTGACATGTCTATGGCCATTTGAAAGAAGTCAGTATATTTGAATGGCCACTTGGTATGATTAGGTATTTTGAACTAACACAAGCTGGAGTTCCAGGAATTAACATGGGGTTTCAGGAGAGTTCTATACTGATTCCTGTTATTCTTCCACTTTTGCAGATATTCTGGACCCTAGGTACATTGATGCAGTTCTTTCAAGAATGACGGTAACTAACTGCCCGGTCCAACCTCAACCCCCACGCGGTGATGCAACAATACCAGTACAGACATTTGTCCCCTTGCCCCAGGGTAAGCCTCAGCAACCGCTATGGGATCTATAACATATAAAGAAGTGTTCTAAAATAGACTATTGGTCTAACCAACCCAGTACTATCTATGGATTGGCAGTGGCTCTCAAAGTTCCCAGGAGGAGGTGTAAGTAACTGAGTTCTTCAACAGTGTTAACCTGGGGCCTCAACACTGAGTGCATAGAGCCATAACCCCTCTTCTCCTCAGTGAAGCTGCTCTAGGTTTTACTGACATTCAGAAGCCAGGCAGCTGTATTATTATTTTCCATTTACTACACAAATAATCTATAAACCAATCTCTGGATTTCTTCCATGCAACAGTCTCACTGCAAACTGTACATAGTATTACTGCAAGCTTTTTATGCAAACTCTTACTTTATTAAACAGAAATAATGAGGCCAGCTTTAGGTGCTCCAAAAGATACTGTCAAACTGGTGCTTGACCTGCCCACTATGAGGGTAACCATGCATTGGGCATATTCTGTGAACTTGCAAAAGATGGCAATTGGGTGGCTCTTAGCTGTGTATGTGCACATTGTGCAATGTGTGTACAAATGTCCTTACATCTATTGCAGTATGGGTTGATTCAGCTTTATCTGTGTTATGGCATGATACCATATGAATACAGATCGTTCGTATTTTGGGGGGTAGATACAGACACACTAGAGCTGTTTAATGTGGAGAAACAGCTCCACATTAAAGGAGCTGTTGATCCTTTAATCAAGGAAGGATTGATTATCCTTGAAAGGAACATTCTTAGAAAGCCTTTGGTGTACAAATGGATGATTAGGTGTGGCTCTGAATCAGAGTCACAGTCCAATCCACCGTAACACCGCAATACAGCAGCACCAATGCAGCATCCACTGTGTCCTGTTGGGGAGTTTTGGGATGTCAAGGTCTCTTGGGGTAAGGAAACATTTGTTCCTTTGACTTGGGGTAAGCCCCAGAGCCGCCATGGGTCAATTCAGACCTGCACAAGCAATATAGCTGGTGCAAGTCTGTGCTGACCCATGATGGTGGATCCTGAGCCTGATCCACCCTTCACCCTGCCCCTTCTCCTGCCTGCTCCACCCATTCCCTTCCCACCTCCCTTCCAACCCCTGCGTGGCCTTACCTGCACTGGCGGTGGTCCTCAGTCTGTCTTTGCACATATCTGGTCACTTGTTGCCACACTTGTGACAGCTGCAAAGCGCATTATACTGGCAGAACATGCGTTCCACCCGCACAATTGCACATAGGATTGAACCATTAGGCTGTAATCCTATACACACTTACATGGGAGTGAGTCCCATTTAACTCAGTGGGGTTATTTTCAGATAGACACACATAGGATTGCACTCTAAGTAACATTTACCAAGTACATAAGAACATAAGAACATAAGAACAGCCCCACTGGATCAGGCCATAGGCCCATCTAGTCCAGCTTCCTGTATCTCACAGCGGCCCACCAAATGCCCCAGGGAGCACACCAGATAACAAGAGACCTCATCCTGGTGCTCTCCCCTACATCTGGCATTCTGACTTAACCCATTCCTAAAATCAGGAGGTTGCGCATACACATCATGGCTTGTACCCCATAATGGATTTTTCCTCCAGAAACTCGTCCAATCCCCTTTTAAAGGCATCTAGGCTAGACGCCAGCACCACATCCTGTGGCAAGGAGTTCCACAGACCGACCACGCGCTGAGTAAAGAAATATTTTCTTTTGTCTGTCCTAACCCGCCCAACACTCAATTTTAGTGGATGTCCCCTGGTTCTGGTATTATGTGAGAGTGTAAAGAGCATCTCCCTATCCACTCTGTCCATCCCCTGCATAATTTTGTATGTCTCAATCATGTCCCCCCTCAAGCGTCTCTTTTCTAGGCTGAAGAGGCCCAAACGCCGTAGCCTTTCCTCATAAGGAAGGTGCCCCAGCCCCGTAATCATCTTAGTCGCTCTCTTTTGCACCTTTTCCATTTCCACTATGTCTTTTTTGAGATGCGGCGACCAGAACTGGACACAATACTCCAGGTGTGGCCTTACCATAGATTTGTACAACGGCATTATAATACTAGCCGTTTTGTTCTCAATACCCTTCCTAATGATCCCAAGCATAGAATTGGCCTTCTTCACTGCCGCCGCACATTGGGTCGACACTTTCATCGACCTGTCCACCACCACCCCAAGATCTCTCTCCTGATCTGTCACAGACAGCTCAGAACCCATCAGCCTATATGTGAAGTTTTGATTTTTTGCCCCAATGTGCATGACTTTACACTTACTGACATTGAAGCGCATCTGCCATTTTGCTGCCCATTCTGCCAGTCTGGAGAGATCCTTCTGGAGCTCCTCACAATCACTTCTGGTCTTTACCACTCGGAAAAGTTTGGTGTCATCTGCAAACTTAGCCACTTCACTGCTCAACCCTGTCTCCAGGTCATTTATGAAGAGGTTGAAAAGCACCGGTCCCAGGACAGATCCTTGGGGCACACCGCTTTTCACCTCTCTCCATTGTGAAAATTGCCCATTGACACCCACTCTCTGCTTCCTGGCCTCCAACCAGTTCTCAATCCAGGAGAGGACCTGTCCTCTAATTCCCTGACTGTGGAGTTTTTTCAGTAACCTTTGGTGAGGGACCGTGTCAAACGCCTTCTGAAAGTCCAGATATATAATGTCCACGGGTTCTCCCGCATCCACATGCCTGTTGACCTTTTCAAAGAATTCTATAAGGTTTGTGAGGCAAGACTTACCCTTACAGAAGCCATGCTGACTCTCCCTCAGCAAGGCCTGTTCGTCTATGTGTTTTGAGATCCTATCTTTGATGAGGCATTCCACCATCTTACCCGGTATAGATGTTAGGCTGACCGGCCTATAGTTTCCCGGGTCCCCCCTCTTTCCCTTTTTAAAAATAGGCGTGACATTTGCTATCCTCCAATCTTCTGGCACCGTGGCCGTTTTGAGGGACAAGTTGCATACCTTAGTCAAGAGATCTGCAACTTCATTCTTCAATTCCTTAATAACCCTTGGGTGTATGCCATCAGGGCCCGGTGACTTATTGATCTTTAATTTATCAATGAGGTCTGAAACATCTTCTCTTTTAACCTCTATCTGACTTAACTCCTCGGTTAGAAGGGGCCGTTCGGGCAGCGGTATCTGCCCGAGGTCTTCTGCCGTGAAGACAGATGCAAAGAACTCATTTAATTTCTCTGCCATCTCTAAGTCTCCTTTTATCTCCCCTTTCCCTCCCTCACCATCCAGAGGGCCAACCGCTTCTCTGGCGGGTTTCCTGCTTCTAACATATTTGAAGAAGCTTTTATTATTCCCCTTAATGTTGCTGGCCATGCGTTCCTCATAGTCTCGCTTGGCCTCCCCTATCACCTTCTTACATTTCTTTTGCCACAGTTTATGTTCCTTTTTATTCTCTTCATTAGGGCAAGACTTCCATTTACGGAAGGAAGCTTCCTTGCCCTTCACAGCCTCTCTAACTTGGCTGGTTAGCCATGCGGGCACTCTCCTGGATTTAGTGGAACCCTTCTTTCTTTGCGGTATACACCTCTGCTGGGCCTCTATTACTGTTGTTTTAAGCAAATTCAAGCAGCCCAGGACTGCCCAGGGCCTCCTGGGAATGGGGTCCCAGGAGTAACTTTTTGCAGAGCAGTTCTTATAGGTGACTTGTTGTACTATGTAAATTTAACTGTCTGATGAACTACAGTACTATATAACCAATTTAGGGTGCAATCCTAGAAGGCAATTGGGCCTACACAAGTCCCTTGCACCAGTCCAGGAGTGTCGCAAAAGTGCCATGAAGCACTTTTGCGCCATTCTTCTGGGAGATAGGCTGGCACACAGACGTGAATCAGCTTCCCCATGCCACCGTGGATGAATTGCGTTGGTCAAGCTTGGTCGATATAAGGGTCTGGGTGGACGTGGAGAGAGTTGGGAGGAGGCATTTGCGGTGGGGAGAGGGCAGGTGGCAGGACTTCCCAGGGGCAGGTGAGCAGGGAGCGGGAGGCAGGGCCAGGATTCAGCAGTTATGCTGGATCCTGACCCCATTCCCAGGAGGCCCTGGGCAGTCCTGGGCTGCTTGAATTTGCACCACCTCATCAGGTGGCACAGATCTGAGTAGACCCATTAGGGCCACTGCAGTGCAACACAGGGTAAGGGGAAACATTTCCCCTTGCCTTGCGCTGTGCTGCTTTTGACCCAAACTTGTGCTGGAAGCAGGCAGGCCAGCAGATTGCACTCTTAATAACTAAATTATTATTAATCGATTGGCCAGCTATGTTTCAAAAACGCAGTATGGGACTAATATTCAGATGTGCTTTTAGCAAGGTAGCAATTATTATCACACTCCACAAAACCAGCACATCTGCTAACCCTGCGCTACACAGAAAGCCACTTCAATTTCCTGCTGCCTAAAAATGTCTACTCCTGGATAAACACAGAACAGCTAATCAAACATCTGGACAATAATTCTACCTATTTTTAGAGTAGTTTGCCAGGGCTGATTGAATACCAACTTTTGCTGGAAACAAAGGAAAATCAGGTAGTACAAAATAATCCCAATGATTTGAAAAATCTAGCTCAGGGCTTCCACTACTAATCATGAAATTTATTACATAGTAAGCAAGTTCATTCATTTTGATATGACTAGCTGCCAGGGAAGATTTGTGGTGGGTGGGTTTCCTTTAGCCTTAGTAGTAGTTTCTGAAGCATTAAATCAGAGCTTGTTTTTGAATTCACACAGTGTGAATTCAAAACAAACTGCAAGGCTTCAGTGCATAAATCAATCATCATGTCTATGAACAGATCAGCCATTGACACCATTGTGTTTTTATTGTCCAAGGCAATTAATTTTAAGGCAATTAAAATATAAGAATGCTCTTTATATGCTTTCATTGACCAGCTATTCAGTTGCCACCCTTTAATAACATTGACCTGCTACGCAGTTAACATTTGAGCCTTAAATGCCCTTTTACTGAAGTGCTGAATCCAGCTAGTACAGGGCAGTTGGTCTATAATTAATTTATAACCAGAATTAGATAGCTGCTTGTATAATTAATCAGGCTATCAGTTTAGTGGTTTCAGAAATTTTAATTTTTTTTTTTAGGAGTACTGTCAGATTCAAACCACTTCTCAAGCCAGGAAATTGTCTGAAAGTCCATTAGCTGTACCCATAAGAATTAAATTTATGAGCAGAGAGTTCCAGTGGGCATATGACAAATTATTTATGTGGAATCGTCTGTTTAAATACATGAGTTTATAAAATAAATCAAGTATGATTGTTCAACGTGTTTAATGTTTGGTACTGGTTAATTGAGCCCCAGGTACTACCAGTGCCTATTATCTCAGCAGCAGACTCATCACACTTATGAAGCATCCAAGATATAACAGGGAGTGAGCCCAGGTGATGCTCGTTTTCCATTGACTCAATTCGTATTTCCAAGTGCTCAGTTCATGTTAGCTATGCCATGTTAGCTATAGCAGCCAGGGTATGCTGCTATAAACAGTGCTGCCCACCAGAAGATTAAATAGTTGCTTGATCAAAAGCCAAGAAGAGCATGACGAAGGAAGTCATTAGAGCAGCAGTTCCCAAAGTCCTATTTGGAAGACTATGGTATCGTGCTCTGAATAGTGGTTCTGGAACAGAGTGTTCTCTCCAGTGCGCAAAGCCTGGGTAAAGTAGGTATGGAGGATAGACTGTTTCCCATGCAGCAAATCCCCCCTCTCCACGTCGCTGAAATGGTCCAATGGAAAGGCAGAGGCCAATACAGTTGGTTCCAGTGGCACCACAGGAGTTGCCAGAACGTGATAGTGTTCAGCCATGAACTGCCTCAGGGACTCCGGCTCCGGATTTTGCCTCGAGGTTGACTCCTGAAGCCTTTTCCATAACTGGATGTAGCCACAAGGCAGTGGAGGTTTGGGATCAGAGTTTTCCTTCTCTCAGATGAGCTGCCTTCCCAGGCTAACAAGTCCCATCTGTTTAGTCGCCTCTTATGACAAGTATAGCCAAACTGAGGGCCTATTCTTATCCCCCAGCCCCCAGGGGTTAAAACCATGGGTGATTGCCAACTTCACTGAGCCATGGCGCTGGGCATCTGGAGTTTGGGACATACTGCCTCAGTATCTGGAGTTTCAGTGGAGCCATTATGGTTAATAACCACTGACAGACTATAGTCCACCATGAATATTTAGAATCCACTTTAAAAGTCATCTAAGAGCCCAATCCTGGGCTCGGTGCGCAGCTTCGTGCCACTGTGCACTGCCGCAAATGTGCCGTAAGGCATGTTTGCAAGCCTCACCGCTGTGCTACCGCCCGTGCTAGCTCAGTGCCCAGCGCCAGGTACCCTGCAGTTCGGCGGTCTCACGGACCACTGAGCTGCGGCATGGTAAGCAGGGGCAGGGAGGAGGTGTTCTGGGGAGGGGGGAGGCCGGCGGGGGGTGGAGAGAGGGCAGGGGTGAGGCGTGACAGGGAGGCAGGGGCAGGGAGGTGGGCGGGCAGGATACGTGCCGGGGGAAGGGAAGGAGGCAGGTCTTGGAGCTCTGCTCCGCCAGATTCGAGGTGTTCATGCAGGGCTCGGCTCCCTACATGTTCGTGTAAGGCCTTTACTTTACCGCCAACCTTTTGGTTGGCAGTAAAGTGATTAGCCCCATTGTGGGGCTGCTTCCCTTACCTGGAAGAAGGGGGCGAAAGTTCCCTTGTCCCGAGGTGTGGCCCGCAGTAGCCCAGGGTGCACAGGATCTGGTGGCAGCCGTTCTCGGTGCCACCAAGGCTGGGTGCCCCGGGCAGCTCAGGATAGGCTGTAAGTCAATGATCAACAACACCCAACTTTCCCACCAGTGGCATCACTAGGATTGGTGTCATCCTGTCTGGTAACTCATGGTGTCACCCCCATTAACCTTATTTATTTATTTTACTATAGAACAGTACAGGTCACCCAACCAATCAGTAACCAGCAAAAAAGCAGTGGCCAACTTGATGGCACTCACACAACTGAATGGGAGTTGAGTATCATTATCATGGAAAAAGGAATTGACTCATGATAACATCTTATTGGTTCCATGCTATGACATAGGAACATCTCGTTAGCTCTCAGAATACTCAGACTCATTGGTAAGTTTTGAGTTAAGGATATCCACTTTGTTACATAAGTCAGCTGCATTTTCTTTTTCTGGTTATTTGGCTATAACTTTTTATAGAACACAGATATTTCAGTGTGGTTTGTTTAATTACATTCTGCATTAAATTACACATCAGATGATCTATAACACAATGGTATTATTCCTAAAAACCACTATTTCCACAATTTTTGTCCCTAGTGTCACCTTACTAAGACCTTATTGATTTCATACTGTATCATAATAACATCTCATTGGCTCTTCGAACAATCAGTCTCATTGGTCCATTTTGAGTTAAGGAAAATTACTTTGTGTTACATACGACAGTTGTATTTTTGTTTTCTGGTTTTTTGGTCATAACATTTGATAAAACGGAGATATTTCACTCTGGTTTGTTTCATTGCATTCCACTGTAAACTATGCATCGAGTGATAAATAATATGATGGTATTATTCCTAATAACTGTGATTTTCGTGATTTTGATCAATAGTGGTGTGACCCTCCCCAAGGATGGCACCTGGGAGGCTTGCCCCCGCCCCTGCTAGTTATGCCTCTGCCTCTAAAATGCACATTTGCAACCCAGTTTTTCTTGATACAGAATTTTATTACTATTTTTAGAAGCACCTTCCTCAATATAGCCTGCACTTCACTTGCTGTTTTCATCAACAGAGGTTGGTTCAGTACTGTTCAGGCAAGGGAGGATCTCTCTACAAATTCTGTAAGGGCCCAGACCGATCTAACTTTTCAGTGCTGATGCAGCCATGCCAAAGGAGTGTGCACCATATCCTGCATAGGGGGGCAACTTGAATTTTCAAATAATACATTAATTCTTAGAATAGATTTTAAATCAGAGGTTTCCAAACTGTGGGTCTGTAGCCCACCAGTGGGTCACCACACAATTTTTGGTGGTTTGCAAAACTAACAAGGCAGATTAGGTTATGTGCATCAAGGGTTAAACAACCTGCTACTTGGGGGGGGGGGATTGCTGACCAATCACCATTATAGCCACAGAGGCTTGAGTGGCTGGTAAAGTGAAACATTTTTTTAGGTGTGTCCTGATGCTAAAAAGTTTTGGAACCACTTTTTAAAATCATATTAACAGAACCAATGACCAGGAAATTCTTTTCTAGTTACTTATAGCTTCTCGAATCGTATTATAGTATCACTTTAGATTTTGGTTATATTTTCTCTTTTCCGAGCATTGGTATAATTAAGTTCTAGTTTAACTTTAAGATAAACACTGGTCAGATGCACTTCCCAGTAACTCTTATTGCAAGACATCTGTTCCTACTTCCTTTCTCTACTAGAAAGGATTTATAGCAAAGAAAGCGAGTCACATACCTTCAGTGCAAACTCTCTTGTCTCCAGTGGTTTCAGGAAGGGGTGTGCGTGGCCATTTTGGAATTCTGCCGTTACAGACTGAGCAAAAGAGCTGTGCGCCACTGACTGCACAGTTCAACTAACATCTGTCCTGTAGTTTGTTTTGTGAAGATTCTTTTGGGATAACCTGAAGGAAGTGAACAAGGCAACTTAGTTTTCCATCTTCCAGTGTTCAACACACACTATATATAGTGGAGTTTGTGGGGGGAAAATCATTTCATAAACTAGTAAAGACTGTAAAAATGCATAATAAGAAACTATAAGGGATGAAAAGCTGACAGTGTATTCGTTAGAAAACTGGTATAATGGTGTCTTCAGGACATATAGGAGCAGTATACTTTCAAGAGGACCAAGAGGCTACCTACCACAGACCTTCCTTTGTCCTTCTTTTACCTGTGGAGGTGTCTCTTTACCTGGCTTCCTTCTTCTCTTCTCTTCTCCTGATCCTCCAAGCATGCAGATCTCTCTGTCTGCTCTGACCAGACCCATGCCATATCATAAGGTCTTACACACTGTTGCAAAGGGGATAGCTCTAGCATTCCCTGTTTCAAAGGACCTGAACAGCCAACAAAGATGTACATGTTTGTGAACTATTTTTTCTTTGTTATTGTTTCTTTAAAACCATTTTTCTGCCCCTGCTCAGTGGTGTCACTAGAGGAGTGTGGGGGGAGAGGACTGCGAGAGATGACACCAAAGGAGGGATGACACCAAAGGAGGAAGGGCAGGACTTTCCTGGGATCATAACTGCCTTGCAAAAAGTGAAAGATGGAGGCCAGGTCAACCAGGAGGCTAGGTCTACTGGGCAGGCAGACCAGGGCTCTGCAGTGGGAAGCCTGATAGACCTAAACTCTGGTCTATCAGAGTTTAGGTTCTCCTCTGCCATGGATGACAGACAGCGGGGGGGGGGGGGTGGAGAGCTCAGCCATGGGTACAGCTGCCATGCCTGTAGGGGGGGAGCCTCACTCTGCCGCTCAGGTGGGTAGACCTGGTCCTTCAAACAACAAGGAAAGCTGACTCAGAGTGCAGTCCTAACCCATTATGTCAGTGCTTTCCAGCAATGCACCTCTGAGGTAAGGGAACAAACATTCCCTTACTTTGAGGAGGCCTCCATGAGTGACACCCAGCTGTAGAATGCAACACATGTCCTATTGGCACCGCTATGCCAGTGCTGGAAAGCACTGACATAAGGGGTTAGGACTGCGCCCCAACCACTTAATCTCAACCACTAAATAATAAGCACAAAATCTTTAATTGTAAAATATAAAGTTCTTTTCGTCCCAGTTTTGGCAAGATGGTGACACTCCGGTTCATGTTGGCTCTGGCAACAGTTCCCAAGGTAGAGGCAGGGGCGAACTCTGGGAGTTCTACCTCTCCTTACCACTCTATTTAGTGTGCGAGGAGGCAGGCAAGGAGGTGGTAACGTGTGCTGCAGTTTTTTAATTCTTCCTTCAGCAATGCTGGAGAAGGAGGTGGGCTGCCACTGCCTTGATCCTCTTCCCCCTTGGTTTTAGCAAGTGGGAAAAGGATGGGAAAGTCAACTGAAGCAGTTCAATGGGTGGCAGGCCAGGATGGGCGGGTGCAGGCTGTGGATCCATCAGTTCACCACTCACCCTCAACTCACCACTTCAAGCAAACATTGAAGTGTAGCTTCAGTGCTAGGCCAGCCTTGGACTACCCTAACAGAGAAAGCTAATTAGGCAGCTTTGCTTAAAGAAATGGGTGAAAATGGGTGTGTTGAATTTTCTGAGTTTTTTAGCATGCCATCATAGTTTGTACATGTATATATATGAAGAACTTCAGTTGCTGTAAATCTGCCTAGTTTTCTGTTGACGTAATATTTTTCAGCTACTTAAATATTAAAGTGTTTGGCAAATGCATTAGGATTAAAGTGATAAATCAAAAAACACATATAGATGGTTATCACAAACATTAAAGTTAGACTGATGGTCTTCTGGGTATTAGAGATTGACCGTGTATATACATTATTTATTTGGACTGTTACATGTCATTAGTCTTAAGCCCATTTTGTTTTACTTTTTTCAATGCTGCAGGCAGCAAGACACAGCAGACTTTTGCAAAGCATATTTTGCAGAGATCAATACCATCAGCTTTAAAGAGAATTGCCTATACATGGGATGCTGACAAACCTACTAAAATACTTTTCATGTACAAAGGGGCTAGTTTAATTACTAAAGCATATTGACTTGCAGAGTCTGCTGTAACACTATACTTTGGAATTTAGCTATTTGAAAAGAACCTCTTAAACAATAATTCCTCTTGCATCAAACCTTCTCATATGCATAGAGTGTATAATCAGTTCTTATGAAGTTTGGCTTCAAAGCTACTTTTCCTAAAGAAGATACTTCATTTGTATGACATCTTGAAATGTGACCAGGGGAGTACTGGAATGTCATAAGCAGCAAATACACACACCAGTTCCTATCACCTATTTTTCAACCCACCTTGCTCCTTTCTCTCTTTGGTCATGCCAGCTATATAGTCCAAGGAGGTCCATAGGACACCAGGAGGCCTATGCAGAGATAAGTAATATTTGCATAAATAAAATACTTACATACCTCTAAAAGGCCTCTTCACTGGATGCAGCATATGCTATACCAGCACAGCTGCATTAGTACCAATGGCGGCAGATAAGATTGGGCAGTTAGTAAGCCAAGTCTTGACTGTGGCATCTGCTTGGCATCCAGTCCACTGAGAAATTACCCCATAACCCATAAGAACATGCCTCTTGTAGCAGACCAAAATGTACCATCTAGACTTCCACTCCTTGGACTGGAAAAAGGAAGAAGAAAAGAGCAGAAGTATGGAGAGGCTGGTACACCACCAGGTTAAGGCTGGGCCGTATATGGTATATTATCTCAGGAAGCCTTAGGCCATCCCTGGGTAGATATTTTGCTGATCAGCGTTCCAGGCAACTTACAGTCTGTCATATGTGGATTTAGCATTTGAATAATACATTCACTGAACTATCAGAGAACTGGGAAAAGTATTGTGAGCAAAACATCCCCTTGGTGAGAAGTTAAATTACACAATAACCGTGATCGCTTTAAAATGTCTCTCAATAGCTATTATATAGCATGCTACAAAGACTCTAAGGGAGTCCCCTTTGGAGAATTTCATAGTCAGTTCATCGTCTAACATAGAAAGTATAGATGAACCTGAAGTGAAATGCTTCCATTAGTTTATAATGCTACAGTAATGATTTCAGGTGAAGTTAGAAGCAAAGTACATCATTAAAAAAAAAAAAGGTCCAGAGTTCTCTGGGAAATGGGGTTATTCCCTTCAGTATCAAATATGGCCATCTTATACATAGAGGAGCTTAGTATCTGAATTGAAAAAAGAGAACTTTAATGGTTTTAATTGGCTGTCTGTGTTAACTTTATTGCCCCCAGTCCACTGTGGTTGTGGCTAACACTGTTTCCTTGGTCAGCTTATCTTCTCCCAGGAGTTCCTTTCTCTGACTGGAGGCGAGGAGGATCCTGAGTTAGAACATTGGAGAGTGAGAGGTATAGAGTCTAGCATATCATCAGATAAAGGGGGGCTGCATTTAGCATGCTGCCTCAGGAATCTGAAGATCTTGAGCCAGCCCTGGCCTCAGCATCCTCTGAAAAGTGGATGGGGCACCCAAATATGAGCTTTAAAGAGCCCAATGAGGAGGACAGTGAAGAGCCAGAGGCCAAGCTTAACAGTCATAGTTGAGGCTGCTCCGGAAGGTGAAAGGAACAGGTGCCAAACAGTGGTGTAGTGGTAAATTTTAAAGTGAAGAGACTAATTATAATACCACCATAGCCATCCCCCATAGAGACAATAACAAAATTTTTTTAAAAAATTTAAATTTATTCTTTGGAGTAATTATTTCTCCTGCCATTGCTTTCTGCTTTGAAACTTCAATTAAAGATCTAGCTTAGTGATTCCTGACCTTTCTTTGACTGGCAGCTCCCTTGACCTACTGAGTCCATTGGCCTTGGCTTCCTATTAGGGCTACAATCCTCTACATTGTATAGGGTGCTGGGTTTTGGTGAGGAATCCTGGCTGGTTTCTGTGCCCACCCTCCCCCCCCCCCCGAGAGCCAGAGCTCACAGTTAATATACCCACTTGTTAGGGAGGGGATGATCCTTGGCAAACATGGGATTCCAACTCAAGCCTGCTCTTCCCCCAAATCTCTAGTTTCACTGAGGTTCTCCCTGGTGCTAGCACAGATCAGCCAGTTTTAATACAGCTATATAATTTTTTCCAAGGGCATAGTGTAGTGTTCCACCAATGCAAAGATGTTTGGAAGAATCCTTTTCCAACCTGAGCATGTAACTCAAGGATATGATCTTTTGTCAATGTAGTATTTTTGCTGTATTAATCGGAAGCTTAGTTTTGTTTGGAACTGTAACAAATGGTTTCTTGTTCCAGCAACATATTTTCTAATGTAATATGATAGCATATTTTTGAATTAGGCCTTTCGTTCTATGTTTGCATTCTTATTACTTTGGAATTGCAGCAAAACATGTTTCTTAGTCAAGGTAAATGAAGACTTCACTTAAGATATATTGATTGACTTTGGTAGCTATAATATCCGGCTACCCACTCTCTTATTGATTTGGAGCATCGTTAGTAATCACAAAGCTCAAGGTCAGAGTGCTTCTATTTAGTTCCATAAGCAACTGCATTTGTGCTGAATGCAGATATTTTGCGGGTGCACTCCAGCATTGTGGAAACAATAACTTAAATGAACAAAGAGGTAAGTCATCTGATAATAAAGAGAACTGAAGCAAACAAAATATATGCCAGGTGTATAAAATATGATTAAATTAGTTTCTCCAAATGTTGAAGGTTTACCCAGTCAATCTGTGTATGCCTATCCTCAGTTACATGTTATCCCTTATTTCAGTGGTTTCCAAAATTTTTCAGCTGGTGGCTCCCTTGGCCTACTGGGCCACTGACCACGGCTCCTCATTAGGATTACAATCCTATACATTGTATAGGGCAGCAGGTTTTTTGTGAGAATTCTGTGGCCCCCCTGGCTGGTTTCTGTGGCTTCCCAGGAGTCACAGCTCAGAGTTTGGGAACCACTGCCTTATTTTATAAACATCGAGGCTGTCTTAATAGTAGGTAACTAGGGGCCCAATCCTATCCAATTTTCCAGTGCCAGTGCTGCTGTGCCAATGGGGTATGCACTGCATCCTGTGTTAGGGAGGCAGTTTCAGAGGCCTCTTCAAGGTATGGGAACATTTGTTCCCTTACCTCGAGGCTGCATTGCAGCTGCACCACTACTGGAAAGTTGAATAGGATTGGGCCTTAGCAGAGATGATAGTTTTACTTTTACTTGTTATTTGATATTTAAAATTTTTGTCTAGGTATGTGTTCCAGAAAAAGAGGGTAGCACATCACTTCTAAAGAACAAAACAAAATAGAAACTTCACACACGCACACACACACACACACAGAAAGAGAGAGAGAGAGAGAGAGAGAGAGAGAGAGAGAGAGAGAGAGATGTAATAATTGACTGCATAATTAATAATCTAACTGCTTAAAGCACCTCAGTAGTTTTTCTTTGGAGTACAGCACACCAACAACTCAACCCTATTGACCCAGTGGGTGCACCAGCAGGGCACATGGTCTGCTGGCACATGCTGTCACAAAACCACTGTGACATGCTTTGCGACTGTGTTTCTAACTGAGACATCTGCCAGAGCAGGTAAGTCTGGCACAGGGAAAGGGTGAGGGAAGGAAGGAACAGAGTGGGGGACAGCGGAACAGGAGAAAAGGTGGGCTGATCAGGTGTAGGGGAAGAATTGATGGCATTGTTGCATGCTTTATCCTTCCTGGGTTTGATCCACCAACATGAATCAACTCGAACTTGTGCCAGTGATATAGCTGGTGCAAGTCTGAGTTGTCCCATATCAGCTGCTGGGGTTTACCCAAGGTCATGGGGACAAACGCCCCCTTAACCTGAGGAGACCTCCAGCATCGGAAATTCCCCTGCAGGATGTAGCAGAACCTGCAGGGGCTTTGTTGCATCGCCACATAAGAATTTAGTTAAAATTAGACTGTAAGGCTGTATTCCTAAGCACACTTACTTGGGGGTGAGCTCCATTAAAAAAGGTACTTACTGCCAAGTAAATATGTTTTGGCTTGTTCAGTAAGATTCTACACAAGATTTCCCAAGATTTGTATGTCAGGTGGTGTCCATTCCCATCTGTAAATGGGGTGGATGTGTCAATTTCAGATGGCGTGAAATCATATCTGAAATGGCGACTTCTGTTTCAACAGGAATTGCTCCAAAACATCACTAGAGGGCGCTAACATACTATGCTAAATGCGGAATGAGACCTTGTACACAGGAATCAGAATAGTTTACCCAACAATCTGGCTTGCAAATAATGCTTTTTTGCTTCAAAAGTAGCAAAGATAAGTAAACAAGATTAATGTCTATTATAAAAATAACTGAAACTGAAGGTCCAGACCTTTCTTAAGTGAAAATTAGATTAGTTGTATAGAAATCGACAGTACTATTTCCGTTTACATTATCTGAGAGTCTGGTCTGCAATTCCCTAAAAGTGTCACAAATGGAGGTGGCTCACGGACTCAGCACTCAAAAAGCACTGCCATTATGCAGCAGTGTCAAAGAAAACTGAAATGGAAGAAATAGGAAGCACTCTTTTGTCTGTCTAGAGAGCAGCAATTCCCAAATTGGAGCCAGGACCACACTGTAGGGTCTCTGCATGTGTGTTTCTTCCTATGGATGGGTTACTGCCAGGCAGGCATGAGCAGTTGTTTATATAATACAGTATTTTAGTTTGTTTGATAGATCATGCTACCGCAGGGGCTCATGTTGAGTGATGGCTGCAGTTTTGTTAAAGAGGGATCTTTATTTCTGAAGATCTAAAACTCTAAAGCTAAGCATGTGCTTTAGCTGCTATGGCACAAACAGCCACTTTTTTTTGGCAGCTAAAGTGGTGTGGTTTAATCATGATGCAAAAGTAACCTTCTCTGTCTTGCCAATTATTTACCCAGATAACACCTCTTACTACTATGGACCAGCTCTATAAGGTTGACTGACTGTTCATCAGCTACATGTCTGTAGGACTATGCATTAGAGGTCATTATACACAGTTTGCTTGTTCCCACCTGCCACTTTTTCTCTGCCTTTAGTACAGCCATTGAATCCTTCTGAGTTGCACATCTGTGCAAGCACTTGGAATGGAAGCAACAATGCAGCCAGGGATGGCATCAGGAAATGTCCAGTATGAATTGATCCGTGCAAGTGGATCAGGCCCAAGAAGGGCCTCCCCTTCCTCCCCACCATCCCCTGTTCCAGCACAGAACTTACCTGCTTTGGCGTGTGTTGCTCCTTCTGCCAGCATGCACAAGAAGACTTCAGCCTTCCCGCTGGTGGGCCTGGAGACTGCCCTTCGCAACATGCTTTATGGCACATTTACAACACATGTGCCAGTGGAGCATTGCTCTGCTGGCACAAATGGTGGTTAGGACTGTGCCATACAAAAAGTTCAAATGTGAAAAATTACTTGGCTGCAAAGATATGGAGAAGAATTAGCAAAGGAAATTTGGATTAAGGTTTTGATTGATGAAATTAAATATTCTATCAATGTTTTAAGTTTCAGTTTAACTGCTTTATAATTGATATCTTATGCCAGTGAAGATCAATCCATTTAACGTGGGGAATGGAAATATGTGTTGGCATTGACAGAACCCCAGTGCAGATGATATGCAAATGTGATGGAGGTATGAAAACATCCAAGAATTGCCAGAAAATAGCAGATGCTATCAAAAATATAACCATGTATAAAATACCTCTGGCTCCTTGAAAATTTATATTGATATGCCTAGAAGATGTGGCACATCAAAATCATCAGAAGGTGATCTATAATTTGATAATAGCTAACAGCTTGAAAGATCCTGAAGATCATGCTTGGAAGATTGGTTTAAAATCTGAGACACATAGAATGTGATTCATGCTCATCAAGTTCTATGATGGCAGAGAAAAAGTTAATAGATGCATACCATGAAAACTATATTTGTTTTGAAATAGTTTATAATATTTAAACTGAAAAAAGTTTAAATCCTGTGCTTTTAACCTTTTAATTGTCCCACCCCCCAAATGTTCATTGATTAATTGATGAATCACCCGAAAATTACAGTCCTTAATTTTAGGAGAGCAGCAAAATAGTGCATACTCTGCAGTCAGCACTTTGCATATTGTACAATTATATTGAACAAGTGCAGAAATGTACATTGGGCAAATAAACCAGTATCTGGTCAATATAAGCTTATATTTTAAGGCCCCGACTCTAAAGAAAGTTTCAGGAGGACATCTGGAGAAATCTTGGAAGCTAGAGGTAGAGTTGAGCAGAATATGTGTTTATCTCTCCTCATGAGTTGCACAAGCAGAATCAATTGTGTAAAATTAAGCCAGCATATGTAGATTGGTTTAATTTGCTTAATTTATACACAACACACAATCAAACTTTTCTTGGCACCAACTTTGGGGAACATTTTTTATTGCTAACTTCACATAGGTTTGTGCAAAATCACAAAAGCAGCATGATGTAATAAAATACAAGCCAGACAAATCCTGGTGGGAATAATGACTTATAAGACTTCCCCAAGTACTTTACAAGAGAAGGTACTGCCAGCAGCTTATGAGGTACTAAAGTGTTTGTGTAGGGTCTCACATAATGTGACTGGGTCCTGAAAGTGGTTGCAGATGTAACTATACTACTACTGTTTAACATTTAGCTCCTCTACTGTGTATAAAGAACTGTGTTTCTATGGAGATTACTTTTTACATGTTAGAAAGAATTGTAAGTTTTCTTCAGGAACAGTTGGACTAGTTTAAATACTAAAGTAAATGTTCCCCGTTTGTGACCAGGACTTAAAGGTAGAAACATTTGCAGCATCCCACAAAATGGTGTGGGGGAAGACAAAATAGTTTCTAAGGTGACAGGTCTTGCATCATGTATTAGAAACTTCCTGAACAGAGACATCCATTTATTTTGCATTGTCAGTGTGTTCCATAGCCTATTTACTCAAAACTATATTCTATTTATTTCAGTAAGGCCCAAATCTTAACCTACTTTCCAGTACTGACATAGGTGTGCCAATGGGGCATGCAGTGCATCCTGAATTCTCAAGGTAAGGGAATGTTTGTTGCCTTGCCTTGGGGCTTCATTATCCTTACCTTGGTGCTGGAGGGTTGGTTAGGATTGCTCCCTAAGATTTATATCTAGGGGATAGGATTGTAATCTTAATCGAATGTCTAATTTAATAACCCAGTGGTTCCCAAACTTTTTAGAGGCTCTAGAGCAGCAATTTTCAACTTTTTCTATCTCATGGCACAAAGTACTAAAATTACCACAGCACGCCATCAGTTTTTGGACAATTGACAAGGCTGCTGCTGGTGGAGAGAGTGGGCTCATATCCTCCAATGGCCCTACTAATAAATGAACCTCCTCCAAACTCCCATGGCACACTTGCGGACCATTTGCAGCATACCAATGTGCTGTGGCACACTGGTTGGAAATTTCTGCCCTAGAGGGTGCTGCCTGATTTATAAATACCAAGGGATGTGGCTATAATGGTGATTGGGCAGCAGTGCTCCCCTCAAGTTGCAGCTTGTTTAACCTTTGATGTATCTAGCCTAATCTGCCCTTTGAGTTTTACAACCCAACAAAAATTGGATCATGACCCACTGGTGGGTCCTGGACCAACAGTTTGGGAATCAAGCTAACTTTCAGCTGGTCAAGAGTGCAGTTAAGATTATGCTCTGAGTTTAGCCCATGTGTGCACAGAAGGCTAAGTGTAGTTGGTGATGCTTAAAATAAAGATGGGGCCTTTCCAGCAGGCAGCATGCTGTGACATGATTGTCAAAATAGATGCAAAGTCAGGGAACAGGTCTGTAACCAGACAATCTGTCTGGTTTTTCTGTCCCCTGAAAACAGAATTGTCCAGAAGAGTGTGAAAATATCAAGATTATGAGATAGATGAAATATTGTTTATTTGTCTAGTGGCCCACCTAAGTACAAATCCCCTCTCATTTTGGACGCATATATCCTTTGACACAATACTGTCTGCTTACCTCTGTGCTGAATTTGCAGTGATACATTAGAGACAGGTCAGTAAAGTCTTGGTCACAGGCAAGGCAAAGTGTAAAGTAGGAGAACTTCTCATCTTTCACTAGCTCAGTTAACTGGCCTTCAGAACGAGATGGCAGTTTGATAAATGGGTTGAGAAATACATTTTTTTGTTTGTTAACTGACTCACTTTGGGTCTTCACTTTGTTTAATTCTGTTTCCTTGTTCCATTAAGGAAGTGGCAGTTTCCCATGATTTTAGAAGAGAGAAAAACACTTTAGGTGAAAAGATTGATGTGCAATGTAATCCTAGCATGTTTCTTGGAATAAGTTCCACTGTGTTCTCTTTCCCAGGTGTGTTTAGGTGTGTTTTCTTAGAAAAGAGAGGAAGTTCAGAGGCTCTGTAACATTTAAAAACTTCTTTGGGTGTTGCAAGGAAGTAATGGATCTTGGATAAAACTATTTGGCTCAGACAATACTGCTTAAGTTTAAGTTAAAGCTGTATAATGCCTTTGCCTTTATATTATAGCATATTATATTCCCTTGCTCATTGTACATAATGTACAACATACAACATACAACAAACCTTTATTAGGCATATATGTACATAATGTATAAGTTAAATAATATTAATCTACGTCTGTGTGTATGTGGAGAAAATTACTAATTGTATGCAACAGAAATGTTGTGTTACATAGATCATGCAATAAGATCCATATGGTGAATTCCTTACGTCTGTGTGTATGATTTCCTGTTTAACTTGCTTCTAGGAGATAAGGTGGCATGTTGAAACAGTTCTAATCATGGTATTTGAACCTCAGTGCTGTTTCTCTGAAGGTCAAATGGCACAGGATGTTAAAAGTGTAAGTGTAACTCTGCCTTTAAAAAAACCAGGAAGTTTGATCCAGATCCAGATCATAGTGTGCAGGGAGAACTTATTAAACCTGTCTCCCTGTTACAATTGTGATCTGAATTGAGGCCCTTGCAAGTATTCCTCCCACAGCAAATGGTAGCAAGGGACTACCTGATTCATGCTGGAACCATAGTGGAGAGAATTAACTCCCCACTCCACATGCCATGGTTCAAATATGAATTCGGGCTTCTGAATTTTTTTTTATCTGAAAGATGGGGTTACACTGACACTTTAAACATCATGTGATTCTCAGATCTTTAGAACACCTTCCTTTTCTAAATTTTATATGCATGCCCCCATAAGTACACCAACACCCTGTTTTGCTTCTTCGCTATCCTCCCTATTTTTCCCTATCTGTGCTGCTTTATTCAGTAATCTACATGTCCCTAGTTACACTTCCCACTTAGTGAAACCTTGAGCCTTATCCATTTTTAGGCCTGATATGCCAATTAGGCATATTGGATGGTTTCAGCATTCTCTCCTGCCATCACACACTCCCTTGGGGGGGGGGGAGTGGGGAAGCTTGTTTCCTATTTTGAGAAACACTGACTTAGCAAATAATGTTACACTAATGTAGACTGTAAGCTCATGTAAGTGACTATTGAACAATATCCTTTTAGAGAAGTTCTCAATATTTGACTGGATGGGATAGTAAAATCTATGAAAGGTCTAACTAAACGGATTTTGACAGGAACAGAGCTAACAGAATGTAATTATTGGGTATTCCAGTCAATACGTTTGCACAATGGGGGATGGCTATAGTGACAAGAAGGCTTGTGCAGTTCCATTCTATGAGGACATATTGCAGTTCCAAAAGCCATTGATGATATCCCTTACTAAGATCATGTTTCAGATACATACGATACACAGTCTGTTTAGTCATGGTTTCACAGTAGCATCGCATTAGTCTGCCTATGATGAATGTGCCTGTTGCTGGCACACAGCTGTCTGTGACAGATCAGGAGAGAGATCTTGGGGTGGTGGTGGACAGGTCGATGAAAGTGTCGACCCAATGTGCGGCGGCAGTAAAGAAGGTCAATTCTATGCTTGGGATCATTAGAAAAGTATTGAGAACAAAATGGCTAATATTATAATGCCGTTGTATAAATCGATGGTAAGGCCACACCTGGAGTATTGTGTCCAGTTCTGGTCTCAAAAAGGACATAGTGGAAATGGAAAAGGTGCAAAAGAGAGCGACTAAGATGATTACGGGGCTGGGGCACCTTCCTTATGAGGAAAGTCTACAGCGTTTGGGCCTCTTCAGTCTAGAAAAGAGGTACCTGAGGGGGGACATGATTGAGACATACAAAATTATGCAGGGGATGGACAGAGTGGATAGAGAGATGCTCTTTACACTCTCACACAACAACAGAACCAGGGGACATCCACTAAAATTGAGTGTTGGGAGAGTTAGAACAGATAAAAGAAAATATTTCTTTACTCAGCGTGTGGTTGGTCTATAGAACTCCTTGCCACAGGATGTGGTGACGGCATCTGGCCTGGATGCCTTTAAAAAGGGATTGGACAAGTTTCTGGAGGAAAAATGCATTATGGGTTACAAGCCATGATGTGTATGTGCAACCTCCTGATTTTAGAAATGGGCTATGTCAGATGCAAGGGAGGGCACCAGGATGCAGGTCTCTTGTTATCTGGTGTGCTCCCTGGGGCATTTGGTGGGCCACTGTGAGATACAGGAAGCTGGAGTAGATGGCCTATGGCCTGATCCAGTGGGGCTGTTCTTATGTTCTTACCTATGACAGTACACTGGTGTGATAATATAATTCAGAATGCTAGGGCAGTACCTACCATTCTCTCATTTCCTTGCCATAGTGGTCACTGCACCTTATACTGAACACTTACTTTTGCAAGTACAGGAGTTAGTCCTGAATTTTTTAACTTGATGGTAAATTTACAAAAAACCCAAAGGCACCACTCAGTCTTTCGAATGAGAGCTATCTGTGAAGCCTCGGCAACGGTATCCTATGCATGGCTACTGAGCCATATTGTAACCTGGTCAACATTTTACTTTTGCTTGATTTAAAGCATGTAGGAGACCTACATTTAAACATGTGTACTTGGTGTTGGACACCTGCCTGCAGAGCAATCAGACCAGTACTGTGACTAGTAGAAGGATTGTTGGCAAGAGGCCACAGAGCCACAGGTCAGTAATTCCACATGTCTGATCTTGCACTGGAACCACGTAATAAGCCCCACCCCCACTTCTTATTTGATCATGAAATTCAACATGCCAGGTTTAGACAGGCCTTGTTTACTGCTTAAATGGTAATGTAGTTTTCAGGCTTCCAAAATGGAGATGACTTTTCCAGCCTGAAATCCTGAAACAGCAAATGTAAGGGTTTTTGTTTTTTTTTTAACCTAAGTCATGTCCCACAATCCTAACCCACTTTCCAGCACCAACATAAGGGCAATGCGACTCTGAGGTAAGGGAACAAACATTCCCTTACTTTGAGGAGGCCTCTGTGAGTGCCACGCAACTACAGGAAGCAACACACACCCTATTGGCACAGCTATGCCAGTGCTAGAAAATTGGTTAGGAAAGTTAGGATTAGAGAAGTGCTAGAAAATTGGTTAGGATTTGGGCCTAACCTGACTGATTTTCCCCTTTGTACTAGTGTAACTAACTGACACTATCCTATTTGCTAGGCACAGGGCAGTCTTTAGTAGCAGAAACACCAGCAGGAATGGTGGATTTATAAGATCAACAAATGTGCTGAGTAGAAGTACTATGGTGTCTCATAAGGTATTTTGTTACTTTGTAATTGATTTCCTGCAAGCCTAATCTTTAGTACAGTTTGAGGCCATTTAAAATGGTTTTAAATAAATCTTCTGCCTTACTTCTGTGAGAGATAACTGAGCGCAGCACCTCTCTGTGTGAAAAACAGTCTGCGTTCCTTTTTAATTAATTTTCCCAGTTCAGCAGTGGAATAATATTTTATTCACAGTTATCTGTTGTTTCAAGATGAATGTGTGGTATTTAATTTAATTCAAGTGCCACAGATCCAAATGTAAATTTAGACATTTCTATTCATTTTAATGAAACATTGACAATGTGCTAAATAATGGATTGAACTGCTCAGGATCGATGGAGTTAAGAGGACGATTCAAATTCAGTTTCATGTACCCTGCTAGTTTCATGACATCAGAACAAGTCACTTGGAAAAGCACAGTATTGTTGGCTTTGAACGGAAGAAAGGTCAAGAATGTTGTCACACTGGAAAAATGGGGATGAGTTGTGGAATACCCCACATCTACACCAAATACTCGAGCCACTACACTAACAAGAAAAATAAAAGTTGTTTAATATTCTTTCAACTAGATGCAATTTTGTATTTACTAAACAAAACCAACCAGGTGTGCCTCCAATTGTGCCATCTCTACTCTCTACTGAATAATCAGATTAACAGCTCAATCCAATTGAGTCACTGAGTGCTTTACAGTGGTTGCAAAATGTGACCCACCATTCTTTGCAGCTAGACCTCCAACACAAACAATAAGTGATGGCTGCAAGGTAATGGAGACCTCTCTGGAGCCCCCAATGCCAGTAGGGCAGGCACGGGAATAGGCCGTGGGTGGGTTGCAAGTGGGAGGACTGGGATCATTTTTGGGTAGGGAGGGAGGGAACCAAGGGTGAAGAGAAGGCAGAAGGGGTTGATATGGAAGTAATGGCACAAACCATATCTCATCCCCTTTTTAAAAACTCAAACCTAAAAGCAGCAACAATATCAAAGGTATTGTACAATAAACTGAGCTAAAATGTCTGAGCAGACAAAATGTGCTGCTGTCCAAAGGACATAAAACTAGGCTCCACGCAAGTAGTCCTAGGCAGGACATTCCACAAAAATGGAGCCGAACATCCCAAAACAGGTAAGGTGAAATTCTAGGAAAGAGAGACTAAAATCTGAGGTCAAGAGGTAAGTGCATAGGAAGAAGGTTGAAATCCAAGGTAGTAGCTGAGGGCTGGAAGGGCCAGTAGCAAATGCAAGATCAATGTCAGGAAGTGGTCACAATCCAAGGAAACAGAAGTGAGCAGGAGTATACCCCTGCTAACTGGATAAGAGGCACTTTTTAAGTGGGTGCTCTTCTTTTATTTAGTGGGGGGGGGGAGAGTAACTGGCCCTCCTCACCCCAGCACTGTCTTTTCTAGTGGCTGTCCGCTGGTGCTCTTTTGCAACCTTTTAGATTGTGAGCCCTTTTGGGACAGGGAGCCATTAGTTGTTTG
Source organism: Tiliqua scincoides (assembly GCF_035046505.1). Taxonomy (NCBI): domain Eukaryota; kingdom Metazoa; phylum Chordata; class Lepidosauria; order Squamata; family Scincidae; genus Tiliqua; species Tiliqua scincoides. The sequence goes on along the minus strand of NC_089824.1, from coordinate 61,008,658 downwards.
TTTGATTTTCTCTGTAGACCGCTTTGTGAACTTTCCATTGAAAAGCAGTATACAAATACTGTTAATAATAATAATAATAATAATAATAATAATAATATAGGTAGAATCCTATTATTCTTACTATTTAAATGACTGCAATTTTATCTGTCTGTTCTTTACACATGAGATGTGTGTGTGTGTAAAATCTTCCTATTTTTTATGTAATGGTTATCAATTCTTTTGTTCAGAATTTTGTAACAGATGTAATCTTTGATGGAAAGAATGAGAAAACCAAACGCTTCTTTTAAAAGCCAACAACTGCCAAACTTTTCAGCATATCTTTTGCTGCAAAGGCACTATATTGTTAATCTAGTGTATATGGAAAAAAATTCAAAACACTTTTTTTCCATTTCAAGGCACACAGCCAGCCAACATAAGAGGATTTATATTCTGGAACTCTCCTAGTGGTGTTCTGTCAAGCTTATATAGTCCACTACTTTCTTTTGTGGTCTTTGAATACAAGAAGAAAAAATGTGTAACAAGCATGCTCCACTCAAGGGAATGGGCGCGATGGCTATTTTCTACTGATATTTGTTAGAAGCAAAATATTCTTAAAGCACACAGCAGAGATCACTCTGAGTAAAACTTTCCTCTGTAATACCCTGCTTCAATATTCTTTGACTCTATACATAAGTTTGTACATCATCACTCAGTACACATTTTTTGAAACAAGCTCACCAGATGTTGAACATGAAATCCATAGTTTTCCTCATATCTTTCTTTCCTTGTCCTCAGAACGATTGGGATGTTCCACTCAAAATACAAATATTTGGTGCTCAAGATTCAGAATATCTGATTTCATATTTTTGAAAAGCAATTTTAATGTTGCAAAAGACAGGGGTGAGCAAGTATGAGCAACACCTGGTGGAATCACAAAAGCAGAGGAAAGCCTTTGCCAGGTGAAATAGGACTTCTAGTGGTCAGAGGGTGTGGCTGCTTTTAGTTCACTGCACAGTTTTTGCTCATGACTCTCAGGTGCTGAATGAATTATGCTCATTTACCTCATTCACTCAGGTTCCTGAATCCAGCTTTTCTTATTGCAGGAAGTTATTCTAGTGTGGTATGAGTGAAAAATTGGGGGGATATTTTTAGACAGACTATATACAGGCAAGCATGTGGTAGAGGTAGTTGCGGTATGTCTACCTAACAGTGACTGCTTTCACACTAGGTTCCTTTAGCACTGCTGAAGCATTGCTATACTGGAAGTGGAATTGTTACTGTGGTTCCACATACCAATTAATCTGATACAGTAACTTCATTAAAATCTTACAGTGACCTTCCTTGCAGGATAGGTAGAAAAAATCATCTCTTTTCAATTGTGAACCTCCTTCTGTTCCAGGTAGCAATGCCTCTTGCAAAAAAGCCATGCTTTTGCTAAACCCTCTTATGCATGAAGTCATATGTTCCTGTAAAGTGCACCCATCACCAGTTTCCTGAAATGGGAGGGTGGAACAGAGGCAGGGAGGGGGCATTTTGAGATGTGGGAGGGAAGAATGGGGCAGGATTGGCAGAGGCCTCCTCTGCCATATCCTGTTCCTCCTCCTGTCACCTGGCAGCCTTACATGGGGCAGCTTGGACTTCTGCCAGCTAAATAGTTTAGCTAAATAGTTTAGCTTCTGAGTAGCTCCATTGGGCAGAATGGCACATTATTCGGAGTAAGGGGAAATTATCCCCTTACCCTGAGAAAACCTCCAACCTGTTCCTGAGCTGCATTGGATGCAGCTGAGGTCATGCAGCCCCACTGCACCAGTACAGCTTAGGATTGGGCTGCCCTTTGCAGAGGAGGACGATTCAGAAAATACCGGAATGCAAGGGCAGAATGAATGCTCCATAAAAAGGTGAGTGAATAAAGGACAGGCATTTCAGAGTAAAGAGCTCCATAAAGACAATTATCATCCTTCCCGCTCTTTCAATTCAACACATAGCTAAAGCATAATTATGTAAAGCATCCAGGTAAAGCTGTTTTGTCTTTTCTCGGTATTCTCTACTCCCCCATGCTAACTCCTGGAAGTCAGTCACTGTGTTTAGCACTAAAGTGCTGAATTAAAGGAATGGGAAGGATTTCAAACCCTGTACTGGTTCTAAGGTGCCCCTTGTCTACCTTATGAATGCATGGGGTGAGGGGTGGGGGGGATTATTGGTGAGATTTCTGTGTGCCAGGAGTCAGGGCTGCAGGATTAGGGTTTGATGCTTTGTTTGTGTATTGAATGCAGATCTACTGCTCTTCTAATGCTAATAGTGAAGAAGCCTTTTACCTAGCCCTGTGTGAGTTAACTAGTAAGATTTTACAATCCCATTTAAAACCACAGCTTGAAAAAATGTAATTCTTTTCCTTTGTTTTCTGTGTTAGAAAACAGATCTGAAGGCTTAAGAGAGGAATTTTTAAAGCTGTACTGCCCTGCAGCAACCATGGGATAGCTTAGACCTATACAGAGCCCTGAGCCAGAGTCTCATAGTTACACATAAGGAGAAAAGTTTGTTTTTCCTGTGAGCCTATATGGGATTGTTGGCCCAAACCTGAACATCTGGAAGAAGCAAATGCTATAGTTCTGGATGAAAATCAAGGTCTAAGCAAGAACCCACAGAGCATACTGTAGATTCCTGGTTACTGTTGCTGGCAGCCACTGGGTCTCATTTTATTTCACTAAACCCTACAAAGCTATTCCAGCAATAATCCAATACCTCCTTTCTCTGCCACATATATTCACCCTGGGACTTCAGGCAAACCCTTTGCCCACACATAGCTGCATTTGCCTTTTAGCCAGTACAGAAAGCCCATTTCTCTCAAACCTCAGCCTGTAGATAGCCACTCAGGTAACATAGTTTATATTTTTCTTTTCCATTAAACCAGTGAGTTGAGACTAAACTTGGTTAAACTTTTGGCACAGAAAAGGAATGTCAGGGGAACAATGCACTGATTTTTAACAGTGCCCAATGGGTTTTCTTACAGTGCAATCCTATGCATGTGTACTCAAAAGCAAGTCCTATTGTATTCAGTTGGACTTATTCTCAGGAAAGTGTGCATAGAATTGTAGTTTTAGTCTTCATTACACACTGGACAAAATGTATTCTAGGGAAATTATTTCTGTTGAGTTACAAATATAAGGCATCTGGACTAAGGAAAAACATACAATTTTTAAAATTATTTTTCATTTTCCACCCACATAATTTTGTTAGCAACCAATAATGGCAACTCTAGAGATATTTTGGTGAGCATCAATACATTAAGTGAAAAGTAACAAAGACATTTGAAGCACAGTTGCTCAAAATTAAGGCTTATTCCCAGTGGTGTCACAAGGGAGGCTGTGAAGGGTGCAGTTTGCACCAGGTGTCACCCTCAGAGTGTGTGTGGCAATTTTTGACCTGCTTTGGGTCCAGCCACCTTATGTTCTCACTGACTATTGTGTTTTTGCCATTCGCCAGTGAGACTATGAAGTGACTGGTCTCAAAGAGAGCCAAAGGTCAGTGAATGGAGGAGATTCAATGACAGGCGTTTTGCATTAAAAGCAACATGATGATGTGGAAGGTTGGGGGAGACATGATTACTTCATTATGTCACCTCCGAAACTTCTGGAATGCTGAGCTCCTCCAGATAAGCGCCACACTGTATGGAACCCACTCCAGGAACATCTTTGCTGATTCCTGCGTGGAAATGAAACTATATCAATGAAACATCAAACTACAGAGTTATTCTGTGCACTATAATGTAGTCTTAAGACTGTGAAACACTTGAGTCTGGTGTAGGTTGAGATCCATTATATATTTTTAATTGAATACACAAAACCACATACAAAATACATGCAACTGAGAAGAGGGAAAAGATCATCAGGTGTATTTTAAAGGAAAAATGCAAAAACTCCCTGTGTAAAATATACACAAGGGTAAGTGTATGATTTTGTATGCTCATTTTGTTTTTGTTTTTAAACACCATTAAGTGAGAACTTGATCTAGACCTGAGTTTTCAGACTAATATCAAATCCTGTTTTAAGACTGAGTTGTTATGTGGAGGGCCATATAAAGACTCTTTTATCTGAATATGGAATTTGTTTAGGTTTGATGTGTTTTAATTCTGCATTTCAAATGTTTCTGGAACATGTTTGTTGTATATTGAAGCCTTATTTACTTATTTCCATTTTTATCCCAAATCATTCCTAAGTTTTGGATCAGTCAATAATGATTAAACGCAGCAGAATTTTTAAAAATTCCTTCAGAACAAAATACTCAAATACAATATATGATATAAAAGCTGGTTCACTTAAAAATACACTGTACTTTTTTATCTGCAGTTGTTAGGAATTACATATACCTGTATATGCAGTTGTATTGAGTTCAGCTTCTTAAACATGCATGCTCACATACCCTATATAGTATTAAAAGTATTACAACCCCTCTTACAATTCTGATTACAGTTCAGTTTTGTTTGTGCATTAATATTTGTAGAATTTAGGCACTGCTAGCTCTTGTCACCTTCAGGAGAGTCTTGCCAGTTTCACATCTGCAAATTTTAGTAATCAAAGGAGCACAAAAATATGGTTATATTCATGATTATATTAAATGTTTATTTTTATTTACATAAGAACAGCCCCACTGGATCAGGCCATAGGCCCATCTAGTCCAGCTTCCTGTATCTCACAGCGGCCCACCAAATGCCCCAGGGAGCACACCAGATAACAAGAGACCTCATCCTGGTGCCCTCCCTTGCATCTGGCATTCTGACATAACCCATTTCTAAAATCAGGAGGTTGCGCATACACATCATGGCTTGTACCCCATAATGGCTTTTTCCTCCAGAAACTTGTCCAATCCCCTTTTAAAGGCGTCTAGGCTAGACGCCATCACCACATCCTGTGGTAAGGAGTTCCACAGACCGACCACACGCTGAGTAAAGAAATATTTTCTTTTGTCTGTCCTAACCCTCCCAACACTCAATTTTAGTAGATGTCCCCTGATTCTGGTATTATGTGAGAGTGTAAAGAGCATCTCCCTATCCACTCTGTCCATCCCCTGCATAATTTTGTATGTCTCAATCATGTCCCCCCTCAGGCGTCTCTTTTCTAGGCTGAAGAGGCCCAAACGCCGTAGCCTTTCCTCATAAGGAAGGTGCCCCAGCCCCGTAATCATCTTAGTCGCTCTCTTTTGCACCTTTTCCATTTCCACTATGTCTTTTTTGAGATGCGGTGACCAGAACTGGACACAATACTCCAGGTGTGGCCTTACCATAGATTTGTACAACGGCATTATAATACTAGCCGTTTTGTTCTCAATACCCTTCCTAATGACCCCAAGCATAGAATTGGCCTTCTTCACTGCTGCCGCACATTGGGTCGACACTTTCATCAACCTGTCCACCACCATCCCAAGATCTCTCTCCTGATCTGTCACAGACAGCTCAGAACCCATCAGCCTATATCTAAAGTTTGGATTTTTTGCCCCAATGTGCATGACTTTACACTTACTGACATTGAAGCGCATCTGCCATTTTGCTGCCCATTCTGCCAGTCTGGAGAGATCCTTCTGGAGCTCCTCACAATCACTTCTGGTCTTCACCACTCGGAAAAGTTTGGTGTCGTCTGCAAACTTAGCCACTTCACTGCTCAACCCTGTCTCCAGGTCATTTATGAAGAGGTTGAAAAGCATCGGTCCCAGGACAGATCCTTGGGGCACACCGCTTTTCACCTCTCTCCATTGTGAAAATTGCCCATTGACACCCACTATCTGCTTCCTGGCCTCCAACCAGTTCTCAATCCACGAGAGGACCTGTCCTCTAATTCCCTGACTGTGGAGTTTTTTCAGTAGCCTTTGGTGAGGGACCGTGTCAATCGCCTTCTGAAAGTCCAGATATATAATGTCCACGGGTTCTCCCGCATCCACATGCCTGTTGACCTTTTCAAATAATTCTATAAGGTTCTATATTTAGTTAGGTCAAACAATAAATAAAATAATTATCAATACTTGAGGAAAGTTCCTCTGCATATGTTCAAATGCTCTCTTTATGGCTGAATAAATATTATGCACTGAAATGCAGTTGGTACTTAAAATGTCTTTTATTCCTGAAAATGAGCAGAATCCAGAGCTGCCCTGAAAATCAACAAGAAGATGAAGTCAGATATTATTATGCCTTTTAGCAAAAGTTGGTTTCCTGTCACTCAACCTGCCAAACATAACTATTATCTCTAGCTTTCATCTACTGCCGATTGCCATTCCTGAAGCTGCCCTTCCATTAGAGATCAATAGGCAATAGTCTGCTTACTGCTCATAAGATATGCAGCATTCCAAAGTATTCCAGCACAGAGGGCTTCAAAATCTATATTTAGAAGTTACTCACATTATTTACAACTTTAAAAACGTTTATTTTGGCCAGGGCAAGTCTATGACTCAGCAAGTTGTAATATAGGAAAAGGCCACTAGGTAATTTGTGGTTCAATTGTCATTATTTTTGAGTCACAGCTCTTGTGTCTATTTGACAGCTATAATTACTGATATACAATCCTGTTGGGCTTCTCTGCAACAATCGTAAGGTCAACTCCAGTAGTGTGCAAAGCCACACACTGCTGGAATGCCAGCAGAAAGGCAGGCCAGAGGACTGAGGACTGCTTGCCACTGACAGTGGATGGCGGGGGCAGAATGGGATGGGGGAGAGGGTGGAATGGGGCAGAATGGGAGGGGGGAGGTGGATCCCAGCACAGGTGGATACTATCCCTTTCTTGCCTCCCCACATGCCCTTTTTCTCTCCCTGGACCTGCATCAGCTAATTATCTGGCACCGGTCTGAGGAGACCCATTGGCAAGTGGAAGGCTTACAGGGAGGTAAGGGAAAATATTTTCCCTTATCTTTCCCAAGCCTCCCAGTCTGCCCCGCCCCGCCCCCCCCCCCCCGGCAGGATGCTGCTCAAGCTTTTTAGGTGCGGTTATATTGGGGGGGGGGGGGAGATAGGATTGGAGTGAAAGACAACTAAAAGCCAAGTTTTTCCGCTGTTATGTTTATAGACTTTCATCCAACTGAAATAAACATAGCACATATATAGGGTTACAGTGCATTTCTTGTTGATTGAAAATTTGTATCATGTTTTTGCAAGTTTTGGGATACAAAAATTCCTTTTGCACAACTGTAAGCTATCAAATCAACATCAACTTTCTAGTACTGGATGACAAAACTTACTAATCAAATCCAAACTAGTTTGATTTTAACATGGCCAAAGACAGCCAAGAAACATTAAACTGTAAACTCTTCTTATTGCAGTTCATCAAGAGCAACTGAGTCATATTTGGATGAATTTTACAGAATATTAACTGCAAAATGCATTGGTTTCTATCTGTTGAAGTGACACTGTAATCAGTGAATTAATTTCAAAAAATTAATAGCATGTATGATCATGACTGGGAGTACTGACTGATCTGTGAATCTGTGTCACATATGGTTGCAGTAATGGTGCTACAGATTGAACACAGTCACATACAATGGTCACTTTTTATTATTTATTTGGCCTTTTAAAAGTAATGATTTTTTTAAAGCAGTTTTGCCTTGAACCTGGTCAACAGAATGCAACAGAATGAGATGGTAGAATCCTGAGGTGGTAGAATGGGCTGTATCATTTCAGAGTTCAGCGTGCAGGAAGGAGAATCATATTTCCAAATGTTCGCCTATGGTAAAATCTCCCTATTGCTGTGAAGGAAAGGAGGCCATGCCAGGCTGCAGGTAAAAGGGTGAGGGATGGGAACAGGCTCCTGGTCACCCTATTCCATCTCTCAGTACTTACCCAACTGCTTAAGCAGCAGGCAGCCCAACCCTAACTTGCACTGGAACAGCCAAGCCGAGTGGTTTGTCACCTTTCTAACTCACTATTGAACATGTCTGTGTCACAAGCAGGCCGGCTCAGTCCATGTCAGTCCATCTCGTGGATATGCCAGTCCAGGGCTAGTTACAACTGCTTACAGGTGGATTTGACACAAAGACTTCCAGTTGGCGATCACAGTGCTACAGCACTTGGGTTAATTGATATGTGAGCATATGAGCATAGTCCAGTCAAAGTTGAGCCATATTGTTTTCAGTGGGAAAGCTGTGTATTATTCCCTCCTACTAAAGTCAATTGGGGTTGAGAAGAGTTTAATTTTGGCTACATCACACCCCAAGCATTTTTCAATCCGCCCTTGTTATCCTTCAATAAAAAAATAGGTCCGCTCTGCCTGGGGAGAATCTGCTCTCTTAGTAAAGACAAAAGAGCATCTGAAGGGATCAAACATACAGTTGAGAAACAGGTGCCCTTTAGCTGATCTAGCAGATTTTTCCATCAATACTTGCTTTAAAACAATTCCCTCTTGGAGTACTGGTTACCGTCTCACTGTTGGATACCAGTAGATAAAGTCAGTATTGGCACCAGTCCTGACAAGAAAGTGCTAAAAACGATACGTCTCTCAATTAAAAACCCACAAGGGGTGGAGATGGTGGGGAGGAAGAGAAAGATAAACATTTGTTTCACAATGTTCAGCAAGTGAAAAAAAAGTTGTTTGATAAAAAAATGATCTGTGAATCCTAAATTCCTCACAACATATGGAACAAATTGCTTATGTTCCAGTTTTCACTGACTGCATGCTTGTGTATTCTTGGATATTATTTCAAATTAAACCAGATTCTTTTCAAGTGGTGCTTATACAGTGAAAATTACACAGAGCATTTAACTGGCAGGTATCCATTCTTTTCCTGATGTCATCACCCATGGACCTTAGTGAGTTTCTACAGTTTGGCCAAGGATTTGATGCTAAATATTTAATGTAGAAAGAAAAGCAATTCAGAAATACTTGGAAACAGTCTTGTACCTTATGGCAATTATGATCTCCCCGGGCTCCCCTTAAACAAAGAGCTTTGTTCTTCTAAAGCAATTACCAGAAGTTAAAAAAAAAAGTTATAATGCCAGTAAGACATTCAAAAGTCACAATTGCAAAATGGGTTTCTGGTTCAGCCAGCATGCAGGGAGCCAGCTACTCTACATGAGTTTCACAAAAAAAACAAAAAACGTTTTTACAAACTGAACTGGAACTTGGACTTTTCTTGTATGTAAAGTCTATGTTGATTTGAAATCCCTATAGTAATCCCTGTTTGAAAATGGCATTTACAGAATAGCAGGAAATTGGAACTGTCATTATAATTGAAAGTGGTTGAAAGAGCAAAGCAATGAAAGTCAAGTGAATGAAAGTCAAGGTATGTGCATAGAAGATATAAGCCTGTGCATAGAAATCCTCATCCCCACAAATGCAAGAAATGAAAGGATGAGATCTGTATGCAGAGCCAGACTTTCTGTTTCAGAAAAGCAGTCCTGCTGTGCTACATTCCATACTGCTGAGTAAAGTTCCCTGAACTTAAAAATGAGATTGTGAGGAAAGATGTGAGAAAATCCACATTCTCTAACTGGAATAAGTGATAGGGAAAAATGTAATTGTATCAACTTCTAGAGAAGTAGTCACATTAGTCTAAACCAGGGGTCTCCAAACTTTTTGGCCAGAGGGCTGCATGAAATATCTGGTGCAGTGATGAGGGCCGGGAAAAAATTTAAATATAAAACTTAAATAAATAATTTAGAGATGGAACTTAGATTAATGAATGAATGAATGGACTGAGCTCATTCACTCAGCCTCTCCGGCCTTCAGAACACCCTCCAGATGCAATCAGAGCACAGCTCTGATCATGTTCAGTCAAGTGGACTAGATCTTTCAGGGGACAAGAGGTTGACCGCGGGCCAGATAGAGGTTAGCTGCGGGCTGCATCTGGCCCCCGGGCCGGGGTTTGGAGACCCCTGGTCTACAGCAGCAAAAAGAATATAATCTGGTGCCCCAACCCCAGTGGTACAGCTGCATCTGCACTGGAAAGTTGGATAGGATTGTGCCCTAATACTTTTATTTCAGAGTAAGCTGAATTGGCCCACTGAATCAACGTATCTGCTAAGTGAAAACTTGAGCTGAAATAAATGTGTTTGACTTTAAGGTATCACAAGACTTCTTGATATATTTGTATGCATTCTTTGCAATCTTTCCCCAGGATTTATAATTAACCCAGAATTTTAAAGAGCTGGACGCAGTAACTACAGTTCTTCCTCTGATTTCCCTTTCTCAAAACAGAGAAAGGGAAATCAGAGGAAGAACTGTAGTTACAAAATAGTTACAAAATTTTGTTACTGCGTTACAAAATAGTAAAGATAATGATGTGAAGGGCACTCTGCCCATATCCCACCAATCCTGAAAATATACCCAACCATCTGCATGCAGTGTTGTTATAAAATTCCTATGCTCCAGCTGTGTTATGTTTGTGTGATGTTATGCCGAGCAGCAGTTGGTACGCATATGGCATCCTATGCAGTTCCAACTAGTTTTAGACTAGTTTAACCCTTATATATACTCTTAGGGATTCTTGGTACAACTTCTGACTTGATCATAGGAAACAATGATCTTGTTATCCTCTCCTCTTCATCATTTACACTTTGCTTATATTAATTTATTATATTAGATTAGATTATGCCGGAAGTTCAAAAACCGAATAGCCCTCAAATGTGATAGGAGAGGACGTCTACGTTTCCTGTAGGCAAATTATGTCATTCTCCTTTAGAAATCCTTGTCATTCTCCCTGAGATAATCACCATCCTTTAACTTGGTCATCCATTCTGCTACATTTCAAGAAAGTAACTTAACTAGCCTGTTGGTACATGAGTGGTCAGTTGTAATTTGGCGTCAATTAGGGCCAGTGTCTAAGAAAGAAGTTTCCATCTCTGAATGCAAAAGATCCTGGTGGTTATTGTAGATAGGAGCATAGAGGTCAGCTTTAATATCAGCCAGCCAGTCAGTAATTTTATTCTGTACTTCCTGGGGTAGTTCCTTGATGGTTTGCGAGGCCTTTCAGTCAATCCTGAACCCATCAGACTCTAATTGATCCAGTAATGCGCTGATGGGTAATTCTACATTTGTTGTTTCCTTATCAGTAGAATTATTACTTGATGCAGTGATGATAGCCTCAGCTTCTCCTTCCAACATAATGGCACATCTGGAGTGTAACAGTTGATGTTGTTCTGGCACCTCCTTCAGAGTGTAATCTGATTGCAAGGGATCCATGGGGACTATAAAGTCCCTCATATCGGTTAGGGGATCATGCAGGTGAGAGATTTCCTTGGACCATCCTTCCTCTGCTGATCTCATCTCGTCAATGTTCTTCAGTAATTCTTCTCTGACCTTCTCCAACACATGTACAACTCTCTGTTGTTCAGAATGGGGAAGTTTTTTTGTGGCATTCACTGCTCCATTGGTTATTTCGTCCTCCTCCGGGTCAAGGTTTAACAAGAAGGTTTCAATAGTGTCTCTAGGAGCTGGTCCACACTCAGAAAAACAATCAGAGGCTGGATTGTTGAGGTTAGTTCTATTTGGTGTCCCGTTGCCTGTCAGCCTCACTGGAGGGTTGTTTTGTGATGACTCACAGCTTGCCAAAATGTTTGAAGCGGAGGTAGAGTAGCTCCTTGCTTCCTTAGTTGTAGGCCTGTTGTCCGTCAGATCTGTGGGGTTGAACTGGTTGTCCAAGCTATTTCGTAGGTGCTGGGTCAAGCCATAAGTTTGTCCAGTTCACCATTATTTAGATCTCTTTCTGAAATGCTGTGCTGTTTTTTTTGGCCCAACAAGAAGCTGAGGGAACATACCAAGATCCAGGTCTACAGAGCTTGCGTCCTGAGTACACTTCTGTACTGCAGCGAGTCATGGACTCTTCGCTCACAACAGGAGAGGAAACTGAACGCTTTCCACATGTGCTGCTCCGACGCATTCTCGGCATCACCTGGCAGGACAAAGTTCCTAACAACACAGTCCTGGAACGTGCTGGAATCCCTTGCATGTATGCACTGCTGAAACAGAGACGCCTGCATTGGCTCGGTCATGTCGTGAGAATGGATGATGGCCGGATCCCAAAGGATCTCCTCTATGGAGAACTCGTGCAAGGAAAGCGCCCTACAGGTAGACCATGGCTGCGATACAAGGACATCTGCAAGAGGGATCTGAAGGCCTTAGGAGTGGACCTCAACAAGTGGGAAACCTTGGCCTCTGAGCGGCCTGCTTGGAGGCAGGCTGTGCAGCATGGCCTTTCCCAGTTTGAAGAGACACTTGGCCAACAGTCTGAGGCTAAGAGGCAAAGAAGGAAGGCCCATAGCCAGGGAGACAGACCAGGGTCAGACTGCACTTGCTCCAGTTGTGGAAGGGATTATCACTCCCAAATTGGCCTTTTCAGCCACACTAGATGCTGTTCCAGAACCACCTTTCAGAGCACGATACCATAGTCTCGAGACTGAAGGTTGCCAACAACAAACTGCAAGAAACTTGTGGAAGCTTCTTAGTCTGGGTAAAGTTCACAGGGTTAGCAGGAGTTTGAGAAGGAGCCAAATTTATCTCAAATCTCAAACTTTGAGAAGGTGGAGATGCTTGTTTCCATTTAAGGAGATATAGGGGAGTATAGTGGTCCTTTGCAAATACCCTCCTTGGACTTATTTGTTAAGAAGCCAGGAATTTCCATATCCTTAATAAAGTCAGATTGATTGTAGGGGATGTAAATGTTAAATGCACTCTTTTCTTGTAACTTATATCAGTGAGCCAGTAGACCTTTTCCAGATCTACTTTTAAGGGCTCCATCTGAAGTAATTTGCTCGGGGAAGAAATTACCACACAACGATTATTCCACCTGTTCCTGTTAGTTAGAGAGTCCCCTATTTCCATGATAACTTGGTTGGGTTGGAAACAGCATGACTTTGAAGTAAAACTACTACCATGAGTAGTCTCTGTTGCTTTTTCACTTACAGGATAGGGTCTTAAAGAGTCATTCTCAGTTCCTGATTGAGTCTGCTTTGGGGAGCATGAAGTTTTCATGAAGCAATCTATTGTATTAAAGTGGTCCTGTAGTGAGTCGAGCTGGCAGGAGATTTGACGAAGTTTTTGAAATACAGCATTAATTAGCATGCCAGAAGTTATGCAGTGTTCACCCAGCAGTGATAAGAAGGAGGAGTTACTAGGCTCATCTTTCATTCCAGATGGTGAATGTCTGTGGGCTGTCGTTATGTCATTTGTTCCCTCCTTTGGTAGTCCCGTCTTAGGGGAGTTTGTTTGCGGCACCTAGATGACGTTATTGGTTTCAGGAGCCTCATCTATTGAACTGGTATCTCTAGCTCCCTCAGTCACAGACTCAAAGCCCAAACAGGTGTACCTGTTAGTGGAGATAGATTTAGAGTTCTGGTTCTCCACCACTGGCTTCATTCCCACTAGAACCTCCTCCAAACAAAGTTGTTTTAGTGCCTTGCTGGAAGCACTTGGGGAGTCACTTATTCTTCACTGTCTTTTCTTTCTTTTAGCCATATTCTTTCCAGTTAAGGCTGAGTGACTAAATCACTGAAATACGTTGTTGCGAAGCTTATCCAAAAGCTGGGTTAGAAATTACTAGGTCTCAGATGTGAACTGATAGGCGAAATTCTGGTGACAGCTGCTGACCGTCTTGGAAGCTTTGCAGGAGACCGGGGGGGGGGGAATAGCATGAGCCCCTGGGTTAAGAGCCACGGGCAAAGAGCCCTTTGACTCTTGTCCTTCGGCTCATGCCAAAGGCTTGCACCTCTGGCAAGCCAACCAGTGAAATAAGATACCTGACAATGAGGAGCAGGAGAGCAAACAGTCAATCAGCCCCCAGCAGGCTTGTAGGCTCCACCCCCAGCAGGTTAGTCCCTCAGCTGTGCCTAATGGGCCCTCCCCTCTGTCTCTCAAGAGGCTCGCGCCTCTGGCAAGCCCAGCAGTGAAATAAGATCACTGAGAAAGAAATAAGATTTGAACTTCCGGCATCTAAATTTCACACTAAAGGAAGACAGGTTGGCGGTCTTGGCATTCTAATTCAACCAGCTTTTCAAGCTCAACAGGTATTTCTAGCAAACAGCCCTTGTAATGTATTAGCAATTAAGTTATCCTTCACTGAACAAAATATTATTCTCATTAACGTTTACATCCCTCGTTCCCAGACCAAGTATGTAAGGGAAGAACGATGGGATTTTTTGAATCAGTTCACTGAAGTTTTAGCTCTAAAATTTCCTAGCGCCCGGCTTTTGGTGACAGGCAATATGAATGCAAGGATTGGACAAGGTCCTCAAAGTATTTCTCATGCTTTTGACTCTGCTTTTGATTCAGACTTTCCCTATCTCAATTTAAATAACCAGTGTTATTTATGCATGTTATGCAATGTTATGTTATGTTATGACATGTTATGCAATGAGTCTGGCCTCCTCTTGGTCTAATTTCGTATGTGCTGGGGACTAACCAGGCTAAATGGTTTGCCAGAATTCAAAGGCTCAGGGGAGGATTTTACTTTCATTTCACTCCAAGGATGTAGTGTGATTGACTATGTATTAATGCCTGGGCCATTATTACCACTAGTTAAAAAATTTGCTGTTGGTCAACCGGGTCTAAGTGATCACCTACCTTTATTCTGCCATCTCCTCTTCTTACCCCCTGGCCAGCAGAATCAGCCTTTGAATTCTGTCCAGACCCCTGTGGTTTGTCAACCTTTATTAACCCTCATTGAAGGTGTTATAGGTAAATTGTCATCCCTTCTCAGATCAGAGTATTTTCTTTTCAAAGGGTTCGAATTACAGCTCTCCTCATCCACAAATGCCTTGGTTTATAATTACAAACTTTTAATAGAAGAGCTGCTAACTTCTTTACGGACCATAACATTAACCATGAACACCAAACTAACCTGTGCTGGTCGTAACTCTTCAGATAACTCAATCTACCTCCTGAAAGTGGAGGTTCGTAAAGTCTACTGAAAATTTAGGGAAACAGGGGAAAAGAACTTACTAGTAAGGTATTTCAAGCTACAACATCAGCTGCGCACAATGGTTGCTCAAGCACAACAGAAACTAAATTTAGCTAGGTGGGATGCCATGCGCAGAGCTATTAACAAGCATAACAACAAAAAATTTTGGGATTTAGTTGGGGTTTTTTTTCCACCAGTATGCCCCAAGCATTTCTTCTATTTCACCATTAACATGGGCTAATTATTATAGGTCATTATACTTCAAAGAGCAACAAGATTTTCAGTATAGAATTCAGAACTCCTCTAATAATGGACAGGACTGGCCTCCAGTCTCCCCTAATGAAATTCTAGAGTTAATAGCCCAACTTAAATCTGGGAAGGCGGCAGGCCCTGATTCCTTTTTTCCTGAATTTCTTAAGGCGGACCCAGATTGGTGGGCCCCTGCTCTTGCCAACCTTTTTACTGTGGTTGACACTACTGGCAAAATACCTGATGCCTGGAAGAAATCTATAATAATCCCTATCTTAAAAAAGGTAATACAAATACCCCAAATTGTTATCGGCCAATCAGCCTACTTTCAATCCCGGGGAAAATGTATGCCATGCATCTCCACCAGAAATTGCTTTCTTGGTTAACTGACAATGATATATTGGACCTTGAACAATCTGGCTTTAGGACCAGGCGATCCACTCTTGATAACTGCACTGGTATCAAATACTGGTTTAGAATTGGCTCTGCTGCAACCAAGGACCCCCTATTGAAAAGTATTTTAGAAGACTCTTTCTGTTCCCCAGGACTTGCTTTACTTAGTAAAAAAGTCCAATCTCTAGGGCTTTCCCTGGATTTGTTGGGCACGATGACATGGTCAATCACATCTAATACCTTACGTACCCAGCTAAGGGACATTGAAAAACAAGAGCTTTTAGCCGAGGCCAAAAAAACCTGCTCCCCACTTCACTTCTGCTTATCCTGGGCAGCTGATTTGGGCAGTACTTATTTAAATTTTCTAACAAAACCGCAGGAGCGCAGAGTGTTTTCCCTAGCCAGATTCAACACTTTCCCCTCGAATGAGATGAAAGCCAGGTTCAATGCTCAACAATCCAGAGTATGTCATTGTGGTTCAGGTTCTATTGAGACACTCCCTCATATTTTATTAAACTGTGATTACCATTCTGATCTACGGAGCCAGTATTTATACCCTTTTTAGTGGATCTGAAAATGACGTGGTTAGACATTTACTAACCAGCAGAAACAAGAGTTTAATGACTATCCATATGACAAAGTACTTTTATTGTATATATTCAAGAATTGTCTCAAGAAGTTGAGTTTATTGCACATGGTAAATTCTCTGTTTAACATCCTGGTTTTATTGTCAATGCCAATAAATGTTTTGATTTGATTTGATATTATATTATGCTTCCTAGCTAATCTATTTTAAGCCATTTCTGTCCAACGTTGCATACGCAACAGGGACCAAATGTGTACACCTGTGGGCTGGGCAAAAATGGGTTAAGTATCCAAACATTCTTAATATCAGCAGTAAGACTGTTCCTCCCATATATGATACAGAAATAAATAAACTCGAGCTATTATAATTCAGATAAAAATGTAAAGAGAATCTAATCAAAAGTGAGAAAAATAAACACAAGTAAAAATTCTTTCCCTTTTTGCTTTGATCTCATTTTGCTGTATATGGTGGAATAATGGGCAGCCCATTCCTGAACTGAGCAGTGCCGAAAATGGCTGCTGCTGCATCCAGTGCAGCACTCCAGGCAGCTGCCGCCTCCTCTTCGGAAGAAGGGGACTTTCATCCCCTTTCCCTGGGCAAACTGAGTAACCCCCCAATGGGGCTACTCAATTCTACGCCAACCCAAAGGTCGGAGTAGAATGAAGAGTCTCTGTCGGGCAGCCAGCCTGACATGGAGGCTCTGGATCCGGTGGAGCAAAGCTCCATCAGTCCCACCTCCCTCCCGCCCTGCTCTCTCCCCCCAGCATGCCTCCCCCCCCACCCTGGAACACCTCCTCCCCATGCCCCCACCTTTCTCTCCACTGTCCAGTGGTCCACACAAGCAGCGGAACTCTGGCGCTCTGCCGGCACTAGCCCAGTACCAGCCAGCACTGGGCTAGCACTGGTAGAGCACCAGCTCCAGGGCCCGCAAAAATGCCTTACAGTGGTAAGTACAAACAAAGTTAGGTACAAACAATGCATGCCAGTGGTAAGCTGACACACACTGAACAGGACTGGGCCTTAAATCTGTAGTTGATTTGGCCTGCAGCAGGCTATCCTGATTAGAATGCTTAATTTCTATTCTTCATACATATTCTTCATTCATATTCTTCCTACATGCCATAGTTAAAGCTGGAGAACTCTGACAGTTGTTGAGCATTTTGCCTTCCACTTTATGAAAAATCTAACAGTTCTTCAGCTATATGTTGCTGTTTTCCCATTACCACTTTAGACAAAACAGTACTCCAGGACCACTGAACCTATTAAACTACGTGGGAGGGATCAAGAACACAGTTACTTTCCAGACCAACACTGTCTACCCTAATGTGATCATTGGAAGTTCTATTCCTGAGTTGCACGCAAGCAGAAACAAATAATTTCTCCCCACCCAAAACAAAGGCAGTCAGTGAGAATGAATAACGACATAAGGATTCTCCCATAAGCACCTCACTGATATTCACAAAGAACTTTTCCCAGAAATGGCAGCTTGCACATCATCCTGCTAAGGAACAGTACTAATATATCTAGGAGTATCTTGCTGGCGCAGCTTTAATGTTGTTCTAATCCTGTAATGAAAGGTTGAGTATATCAATTCTACATTTTGAAAAAGCATTATATAAGCATAGCAGATAGAAAAACTGAACACTCACATGATATTGCTCTAACACAGAAGCACGGTCTGAAAGAAAGCATTTTAGAGTAAATCACAGTATAAACTTCTTTTCTTTCGTAAAATGCAAATATTTACATGATTTTTTTTGTCCTTCATGAAGCTTAGGTACATGCCATTTTCTCACTTTATCTTTATCTCACAAGCTGGTGAGATAGGTTAGGATGAGAAGTGATGACTTGCAACCCAGGTAACTTCATGAGTGAGCAGGGTTTTAAAATTAGGTCTCCCTGGTCCAACATTCTACTATACACACCCATACATATAAAAGTATACCACAAGGTTAATGAAGTTTAGCACATTATCAGCTCAATCCTGACACACGAACAGCTAGGCCGAGTGGCTTGCTCTGTATTCAGTGCAAGGTAGGTACCAGTGGAAAGCAACTTGGGGTAAAGCGATATTTTTCCCCTTAGCCCAAGTAATTCCCCAGCCACCCCATGGGGCTACTTGGATCTGCACCAGCAAAATCGCTGGCGGAAATCCAAGCAGCCCGTGTAAGGCTGTGAGGACCAGGGAAATGGGTTAGGATTTGGTGCAGGCTGCCACAACTGATCCCACTCACTCAGGGGCCTAATCTGCCTCCTGTTCAGCCTTCCTCCACCCAAAAATGCCCCACCCCCATTATGCCCTCCCACCACCCTCTCCAACCCCCTGCACCTGACTGCCTGGATCAGTGCAAACTACCCCCTCTGGGCCTGGAATTGGCGCCAGCAGGCCAGTGCACATCCTTGCACTGGCCCATCTGGCTCTTGAGTAGCCACAAACATACTTTACAGCTTGTTCGTGATACTCCTGGGCCAGCTGAAGGAGCCTGTGCCAGTCTATCCCCAGGTCTGGATTGCGCCTTATATTTGGCATTTATTTAATGACTTTTATATCCTGCCCTTCTATGGAACTCAAAACTTCCCAGGTAACCTCCCACTGTTTATCTTCACAAAGATTGGGGTATGAAGTGCCTTCATGCTTTGGGAATGAGTGGATATTATTAAAGTCCAGCCCCCCTCCCCCATTCTTGTCAGAGTGTATGTAAATTAATGCAAAGTCAGAGGTTTCCAGCCTGAGTTTACTGGTGTGTAGCCCAGCAACTTCTCCAATAAATTCTGAAGCTTGTGATTCAGGCTCAGGGTTTCACTTATATTACCAAAACAAAACAATGAATTTTCTTGTATCCTTCACTAGCATCCCTAAGTCAGAAATATGTTCAGTATTCAATACAATATGCTTCTGTGGTTGACAATGGGCAGTACTGCTATGTTCCTGCCCAACAACCATTCATTTTAATGCATCACACTCTGAAAAGGTTCCCTGTGGATTTGTCTGTTGTCTTTAAACATTGTTAGAGATATCAGTTGATCATTTTGGACTGTAGCTCTACAGAAATATGTCTTAATAGGATTTGAATTCATGATCCCAAGCTGTATGGAAAACCCTGAAGAATAAGATGTTGGTATCTCAGAGATAGCAATAAAACTCAGTTCTTTACGGTGCCAGTTTGTTTTATCTTATAAAAGTCATCCCAAGCGATTTGAAAACATACATTAGTCTTCTTCAAAGAGATGCTGAGGGCATTTTTAAAAGTTGTATCTCTATTATGCAAACGTAGTATTAATACGGCAGCATTTGTGATCTGGTATTTTAAAATTTATGTCCTGGTAACTGGCAAATTAAGTACATAGTTCTCAGTACTTGTGTCTGACGCTGTGTCTGATAAGACTGGAGTTGAAGAGAAAGCATGACAAGATACTCATCAGCAAGTAAACAAGGAGTCACTTATTAATCTTTCAAACACTTAAAACCTTTTCACCCCACAGACATCACAGAGATCCTGTCATCCTATTATACCCTCCTGTTAGAATTGCTTGTAAGTCCCCCTGAATCAGCAGACAGGGCCACACTGGCAGGAAAAATATACTCTAGTGTAGTAAAATCCCTGCACTGGCAAAAGGCTATCTTTAATAGAATACTTATGTGCAAATGACCAAAAAAAAAAAAAAATGGATGGAAAGGTGAAATCAAATTGAGAGGGGATAATAAAGCTTAGAATTCTTTAATCTAGCGGTTCTCAAAGTATCAAGGAGTTTGAGAACTGAATTTAAGTCTTGTGGGGAAGGGGTGAAGGCAGCGACATGATCCCCAAGATCACATTACTGCCTCCCCGGGGGGGGGGGTTACCTGCAGCCAGCACTGGCCTCCGGAGGTGTGTGGAGCTCTGTGAACCCGTCTGCAGGGCTCCTCAAGCCTTCACAAAGCTCAAAATCGTGATTGGAACCCACTTCCATTTTTGATCCTGCCTTTGCTCCTCCCTGCCCCTTAAGGGGGCAGAGACTAGGCTTCCCAGGCTGGTGGATCACGACCCACCAGTTTGAGAACCCCTGCTTTAATCAGAAAGAGTCACATCCAGGCTAGATTACTGTGATGCACTTTATGTGGGGCTGCTTCTGGAGATGGTTTGGAAGCTTCAGTTGATCCAGAAAGCTGCCAACAGATTAGGATAACTAGGATATTCTGTGCAGAAAGTATGTGCTCTGCCACTGAGCTACAGCTCTACCACAAATACTTTATAGAAGTCTGGGTAGTGAAAATTAGAGGTAGGTGACCAGATCAGAATGATGGACTGGGAAAGAGTTGAGTGGCAGGCCTTTGAACTCTTAAGTGATGTAGATGGGTATGCTAATATTAAAGGTTTACAGCAGTAATTAAGAGGTATTGTGGCTACAGACCCATTCTGGTAGCTGTGTTGCTGGATCCTAGAGGGTTTTTCTATTTTAGGAAAAAACAGCATGAAGCAAACTAATTTATGATAATCAAGATAAAGCTACATCAGAATAAGAAGTGCCTTGTTGGGACAGAGCCCACCTAACCCACCATTCTGTCTCCAACAGCAGCCAGTCAGACGGCCTAGGTCAGTGGTTCAGGAGTCTGAGAAGCACTGGTAAGTGCTTGCGGGGGCAGGACTGGGATGGGGGGGGTGATGCAACAGTGCCATAGCAATTACTGTGCCATGGGCACCCAGAAGCATTTTAACATACCTGAGGGGACAGAATCTCCCCCCGGGAGATCCTGGAGGCTTCCAACACCCTGCATGAGCCTCCCCTCCCCTCCACAGCAGTGGGCTCTGATCTGCAGTTCAAGCCCACTTCCGGTTTTGGAAATTCCGAGCTCCAGAGCTCTGACTGCAAATAGGAAGATTGCATATCAGAGCCCACTACTGAAAAGGGGAGGCTTACAAAGGAGGCTGCAAGCCTCCAGAACCCTCCAGGAGGCTGCACAGTCCCTCCAGGTACGCTAAAATGCTTCTGGGTGCCCGCGGCATGGCAATTGCTGTGGCACCCATTTTGGGGTGTCCCAATTGTTGGGACACCCATTTCTGGGTCACTCCCCTTAAGGGAAAAGTGACTCTTCTAAGTTTCAATGGTGGGTCATGACTTACCAGTTTCAGCACCACTGGCCTAGGGAAATAGACAAGCAAGCCATGATGGGCAATCATCATAGTCTATTATTTATCCCTAGCACCTAATGATCCAGTGGCAAATTGTTCAGTTTTTTTGTTATCATGGTGAACAGCCATTGATAAACCTATCCTTTATGGTTTTGTCTAATCCTTTTCAAAGCCATTATATTATTATCAATAATAAATCACCTACATTTATTATTTATAAAGGCATTAAAGCTGTGTTGATTGCCACATTTTGTGGCAATGAATTCCATAAGTTAATTATGCAATATTTTGATGGAAGTCGATGTCTTAATAATACTATAGCTCTTTGTAATAGCATTAATAGCAGGTTTCTCCATTGCAATATGTACAAAAGAAAACCATCCCACTAAGATTATCTCTGATTTCTTTGAGATTCTCCTTTATTTTTTAAATTGCTGTTTAATCTTTTCCTTTTAAATGTCCACATGCATTTAAATAATTCTTGGTTGACATATAGCTGGATTTGGTACACAATAGATTAACCACTGCATAATATGATAATAACATTTCTTACTAAGGTATTCAAACATTTTTTCAAAAAGGAATACTCATGAAAACAATAGTAAAATCAAACCTTTAACACTTCCTACTTTTCTAGTTCCTACACATCCAGCCTTGTTATACACGGATTTTAAATACACGGATTTGACTCAACACGAATGGCCACTGTAAATGAGAAGGAATGTGCTGATTCCTGGAGAAGGGGAAAATGCATCCCTTTTAAAATAACATTTTAAAAAACTACTTTTCTAACTGTTGTAGAGAGACAGTCATGTAAGCCTGCGGTTTTCAAACTCTCCAGGAGTTTGAAACCCGCAGTAAGTCCTTGCGGGGGTGGGGGAAGGCAGCGAAGCAATCCCCAGGATCACACCACTCAGGGGGGCTGCAGGGACTGGGGTGTACTCACCACTCCCTGCAGCAGTGTCCTGGGGTGCGGGGAACCCTGCACGAGCCTCTGCAGAGCTCCCCAGGTCAGCAGTAGTGAAAGTGTGGCGATTGCGTCCTGCCTCTGCTAAACCAGAAGCAGAGCGCAATCGCTCCACTTTCACTGCTGCTGACCTGGGGAGCCCTGCAGAGGCTTGTGCAGGGCTCCCTGCACTCCAGGATGCTGCTGCAGGGACTGGTGAGTGCACCCCAGTTCCTGCAACCCCATCAGAAGTGAAAGTGGAGCGATTGCGCTCTGCTTCCGGTTTAGTGGAGGAGGGGTGCAATAGCCTCACTTTAACTTTGGAAGCCTCAGGGAGCCCTGCAGACAGCCGTGCAGGGCTCCCCACACCCCCAGGAGGCTGCAGGAGGCTGTGGTGAGTGAAGCCAAGCCCCTGCAGCCCCTGAGCTGCGCGATCCTACAGATCGTGCCACTGCCTCCTCCCTGCCTCCTGGCTGCTCCCGTCCTGTAGGGGCAAAGAGACCATAGCCCTAAGGCTGGGGCATCACGACGCCCCAGTCTGAAAACCTCTGATGTAAGCGATTACAGGTATAACCTAATTATCCCTGGATTTTTCACCCATGGAAAAATCCATGATTTTTTCTATCTCATTGAGAATGGACCTTTAAATTAAACCAAAAAAGTCGTTAGCAATAGCCCCCTTAAGTCGAGAGAGGGCCAACTGACAATCCATCAATCATTCTCTTTCCAGTCAGGCAAGCAACCCTTCCCTTTCCCCTGAGCACGGGAAAGAAAGATAATCACTTTGCATTCCTTCCCAGCTCTGGGTGAAGGGAAGGGTCACTAGCTAGGAGTGAAGCCTTTCTAAGCGCCTGGAGAGAGACTGATTGATGGATTGTCTTCTTAATGGTTCTGTTTTACATCACAAATGTCAGCAAGGCTGTTTTTAAATCACCTAGCAGGGAGTCATTGTTTTTTAAATGGATTTGCTTTAATGCGATTTTTGCCATTCACATGAGTTCTGAGAAAATGCATCCCTTTTACAATCTTGCAAATAAGGAGACTCAACCTGTATTTCCTAATTTTCAGACAGGGAATATACAAAATACGCAACAGTATGAATGACATCTCCTGCTATGTCCTACCAATACAATCATAGGATGTGCAAATTACTATTATTTATTACTTTAAATGTGTACATCCCACTTTTCCCATTCGGAGGAGCTCAAAATGAATTACCTTTTTTTTTTTTTACATGTTAGTAGTATTTCGACCCCTCCCAAAGGCTCACAATCCTGCACCCCAGTCCTAATTAAAACTTCCTTGCTGATGCATCCATGCCAATGAAGCACACTCTGTATCCTGCAGGGGGCAGTCCCAGAAACCTTATTGAGCAAGCCTGCACTATCCCAATGAGTCTCCTTGAATCTATATATAGCCATTCTGTTGGTGCAGAACCAAGAAGAATAAGGGAGAGGGAATGGAAGAGGAATGGGAATCAGATCCTTGCACATGCCAGTGCAGCCATGATCCACACCTCCTTCCCCATTCCGCATACTACTTGCCCCCCTCCCTGTCCAGGCATTCCCCATTTCTCCAACTGTCTTCCCCCTGCACTGGCTTACCTGGTATCCTGCATGTAGCTGACTCTGGCAGTGGGCTTCCAACACTGGTGCCATTTGCGGCAGAGTTTCAGAAAGGCCGCTGGCAACATGCTATGCATGCTGCTATATGGCCGTTTACAGCAGCATAACCGCTGTTCTGCTGTTGTAAAGCCCAGTTAGGATTGGGCTGTCAATCTCACAGCTTATAAAGATATTCTAATGGAGATCACTCAAGGACAATGTCATTGAGATTTGTACTTACTAATAATAGCCTTTAACACAGTGTTTCTCAAACTGTGCATTGGGACTGGGGGTGGGTGGTTGGGGAGTGGGAGGTGGAGCTGGGACCCAGCGGTTATGCCAGAACCCAACCCCCCCCCCGTTCCCGGGGAGTTCAGAGCGACTTCAAGCCACTCCGCTCTCCTCAACTGGGTCCAAGGGGACCCATTGGGGCCAGGATGTCTTACCCAGGTGTAAGGGGAAAAATTTTCCCTTACCTCTGGCTGAGCCACTTTGGGCACCTATCCCACGCTGGATACAGTGCAAGCCTCTTGGCTTGCCTGTTCTAGCGCAGGATAGGATTGTGCCCTTAGTTAAAGTTGGGCTGTTAGTCTGACCAATCTCTCTCCTACACTCCTTATACATTCTGTTTTTAACAGCATTCAGAGGAATGGGGATGAAGGGGAGGGAGGAAAAAAGTAACAAGGAATTTTTTTCCTCATTCATTAAGTTTGACAATCAATAGTCAATATGCATTGATTACAACATAGTAAAGTATTTTGAAAATGGCAGCATTTTGGTTTTAATAACTGCAGTTTCCCCTTTTGCTTCCAGCTGGAGAATAGGATCCTTGCTCTGAGCTCTGCCCATCTATGCAAGATCCCATTGCCATTATGGCTGGGAAACCCCTGCAAATTCAGCTGACGCTGGACACGTATAATGCATTTTAAAAAGCAGCTCACTACTGCTTTCAGAAAGGACCTTCAAAAACAGATATGTCACCAGCATTTAGAGATGAAATGCAGCTTACTTGTTGGAAGTCTGCCATACTGCAGAATGGTATCTTGTACAGTAATCTGATGAGACAATATTTACACAGCTCCTTTCCTTTCCCTGAAACTTCAGGTGAGATTGGAAGAGGCTATGCCTGCAGATAAATTGGATAGATGAGTTGAGCTTTCCTGTCTCTGATTTTAGTTTTGCTTTTAAAATTCAGTCTACAACTGCTTCTGGCTCTCTGCAAGAAATGGACAAATGCTGGAAGACATAAATCATATGTATGATAGCCTAAGGCTGTTAACCTTAGAAAGGATCAGTGGAATTTCCTTTGATGTTATTGTTGCTTAGAGCACTGGTCTAATCCCCTTTGCATCAAAATGCAAAGAAATTTGGCATGAGATAGATGTGTCATTCCTGGAATCAGCTGTGCTCCTTAGAGCACTTTTGAACATTAACCGAACCCATCCCTATAATCACTTTGGATTACAAATGTAAGTAAGGGCTGAGGATCCATGTTTGTTGTGGTTGTTTTTTCAGTAATGGACCATTTGGCCTAGGTGCTGTGTAGCCAAAGAGAAAGGCACAGGCAGAAAGGCATTATCTTACAGACTGCACTTTTACATTGATACTTTCATATTCACATATTTTTATTTTTAAAACACCTGGGCTTTTTAGGACATAGATCAGGTCAGTTTTTGGCTGGGAGTGCCTTAATACTATCTGAAGACCTGGTCCAAGCAAAATCTGGCAACTGAAGGCATCAAGTTCCACTGTCCACCCTTTCCTTTTTTCGGTCAGCATGCCCTCTGTGTGCCCACCAGCATGCACACATACATCCACACATTAGCTACCTACTATTTCCCCCAACCTACTATTTCCCCACAGACCCAGGATTTGAGCAACACTGCCAAGGACCAAAGCTGCATTCTGGGGAGTTGAGTTTTTAGGATGTTTTCCCTGCTGTAAGCTCATTATTTTATATTTCAGTAAAGTGACTGAGTTTAACCCAAGTCTTCATGTTTATTAAGTGTGCATGTGCACAGGCAAAAAGCAAGTGGCTGTATCAGTGTTTTGCCCTACCATTTGGTAGGTCAGAGATACAACTCACTTGTCTGCTTTGCAGCTTCCGATCTCTCTCACTTGAAGCTGGAGTTTTAAAACAGTAAATGTGTCTGCACTCTCAAACCTGTTGTGTATTTAGCTTACTACACAAGTCACACACCGCTCTTTAGGAGCACAGACCCAGGATTTGAGCAACACTGCCAAGGACCAAAGGTGAAGAAACCTTCCAGGACTGAGAACTTGGTCCAGTTCTTTTTTGTATATTAGACCATTTCTCAGGGATCCTAATAAAGGCAGCCAGAGCAGCACTCTATCTGGACTATTTGGATATTCTTTTCCTCTCAGTATGTTGCTCTATAACCCCTTTGAAGCAGAGCTCCCCCCCCCCCATGGGCTGATGATCACTGGATGATTTTTGCCAATCTCTTCTTAATTCCACAGCCCTCTGTGCCCTGATGGGTCCCCCAAACCCTAGAGCAAATTTTTGGTGGTCACATAGGGCAGGTGTGCCAAGGAGGTGACAGGGAAGTTTGCTGTTAGCTTCCTTCCATATGTGCTTCTCAAGTGTCAGTGTTTTATGAGAGGCAAAAATTTTGAAAAACACTAGAGGACCACTTAGTCTCAATTCTGTCTGGGCTTCACAACATCGTAAAGACATGAACAACAGTGAACAAGCCTCTACAGCATCATAAACAATGTGGCACCAGCAGCCATTTTGGGGATGCCACCAGAAAAGGTGGCGGCAGCCTTGGCATGCTGCTACAGATAGCAACCTGTGCTGAGGCAGGGAAGCAATCGAAAGAGGTGGATAATGGGCAAGGGGAGTGGAAAGGGCAGGGAGGGGGAGGAACAGGGGAGCTTCTGGGCAGGGAGGTGGACGGGCAGGAAATTGGACAGGCACTAAAGTGAACCAGGGTCCTATTCCTATTCCCATGTTCCTCTCCTTTGGTTCTGTGGTAGCAAAATGTCTGGCAGATCTAAGGAAACCTATTGGGGCAGCAAAAGCTTGCCCCAAGTTAAGGAAGAGAAGGAATGGGAATAGGATTTTGGTGCACCTTGAGGAGGCCTCTGGGACTGCCTCCCTGCAGGATGCAGCGTGCGCTCTGCTGGCATGGCTGCATTGGCAGGAGGGGTTCAGTTACGACTGAGTTGGAAACTCATGAAGAATCTCTTGTGTCACTTTTTCATCATTTTGTTGACTCTACTTCAGTAACTGATGATCTGCAGTTTCAACTAAGTGAGAGTCGCTGTAGATGAGTAAATGTAAAGAAGAAATGGACAAAGATAAAGTTCATAGTTTTCCGTGATAAAGTTTTGTTAGTTAGGTCATGACCACAGACCTTTAAGGAGTCATATGGTTGGTCTAACAACATTAACCCTGGAGTCCTGGCAGAATTCCACTTTCTGTAATTAAATTTTGACTACCTGACTCTTCCCTATACTGTACTGGAAAAATAATTCTTGCTTCCCTTGTGGATAGCTTTGCATTCTAACTAGAGAAGCAAAGGCAATCACTGGGTACTTTAGTAAAACATAGTAAATTGTACAGATATGTACAATCTGTATACTGATTGACTGCCGCAATTTCTTCCTCCATCATAAAGTCTCCCCCAAATTACATGAAATGTGGGAATTCTTCGAGAGAATGCATCAGCCATTGAAAAACAGTTATTCCTGCCCTCCTCCCTTTCATTTTTTGAATTTGCACTTTCACCTGCAACTACCTATATACCTAAAAGTACTACTTGTAAATAATCAAACACTACTGGGCCTAATTCCAGTCTATTATAGAAGATGGAAATACAGGAAAAATTTGATTTTCAGAGTAGCTTGAAATAAGACTCTAAATAATCCTGAATGCTTCAAGTACCAATATTATAGGTTTGGTGATATGCTGATAGTATAGTATATCATATTGTACAAAATCTAGTTTTAATATTTTTCTATTGAAATGTGGGAGAAATAAGGTTTATTTCTTATAAAAATCAAGTTTCCTATTTGTCTGTGTAACCCAAACTCAGGTTGCCATGTTGGGACTGTGAACTAGTGGCTTCAGAAATTGACCTCTCAAGGACCCTGCCAGATTGGAGTCTGACCTTGGAATCCATTCATTCATCAATACTTCCTACTTCCTTTCTGGATATATTCCTTTTGGCTTTTTGTCCTTTATTTATTGCCTATCTGTTTATCAATGCAGCTGCACATCTACCTCATTAGCTAATTATCAGAATGTTTAATTACGTTTCTGCCTTACAGAGTCAGATTTATGGCTTCCTTCTTGAGCCTTTCCCTTGTGTGCAGGCCATGCTAATTAAAAGTACAAGTAAGTCCCATGTAACCAACCTATTTTGAACTTATGGGAAGATAACCCTTATTGCAGTAGTTCTCAAGTGTTTAGTGTCGGGACCCACTTTTTAGAATGAGAATCTGTCAGGAATCCCTCCCCCCCCACTGATGTCATAACCGGAAGTGACATCATCAAGCAGGAAAAGTTTTTACAATCCTAGGCTGCAATCCTACCCACACTCACATAGGAGTAAGTCCCAGTTACTATCATTGTTAAAAGCATATACATAGTAGCCTGTTAAAAGTACAGGTCAGTAACATTTCCCCAAATGCAGTCACATACCCGTCTAATATATTAAAAATGAAATATTGACATGAATGGGGACCCACCTGAAATTGGCTCATGACCCACCTAATGGGTCCTGACCCACAGTTTGAGAAACACTGCCTTATTGTATTGCTTCTAGCTGATCTTACTCTGAGTACCTATATAAGTCCAGCATTTTGTGCAACAGTTTTTCAGACTTTCCTCACAGGGAGAACTCTGTCTAAGAGCACTCTTAAATAAATGGATTCACTTTCTTTCTCTCAGCCTCTTATTATTTTAATTCTCCTACAGTAGCATAGTCACACTGGTTACTTACCTTGCTCCAATTAGTGCATAACTTTCTGACTGATCTAAGCAGAGTTGCACTTAGTGTAGCACCAGCTGCAGTATTTGGGGAAATTTGAACAGGCTACTCAGGATGCAAAGAATGGGAGCACAAAGAATTAATCTGGTGTTGTCTCCAGGCTTCTTGAGTGCCTTGTACAAAGTGAGAAAAGCAGTATTGTTGGGGATAGTCTTGGGGAGCCTCTAATGCACAATTTCACCTTCCTCTGGAGCCTATGCTTTGTGCATGAATAATTACTATCAGTGACCCATACTACAATGGCTCATGAAGATGCAGCTGTAGGCTGAGCACCATGGTGCTTGCAGATAATGTTATAACCAAGCAGCTGGCAATGCAATTACTGGGGAAGCCCCAGCTGCAGGCAATTTGTCCCGGGGAAGGACGGGCTGTTTGTAGAAATGGAAAGGGGGACACAGGATGGATGGATGAATGAAAGCAACGGATCTAGATGCGAAAAGAGAAGTAGTGTGAGCCACCATTAAAAAGGAAGAAGCAGAGACAGAGAAGCAAGATGGAAGAGAGCTGAGGAGGGAAGATAGAATTAAGGGGTAAGAAGTCGGTTAGGGAGGACTGGCCAGCATTCAGAAGAGAGGTAGTCCACTTCAGAAGAAGCCTGGGGAAAAATCCCTGAGGCCTGGGGTTCAGGCCATAAAAACAACAAACTATATGGTACAAAACAAATTTATGACAAAATAACTTTGGGGACCTCAATCTGCCTGTCCAGGGCTGTGTTTCCCCTATAGCTTTAATCCACTTTCAATGTACTGTAGATACTTGCCTGTAAATTGAGAAGTTTCTGCCACTAAATCAAGTGTAAATAATCTTGTCTTATCTGTGGGTCACTTGGGGAGCATGAGGACACTGCCGAGATAATTAAGGGCTATTAATCTCCAGGGCAACCTGGGCATTAGTCTCTGCAAGTTGCAGCCAAAGTTAACCCTTTTACTCCTATCTCCTGAGAAAAAAATAAGCCTGGGCTCAACACTTCTGTTTAAATCGAACAAGTCTTGTTTTCTTTGGCAGGATCACACCTGACCCTTCTGCACCCTTGTTTCATTTTGCAAATGTTTGGCAGCAGTCTAGTTTTGAAAACACCTGGATATAATCCTAGTTTCCATCTGAAACAAAGTCCCAGGCTACAATTCAGTGCACCATTACTTAAGAATAACACCCATAGAAAGCAATGGATCTGCTTCTGAGTAAATAGGGTTGCAACTACGTGTGGTTGTGCTTGCTCATGCAAGCTCATCCTTGTTGCTTGTCTCTCTGCTGTGAGTTGAATTTCACACTCCCAGTTATGTGTTGTATGTGGAGCCTCTAGCTTAACACAGCAGGCACCTTAAAGAAGGATTTGAGTAATGGTCCTACTGGTATGTTGTTTACAGTGCACTTACTCTGGTAGTGTTTACAAAAAGGTTGTGAAGACCAGAATGTATCTTATGATCTTTTATATTTATATTTTTAATTGGAGACTGTACAGTTCTTAGGTAACAATTACTGGTGGGTTATTTTTCAGGATCGGGCCTTGGATGAAATCAGAAAAAATTATAGTCTTATCTGAGGATCATAGAAAATTCCATGAATTTTGACTCAAAATCTGCCTTCTACTTATCTGTGAGACTGACCTATGTGTGAGTATCTGCAGTACTTTGATTCCCCTGATGCATACTTGAGAGTGTAGTTTGTTCAGGGTAGCTCTAACAGCTCTCAGATGCTTTAATAAACTACAGCCTGTCGGTCCCCAATGCATTAAAAGCAGATTAAATCTGTAGTGGAAATGCAGCTCAGGTTTCTTCCATAAGCACTAACATGTACTGTATTAGTACAATTCAAACACAGGAAAGTGAAACTCACACTTTCAGACCAGAAGGACTAGGCCCCAGTAGTAGGTCAACCAGTTCAGTTGCCAGCCAGCCAGCTCCACCCATGCCAGCTCCATCCATCCTTCTAGTTTAGGGTTTGTCTATAACATATGGCATTGGATTAAATCTGCATGTGTTTTGGCATTGTTTGAAGGTGAAATTCACAGTATGGAGTACCAATATAAGTCTGGAGCACAGAAAAGAGAAAAAAATTTTTTTTAAAGGCCAGGCAAGTTTATTTCACTGGGCTTTGTTTCAAAATCATCACATAGTAATGAGGAATATAGTGAAAGCCAGTCCTTGGATGCATGTGCATTATTATTATTAGAAAAAAAACAAATGATGAGGACTTTGCTGAGATTAAAGGAAAGAAATGCAGTAGCAGTAAGCATGTCAGAGGGCGGTGGGGGTGAGAGGGGAAGGGGCCCCCAGATCAAGCATCTTGCCCTGGGCTCAGTGCCAGCTCTCAGGGGCCCTAATCACCATCATACCCTTTCTGAGTTAAAGTATATTAAATAGACCTTCCTACAATTGTCTTCTGAGTCCTGTATACTGTGGGGGGAGGGCGGAGACAAGGGCACCACCATGAGGAAACCATCTGTTTCAGCCAGGGCAGTGAAAACAGCATTTTTATAAGTGTTGAATCCAGTACAAATATTATCGAGTGTATTATTGCTATCTAAACGATCTTACAACAAATAATATCTGAACTATTTGTTCCCTTTGTTAGCAGTAGATGTGAAAGTTGAGTTTTCAGCTGTCCAAATTTAAAACAAAGTCATTAAAGAGTCTTGCATCAGATTGAATTAGATTGGAAGCCTTTCTTATAATTTATGATTTGATTTACTTGATTAATGAGCCATGCTAGATACCATATTGATATGATAAAAATTAACTTCTATAGCTCCATTATGCACTTAAATTTTGAGACACTATTGAATGCTCTCAAGTTTTCTCTCAGTGGACTATCCAATCGAAGTCAGTTAGTAGAAGTGATTTGATCCATTTGTAGATGATAGCTCTTAATGCAGTTTAAAAAGTCAGAATTGGCACACAATTAAAGGAATTAAAATATAAAAATATTTTAGCTTAAATAGTATATTATAAACACATGATTGAGCTGCATCATAAGGAGTTCCCCTTCCCCCCAAAATTCCGTGGATCATTATCATTCACTGCCCAATCCTGTTCTTACCTTCTACTGCTGCAGAGGGTACTGCGCTGCCCTAGGGTTGCAAATGTGCTGTAAAACATGTTTGCAGCACCTGGTGAGTAGGCTGTGCTGGTGGGAAGACTTAAGAACATAAGAACAGCCCCACTGGATCAGGCCATAGGCCCATCTCGTCCAGCTTCCTGTATCTCACAGCGGCCCACCAAATGCCCCAGGGAGCACACCAGATAACAAGAGACCTCATCCTAGTGCCCTCCCTTGCATCTGGCATTCTGATATAGCCCATTTCTAAAATCAGGAGGTTGCACATACGCATCATGGCTTGTAACCCGTAATGGCTTTTTCCTCCAGAAACTTGTCCAATCCCCTTTTAAAGGCATCCAGGCCAGATGCCATCACATCCTGTGATGTGCCAGGACATCCTGTGGCAAGGAGTTCCACAGACCAATCACACGCTGAGTAAAGAAGTGTTTTTTTTTCCTGTCCTAACCCTCCCAACAATTTTAGTGGATGTTGCCTGGTTCTGATGTGAGAGTGTAAAGAGCATCTCTCTATCCACTTTATCTTTCCCATGCATAATTTTGTATGTCTCAGTCATGTCCCCCCTCAAGCGTCTCTTTTCTAGGCTGAAGAGGCCCAAATGCCATAGCCTTTCCTCTTAAGGAAGGTGCCCCAGCCCAGTGCTCATCTTAGTTGCTCTCTTTTGCACCTTTTCCATTTCCACTATGTCCTGTTTGAGATGCAGTGCCAGAACTGGACACAATACTCCAGGTGTGGCCTTACCATTGATTTGTACAACGGCATTATAATATTAGCTGTTTTGTTCTCAGTATCTTTTCTAATGATCCCAAGCATAGAATTGGCCTTCTTCACTGCGGCTGCACATAGGGTCGACACTTTCATTGAGTTGTCCACCACCACCCCAAGATCTCTCTCCTGATCTGTCACAGACAGCTCAGAACCCATTAGCCTATATGTGAAGTTTTGATTTTTTGCCCCAATGTGCATGACTTTACACTTACTTACATTGGAACACATCTGCCATTTTGCTGCCCATTCTGCCAGTTTGGAGAGATCTTCTGGAGCTCCTCACAATCACTTCTGATCTTCACCACTCGGAAAAGTTTGGTGCCGTCTGCAAACTTAGCCACCTCACTGCTCACCTGTCTCCAGGTCATTTATGAAGAGGTTGAAAAGCACCTGTCCCAGGACAGATCCTTGGGGTACACCGCTTTTCACCTCTCTCCACTGTGAAAATTGCCCATTGACACCCACTCTCGGTTTCCTGGTTCCTTCAACCAGTTCTCAATCCATGAGAGGAGCTGCCCTCTAATTCCCTGACTATGGAGTTTTCTCAGAAGCCTTTGGTGAGGGACCGTGTCGAACGTCTTCTGAAAGTCCAGATATATAATGTCCACGGGTTCTCCCACATCCACATGCCTGTTGACCTTTTCAAAGAATTCTATAAGGTTCGTGAGGAAGACTTACCCTTACAGAAGCCATGCTGATTCTCCCTCAGCAAGGCTTGTTGTTCTATGTGTTTTGAGATTCTATCTTTGATGAGGCATTCCACCATCTTACCCGGTATAGATGTTAAGCTGACTGGCCTATAGTTTCCCAGGTCCCCCCTCCTTCCGTTTTTAAAAATCGGTGTAACATTTGCTATCCTCCAATCTTCTGGCACCGTGGCCATTTGGAGGGACAAGTTGCATATTTTAGTCAAGAGGTCTGCAACTTCATTCTTCAATTCCTTAATAACTCTAGGGTGGATGCCATCAGGGCCCAGTGACTTATTGATCTTTAACTTATCAATTAGTTCAGAAACATCTTCTCTTTTAACCTCTATTTGACTCAATTCCTTGGTCAGGAGGGGCCATTCGGGCAGCGGTATCTGCCCGAGGTCTTCTGCTGTCTTCTGCTGTGAAGACAGAAGACTTGTGCCTTCCTGCTGGTGCTGAATCCCACTGGGCGAATGATGGTAGGAGGATGGCAGAATGGGGAGGAGTGTAACAGCTGAGGTGCAGGTTGAGAAGGGGCAGTTCAGGCCTAGGAGGGGGTGGGATCAGCAGTGCTGGCCTACACCAAATCCTGTTCCCCCTCCTGCGCCCAAAAGCCCCACACAGGGCTCCTTGGGCTTGCACCAGCAATTTAGCTAGTTCAGATCTGAGTAGGCCCATTGCATAGGCCAGGGTGCAACATGGAGTAAGGGAACAAAGGTTCCCAGAGAGGATGCTGCTGCTCTGGAGGGGCATGGGGTGCTTCTGCATCTGTGGGTATGTAAAAACACAGATATGGGATCTGTGGATACAAGGGGCTCCCTGTATTCCAAAAATATGTATTCCAGTACTAAATTGTCTAAAACAGTGTTTCTCAAACTGTGGGCCAGGACCCACTAGGTGGGTAGTGAGCCAATTTCAGGTGGGTCCCCATTCATTTCAATTTTTTATTTTTATTATATTAGACTTGATGCTACCATGGTATGTGACTGCATTTGGGGAAATCTGTACTTTTAACTATGTATATATTACTATGTATTATAGCTACTATGTGTATTCTTTTAACAATGATAGTAAAAGAAACTTACTCCTGGGTAAGTGTGGGTAGGATTACCGCCTAGGTTTGTTAAAAATTTTCCTGCTTGATGATGTCACTTCTGGTCATGACATCACTTTTGGTGAGTCCTGACAGATTCT
The DNA here is from genome assembly GCF_035046505.1 of Tiliqua scincoides. Classification (NCBI taxonomy): domain Eukaryota; kingdom Metazoa; phylum Chordata; class Lepidosauria; order Squamata; family Scincidae; genus Tiliqua; species Tiliqua scincoides. Next base: position 60,974,199 of record NC_089824.1, on the reverse strand, counting down.
CATTCTAAAAAGTGGATCCCAGTGCTAAAAGTTTGAGAACCACTGATCTAACGGACATAGCTAACTGCTCTTTGACAATATGACATTGACCTTGTTAATCCTCAAATCATTAAGCTCAAGTGTTGACAGCTGTGACTGGCCATATCTTATTGTATATATCTTGATTTAGAACAAGAGGCATAAAATACGCAAACATAATATTATTGTGAATAAAATATTTGTTAGCTACACATAGCTCTTGCTCTACTTGATTGATCTGAGGTATAGCAAAACCTTGAGGGTTATGAACAAGTATTAATGAGCATCCTCCCATTGTTAATGCATCTGTAGCACACCATGGAATCCTGTCCTTGAAATATTCTGGCTAATTGAGAATTGCTATTGCATCCCTGGCATCCATGTGGTGATGTCATCAAGATGCCATAACATTAATTCAGTCTTTAACATTAATTTTTTTGGCCTAAGCTGCATGTATATTCCTCTACTACGCACCTATCTGTCAGCCTTTAACACAAGAGAGTGTACTGAGCTCAGAAAAGAAAGATATTTTTGCTGTCATAATTTAATACTTGCAACAGATGCAGGACTTTGCCGTAGGGGAGGGTAGGATTACAATTAAGATGATGACTCCTCCAGTATTTCCCCATTGCATCCCTCACTCTTCCTAGTTTTTTCTCCTTGTTGCATCCTCTGGCCCCCCTTCCCTCCTTACCTCTGCCCAGTTTCACCCCCTCTCCACCCACTATGAACAATGGTGTTGAATTCTGCTGAGAGATTCAGCAGGACCAACAGGGATGCACTCCCCCTGCCTAGTCATTGGCACAGGTCATCAAGGCCATGTCCATTCTATATCTCAGCCCAAAACCAGATTGAAAGGGTTCCAGATAACCCACTTCTTCCAGAACTCCTTGGAGCTGAGATGCTATCATTACCAAACATCATACTTCTCCCCCCCCCCCTTGGACGATGACTTAACTCATCTTTCTTTCCTACTAGTCATAAAGCTGCATCAAATGGTTGTTCACATCTTCTCCTTGTTGGAGCAAATTTGATGGTTCTCTGGCCTTTGCTTAAATATTCCCAATTTACAGAGTGAAGCTTTTCTGTGACATGAAATGCGAACTTTCTGGCTGTTATATTTTCATTCTTTTGAAAACAGGCATATTGGAAACATATGCAACTGGGCAACCAGCCAGGGTTTGTCACACGGGGCATTTTAGCATGAACTTATTTAAATGTGAGAATAAGTTTTGCCAAAACTGCAAATATTTTTCATGTTATGAAGTGCTGCTTTATTTACATTTCATTAGTTTTCCCTATTCTAAAATATTCTTTTAATTGTGCTTTTTAGCTCTGAATTGATATTCAGAATTTACTAATATAGTATTAGTAGAGGCAGGAGGCTTTTGAGAGACTGGTTTTTTGTACAACTGTGCCTCTCAGAAACCTCTAGGAGGCCTTCTGAAGTGTGTGGAGGCTGTGCGCAGCCTTCCCGCACTTTGGAACACCTCCCTGATGCAACTAAAAGACACTTCCAGTCACCTTGGGAAGGTAAGATGAGGTGGATTGGAACCCATGTTAAGTCTGGCACCCACGGATTTAACTCCATGCTGGTGCGACCTGTGCACATGACCTCCTGGACTCAACCAGAAGTGCCTTCGGGATGCCTCTGGGAGGTGATTTGAGGCATGGGGTGGTCACATGCCTCAGAACACCTCCCAGACGCAACCAAAAGTCACTTCCAGTTGCATCTGGGAGGTCCTGTGAGGGCTTTGCATGGATTTAATTATCTTTGGAAAGTATCCTGGGGTGTCCTGGAACAGATCTCCCACGGATATTGAGGGCTCACTGTATCTGAAAGTGGGGCTGGGTGGCTTTTTGCATATAGTAAGCTATAATCTTCATGTCAAAATTTGTTCAGGGTGTTGTAAATGTGCACTTTTTTAAAAAAAGTTGTATATTAAAAATAAGTATCTCTCTTTTTTGTTCTCACAACAGCCCTGTGAAGTTAGGCTGAGAGAGATTAGATTGCCTCACAGTGGCATATGACTCTATGAATGGGGTATAAAATTAAATAATCATTAACCTATGATTATTAAATAAATAATTATTAGCCTGAGTTAGTGATGAGAATCAACATTCATTTATTATATTTGATACCTCACTTTTTGTTTCTGAATGATCCCCAAGACAATTTACAAATTCTAAAGACAATATAAAATTAAGAAATAGCTCTTATTATTCCCTTTAATTTTACTATAATGGTGCCTTATTATAGGCATTTGAAATTAAAATTATCATTTGGCTGATATAAAGACAATCTTTTTTCTTCATGTTTTAATAGCCGTTTTCATTCTGAAGCTTTTTTTTATCTTTGTCTACTTTTATTTTATGCCAAGATTACAATTATCTGGCACTTCCTAGATGTCATCTAAATTGTGATCTTTTTTCATCACTATCCACAGATATATACACCTCAACACCAACATGTTTTTTGCTTTGCATATCATCTGTAGGTCGAAGGGGATGTATTCGTTCGTTCGTTCGTTCAGCCTTTATTTGGCATAAAGAAGGGGATGTATGTTTAAATAATTTTCATGAAGTAGTCCTAGTATGGAATCAGTCTTTGCAATTTAAATGAGAATTCTACCTGGCATATATATGCAGTACAGTGATTTAGGGCGCAATCCTAACCCGTTATGTCAGTGCTTTCCAGCACTGACATAAGGGCAATGCAGCTCTGAGGTAAGGGAAGAAACATTCCCTTACTTTGAGGAGGCCTCCATGAGTGACATCCAACTGCAGGATGCAGTGCATGTTTCATTGGCACCATTGTGCCAGTGCTGGAAAGCACTGACATAAGGGGTTAGGATTGCGCCCTTAGTGTTAAAAACTGAAAAAGAATCAGTACTGTAGTCCTTCTCACCTCATATCTTTTTCTCCTTGTATCATGATAGCAGTGAATGCGTTTTTCCTGTTTGACATGGATACTGTACATTTCATGGCAATAGTAAATTGATGAAAAATTATATAATACTTTCAGAGAAGCACAGACCCTGCTGAAACAGACTCTGTCCTCCTCCAGCATGGGTTAAAATATAAAAGGCCTTTAGCATCTCTCTAGTCACTTTTGTTATTTGCTGAATAGGACTCTGTGACACAAAAGTTAGAGTGAAAATGTAATGGAAAATTTTAATGCAATAAGGTGAAGTGCTCCATGTGCACAAGTGACCATGTGTACATCTGGAATCCTACACACCACAGTAAACACAGCTGTGTTTATCTGAATGCATGGGACAGTGATTTATGCACATGTAAAAGTAACTTTTGCATTGCACATTCAGACACACAAGTTTAAAAGGTTTTAGTTTTATTTAAAGATGCTTAATTCATTGAACAGTTTTAAAATATAGATGTAAAATGCTCCGAACAATTGTGATGGCACCTTTGATTATTATATTATGTTCTTCTAATTGTTTACAGGATTCACTGCTGTGCATTTTCAATATAGCTTACAGCTACAAGGAAGAATAATGGGGGTACCTTTAAAAATATTTATATTTAAGAACATATGGGGAGCTTTGCTGGATCAGGCCCAGGAGAATCTAGTCCAGCTTCCTGTATCTCACAGAGAACCAGCCCACCAGATGCCTCAGGGAGCATGGAAGACAACAAGATACCCACATCCTGTTGATACTCCCTTGTATCTGGCATTCAGAGATGGGCTACTTTTAAAAGCTGGAGGTTGATTATAATCAACTTTTAAAATCCACCATCCTCTGCATTTCAAACGACCAGACATAATTCAATATTAGTGAGAGAATTTAAGTATGCTTTTACAAGATTGTGTTTCAGGATGTGTATCAGTCTTGAGTCCCCCTGCAAATTCCTATGATTTTACAATGGCTTCTACCAGTTATAGCAATTAAGTTTTCCTGGTTTCCTTGTTTGCTCATAAGAGGAATGCAAACAGATATAAGATAATGGGGAGATTTAAATTATGTTTATATTATATTTATGAATACTCTTCTAATGGAGTATTGTTTTGCTGCGTACATGCATTCAAAAATTATAGATACTGCATTTACAAGATGGATGCAATTATTGCATTTTATTGTAACACCTCACTCAGGACTGTACTTTCAAAATGGCTGTCGTAGTTCAAAGTTCTTTTATACCTATATGCACATCACCTAGGAGGAGTACATCTAAAGAAATGAAACATATTAGGCATTCTTCACAATAATTTCCAGCATCTGTTTGAATGTCTTTCATCCTTCTGTTTTTTAAAAACAGTTTTTGTCCTAATATGGGTCTGAGACCAGAAGATTTAAAAAGATTTAATTTCTGAGGAATTGTTTGATGAGAAATGATTTCTGAGAATTAAAGAATGTTTTCATTGTTGGAATTTGGATGCAGTGCCACCCTTGCAGGACTTTGGAGGACTGTGTACTGTCAAGTCCCTTGAGACCATCTACCTGCCCCTCTTTGGTCCCTGCAGGACGTGTGGTTGTAACACTATTTCATTCCTGCCCTTTTTCACACAATCTCTCTTGCTTCCACACCATCTGAGAAAGAAGATGTGCTCTGCCAGGGCTCCATGCCTGCCAGGCCATCCTCACCAGACTTCCACACAAAGGGAACAACTGCAGGGTTCTCTGATCCAAAGCAGTAGGGCAGTGGCTTTCAGGGCCTTTTTAGAGGCCCTAGAGCAGTGGTTTCAACCTTTTTTGTCTCACAGCACACTGACAAGGGACTAAAATTGTCAAGGCACACCATCAGTTTTTTGACAATGGGCAAGGCACACCATGCTGTTGGTGGGGGGCCCACATCCCCCAAAGGCCCTACTAATAAATAAACCTACCCCAAACTCCCCCGGCACACCTGCAGACCATTCACGGCATACCAGTGTGCCATGGCACAGTGGTTGAAAATGGCTGCCCTAGAGGCTGCTGCCTGATTTATAAATGCCAAGGAGTGTGGCTATAATGGTGATTAAGGCAGCAACAACAACAACAGTATTTATTTCAACAAAAAGTTTTTCAACAAAAAGTTCACAAAGCGGTTTACAGAGAAAATCAAATATCTAATGGCTCCCTGTCCCAAAAGGGCTCACAATCTAAAAAGATGCAACACCAGCAGACAGCCACTAGAAAAGACACTGCTGGGGTGAGGTGGGCCAGTTACTCTTCCCCTGCTAAATAAAAGAGGAGCACCCACTTGAAAAAGTGCCTCTTAACCAGTTAGCAGGGGTTAGCAGCAGTACTCCCTGCTCAAGTAGCAGCTTGTTTAACTCTTGATGCACACAGCCTAATCTGCCCTGTCAGTTTTGCAAACCACGAAAAATTGTGTCACGACCCACAAGTGGGTTCCAGACCCACAGTTTTGGAATTGCTGTAGTAGAGCCTTTGGTCACAATCGGAAGATGCAGGAGTGGTGGTGTCAGAGTGTCACAATGTGGCTTTGTAATCCACATCAGAGACCCAAGAATGCCAAAAGGTGGGTTATAATTAAAATACATAAACAATAAATTGGGGTCACAATTAATTAATATTAAAACTGATTGTAACCATATCTGAAATCTTTTAACTTGGCTTTGTGTGGCTTTAAATCATGTGGACATTAAGGAATATTTTTAATGAATAAACTGAGTAATGAAATATCTTTGGGTAGCATTCATTTTATTAAATTATTCAGTCCTGAAAACGATGAAATATTGCTACATAAGGATTTGCTCAGTTTTGCACATAAGAATTACAGCATGGAACACAATACCTTGCTGAAAAGAGATTTTTATGTGTCTGTTTCTTCATTGCCAAAAGCAGCGTTCAGTTTTAAAATAAGAAGATTCTTCGACTGCATAGTTTCTCACAGGTCTTGGAGGAATGGCAGCACACTGGATAAGAAAATAGAGGTGTATATTAGTTTGGGACAAATCCAGCTGAAACTTGCCTGAGGCCACAGCAAATTTTGCTGCCTTTCAATGTCTGCATGTGAGCTGCTGCCTCTGCCTCACATGCCTGGCAGTGAAAGCTTTTTCCCCTTCCTCCCACAGTTCTAGAGGAAGGAGAGAAAAGCAGGTACTGCATTCTCCTTTTCCATGAGGCTGTGGAGGAGAGAGAGGCGAGGCGAGGCGAGGCAGGGTGAAGGTGCAGGCACTCTGTCCTCAATTGTATCTGGTCACCCTGGACCAGGGTGACTGCATTGAGCCAGATCCATAGATGTAAAATCCACAGATAAACAGGCTCCACCTGTACTACTTTAATTAGGCATTATAAAATCAGGCCCTGTATCATTCAAGATCAGTGACTATCAAAGAAACACAGTTTAAGAACATAAGAACAGCCCCACTGGATCAGGCCACAGGCCCATCTAGTCCAGCTTCCTGTATCTCACAGTGGCCCACCAAATGCCCCAGGGAGCACACCAGATAAAAAGAGACCTCATCCTGGTGCCCTCCCTTGCATCTGGCATTCTGACATAACCCATTTCTAAAATCAGGAGGTTGCGCATACACATCATGGCTTGTACCCCATAATGGATTTTTCCTCCAGAAACTTGTCCAATCCCCTTTTAAAGGCGTCCAGGCTAGACGCCATCACCACATCCTGTGGCAAGGAGTTCCACAGACCGACCACACGCTGAGTAAAGAAATATTTTCTTTTGTCTGTCCTAACCCGCCCAACACTCAATTTTAGTTTCTGAATATTGCATGTCACCTCTTGCAGTATGAGGATAATATCAACATTCTGAAAGCCCATAAATGTAAGCCCTGTTGTTTGAGTGTTAAAGAGTAGGGCTCCAGACAGTCTGGTTCTTCAGGAAGACAATAACATCAAGTAACTACTGTATGCTGCTTTTTTCCTTTTCACACTTTGCTCTGACATAATTGCTAGTACTCCAGAGGGATTGTTTACAAACTCATTTCACTTTCTATATAACAGTTTTTTTCAAAATATTTTAATGGTACACTGAATTATATATTTTATTAAAAATAATTAAGGAAAGGTTAGGAAAGTTTGTAGCTCAGAAATGTGCATGGAAGGGTTGCTATCCTTGATTATATTCACTCAGGATAAATCCCCCAGCATCAAAGCGGGGACCTATTTTCAGTGACCTCTTTGCATGCCAAATTTAAGGAAAGTCTTTTTGTCATATCTCATGTAAGTAAGAAGATATCTTCTCAAGTCTCTAGGATTGTCAGCAGAATGCTTGAAGCACTAGAACAAGCGCTAAAGTAAGCTTGCTAAGAAAAAACTCAAAATGAATGCTTCAAAGCATTTGGAAATGCATACTAAGGCTTAAAAATGTGGACGTCTCCAGGGTTAGATACTCATGGTTCCTCAATGACTTGTGAAGAGTAATAAGCAAGCTAATATGATCCCCCCCAAAAACATATTATTACTCACCCCCTAGCTTTGTACTAGAACAGTGGTTCCCAATCTTTAGGAGCTCACAGATCACTGAGGCAAAAATTGGAATTACTGTGGACCACACTACCCCTCCCCACACACAAAAAATACCATTAAATTTGTAATAATTAGAGAATATTTATTAGAGATTTATTATTTATAGAGAAGGTTTCAGGGTTGCTGCTTTTGTTGCCAGCTAGGCTGCAGGTGGTCCATTCTCTGCTCTCTCTGTGGGTCCATGGGGAAGCATCTCCCAAGCAAGTGCCCCCCCCCCATGGACTACCAGAGATAGTGGGAATGCCCACAACCACATCTGACACTTCATTGATGGCTACAGACAGTCTTGTTTTCCACCCTCTCTGATGGTCTGTAGGGGAGCGCTCTCTCGACCAGCTGCTTAAAGTGATCAAAGGCGATCTTCTGAGGTCTCATGGACCACTTCTAAGGGTCTCACGGACCACCTGTGGTCCCAAGACCATAGGTTGGGAACCAGTGTACTAGAACTTTTAATACTGACTAACCTCATAGGGAAATTGTGTAGTTGGGCTATTAAATACTTAATGATCTCCAATTTCTCTGACAATTAGCATAATACTTTTGTAGAGAATTTCTAGTCTTGCTCTGTTAGCTTATACTATGAAACAAAAAATGCACCTTGTAGTTAACACAAATATTTTAATAAACTCAATAATCTGCAGCATAAGACCTATGTGGTAGAAATACAAATCCTCAAAAGGATGTGGTACTCTAATAGGAAGTACATTACTGCCCTGAATAAAGTCAATCAAATTTCATTATTTTTACATTAATCTAGAGAGTGAATTTCAGGCAGTTGTAATGAACACTGCAGGTAGATTAAATAGGAGTGGGATTTTTATTTTGCTCAGTCAGCTAACACCCTTCTTAGCTTAGCCACTGATATATTTTATTATCCTGAAGTTTTGAAAAGCAATAATCAGGATCAAGCTACATGCATTAACATCATTCTGGCTGCCTTGTCCCATTTGTAGCAGAATTTCCTAGATGGCTTTGACAAATCCACCCTTCTTCCCATCTTCTTATATTCTCACAATAGCAATATATGTATAGCACTTTCAGCTTTTGGACAAGAGATATCGTGTTTAATTGAAATGTATCTGATGTACTGAAATCCTATCCAATTTTCCAGTGCTGATGCAGCGGTAACAGGCGTGTACTGCATACTGTGGTGGGGGGCAATCATGGAGGCCTCCTCAAGATAAAGGAAAATTTGTTCCCTTAGCTTGAGGCTGCATTGCGGCTGCATCAATGCTGGGAAGTTGGATAGGATTGTTCCTTATGTCTCTTTTGAAACAATGGAATCACAATACAGAGATTGCATTGCAACCACATGCTCTACATCAGGGGCCTCCAAACCAGGTTTGGATCCAGCACACCAAGAAAAGTCTCTCACATGAGGTGATGGTGAAGACTTTCCATTCCGCCTCTTGTCATTGCACTTGATCTTTATAGAAACTGCTGCAGCCACTTCCCCTGGGAAAGTGGGGTGTAGAGCCTTCTAGAGCAATTGACAGCTGAAACAGCTACTCAGTGTGATGTTCTGCACAGACTGGGCTCAATAATGGAAGGTGTCAGGGCAGAATGATAAGGTTTTGCCACCACTGCACTGCGCCTCAGAGGCTTTTCTTAGTGCACTGTGGGCCGTACTTTGGAGGCCTTTGTTCTATACTAATGTCTGCAATATAAATCCATAGATCAACACTATTTTAATAATTTTACTCTGTTGCTAGAGTAGGTACTGTGAGAGGATGCAGAATTTTACCTGGAGGTTTTCAAGGAAGGCTGAACAAGCTGCTGGTAAGGCTTCTGCAGTTGCAGAATGTCCTGTGGCAAAACGAGAGGCTGCACTAGGTGATACAAAGGATGACTTCCATCCTGTACATGTTTATGAAGAAGAGCCATTTGGCACATGTTCCAGTGTACTAGCTGTTCCACTAACTTGCTGTTAGCTTTGTAAACCTTCCTCTTATTATATTTCAGAGACAGTCAATTGCTTTGCACTTGCTAGATGACTGGATGGCTTTAAAAGGTGTATCTGGAAGAAGATATCCAATTGAGATTGTTTACAGTTCCTGTTAGTTGTGCTTTGTGGGCAAAAACCAGCTCAAAAAAGTGTTCTGCTTTGCATCATTTAGAACATTTTTAGAAGTGGGTTTCCATTCTAAAGTTGTAACTTATTTAAATTAATGGACCTGATTTGAACTGCACACACATGTAGTTTTATACATTTGTCCAGGGCTGGTTTGCCCGTAATGCAGACTGAAAGGCTCATGGTGAGATGGGGAGAGTGACAGACTGATAAGGGATGCACCCACATGTTGACAGCCCCCTCCAGCCTGCTGCTGACAGAGCTGCTCCAATCAGTATTCTGAACCTTTTCCTGTTTACTGTCAGGCTAGTATGTTATTGTGCCCTCAGTTGCTTGCCACCCAACTGCTTTGGCTTTTTTCTGTGGCGTAAGAAGTGAAACTCTTTCCAAGTTGAGCATATTTTGTATATGAGCTATTCTATTTTTATTTTGTAGCTTCACATGCACACAACCACTCAGCACTCCAAAAGGTAACTCACAATGCAGTCAATGTGACTCACTCAAGAAAATGACAAGGAAAATAGTGGTGGTCCTTGAATGGTGGATGGCGTGGGAATGGTTTAATGCAGCATCAGTGGGTTAATGCTGCCCAGATCAACAGCAAGGCAGAAAAGAACCAGCAATAAAGAACAAGAGTTCAGGCTTAGAGTTCACAAGTTCTAAAGTTCAGGGTTTTTTGCTCTTTTCCCTCATAGACTCCTATGGAATTCTAGGTGGGGTGACTCAATCAAGGGGTCCTCCATTGCTAGTTGAGGATCCTTGTTGAGTTTTGCCTTTGTTTTCACATCCACTTTAGGGTGTGGTAGCTGGTTGATGACCTATGGGTACAAATTGCAAGACAGGAGAGAGACATCAGGAAAAAAATTCCTGTTGGTCAATGTGGTTCGGCAGTGGAACAGATTGCTGAGAGAGTTGGTGGACTCTCTCTCACTAGAGATATTAAAGCAGAGGCTTGACAAGCACCTGTTGGAGATGCTCTAAGAGGATTTTCTGCCTAAGGCAGGGGGTTGGATTAGATGACCTATTAGGCCTTTCGAATTCTATGATTCCATTGATTTGTTCCTAGACTGAGCTCAATCATAGTGTTGACAAGGACCATTTGTTTTAGAGGCGTGAAACCTTTCATTTGTTAAAGTTGTTTTTCCCAAACTCAGCAGTCCTTAGGAGGTGGCTATGGTCAACAGGTACCAAATATTTTGTTCCAGCAGGAATTAGAACTGGAAGGCTTCACCTGAATTTTGGAGGCATGAAAACTCCATTCGAATTCAGGAAGTGAAGAAGTCTCCATAGATCAATTAAGGTAGGGGGTTATTACTTGGTTTCCTCCAAAGTATGGCCATCCAGGCATGTGGATCTGTGGTCAGGAAGATCTTGCCATCAGTCCTGTAAATAGTCGTGTTACTGGTCTGGCTTTTGCTCTCTAGGCAGTCAGTGATCACCAAGTACATATGCTCAAATGTGTGGCGTCTGCATGCCTTGAATTAAAAGGGAATAAGCAGAAATAAAATATTAAGATCATAGAGGACCAAAGTAAGGGTGCACTCCTAACCCCTTATGTCAGTACTTTCCAGCAATGGAATAGCGGTGCCAATGGGTCGTGTGCTGCATCCTGCAGTTGGGTGTCACTCATGGAGGCCTCCTCAAAGTAAGGGAATGTTTGTTCCCTTACCTCAGAGCTGCATTGCCCTTATGTCAGTGCTGGAAAGCCCTAAATGCAGCCCTAAATGTCTGAGGCAGATCTGCCTCTCGGATGATACACTGTCCCCCAGCATCCTCCAGGCATTTCTCAACTAATCTAAAAACTGTATACCATTTCTGCTATATGTTTTTTTATACATATTAAAAAACTGAACAAATATGCAGTTATATGATTTCCAAAAAAGCATTTTTAACATATTTACTGAAAGCAGCTGTTACAGTATTCACATGAGACAGAACAGGGGCTTGTTCATGGCAGTTTAGGTTTAACTGTTAAATAACTGGATATTTTGGACTAACTTCAATGAATGGTTTAGCTCTTGAATGTGAATCGTCTAACACTATCAGGCAATCTTGCTTTAATGTCGTCTTGTCAAAATGTGACACCATCCTAAGATGTAAACAATTGTCTTAAACTATTGTCCATTGCTTACTCCAGATAACTACAACACTGAATTCATTTACATTTGTATTTAAGGAGTAGAGCTTACATCAAGTAATTTCTGTTGAATCTCTGCTACATGTGGATTTAAGCTGAACTGTATGTTTTGAAAACATCTGTACATTGGCACAAGCTCAGAGAAAACCTGTGTTGGTGTGACTTGAGTTATACCACTTTCAAACAGGGCAAATTTCCCAGCTACAATTTATTATGAAACTTTCAATGAAATGTGCGTGAAGAGAAAATGTGAGTTGTTAATCTGAACGTGGATCTCCTTGCCATGTCTTGTCTTTTTTGACCCTAAGTATTATGTCATGCTGTATGTATTGGGGCACATTAACCCGCTTCTTTCTTATGTGGGCACAATTCACACTGCTTACAGTGTACTTACAGTGCAACCCCATACATGTCAATTCAGAAGTAGGTACACTGATATAATGGGACTTACTTCTAGGTAGGAGTGAATATGACTGTAGCCTTACAATTCAATCATATTGGGCAGTAAAGCTGGCAGAACAAATGTTCTGCCAGCAGCAACTGCCTTATGTTAATCACAGAAGGGCCTTTGGCAGCATGTGAAACCATGTGCTGCCAGAATGCCAGCAGGGAGGCTACAGTGGCCTCGTGTGCGGTGATAGACCAGCCTGCCAACCCAAGTGAATTGGTGGTGGGAGGCAGGGTAGCAACAGGGCAGAGAGGAGGGTGGATCAGGTCCAGGAAGGGAGTGAATTTGGTGGCATTGGTAGCTATCGAATCCAACCCCCTGTCCTGGACCCAATCTCACAGCCTAGGTCCAGCTATAATTGGCACGGGTCTAAGTGGACCCCTCTATGCCTTGAGGGCTTACCTCTGGATAAGGAAACTAATGTACCCTTACCCAGAAGAGACTTCTGAGACTGCCTCCCGCTCTCCACATATTGCAGCGAGAGCCATTAAAGGTTACAGTGTGCTGTTTTTGATGGAGAGTTACCTACAGATACCAGAGAATAAAAGCCCATTCAAACAACCAATTTTTTAAAATAAATTGTCAGTCCTAGAAAACTTCCTGAATATACCCCTGGCAACATGCTGTCTGTATATAATCCGCAACAAAGTAAGTTAACAGTATGCATGTAATAATTTTTGTGAGGTGAATAAAATCACCCATTATAGAAATTAAAATAGAAAGGGAAGAAAAGCTACTTTAATGTTTGAATATGAAATAGCTTCTGGCGGGTTTTCTTTTACATGACAAATAGCAATTAGTGGCCATTTAATTAAAAACAGAGAACTTATAAAATGAGACACAGTGGCTACATATTGGTTTTAACTTATACAGCAACATTAAGACCAAGTATTTTTGAGGTTTTAATCATGAAACATAAGGCAAGATGCAGGAGATCCACAACTGGATCTCCTAAATTTCTATTTTTAATTAAAAACAGCTGTGTGAGGGCAGAACAGTGGAGGAAAGCAATGATGTTGAGAGGGAGTTAACCATTTCCTTCCAAGTTGACACTCTGTGCTTTTCCAGTGGGAAAAATAGGAGCTTTAGGGAGCAACTAAGATTTAGGAAATTACATGAAGCACACTCAGTTTTTGTCACAGTCGCTCACCAAAGGTTCCTAAGTAAAATTAGCAGTCATAAGATAAGAGGATGGGTTGTCATTTTATCTTATTTTTAATACATGTATTAGTAGCTTTTCAGTTGAATTAGGTCTCAAAAGGCTACAATCCTATACACACTTGCCTGGGAGAAAGTCCTATTAAACTGCGTTTCAAGGGGGCATTTTAAACCGACTGCCAGTGGTGTTGTCATGAGCAAGCACCCCTCTCCTGAGAAAAGTCCTCCCCCCATATCAGCTTTCTATATACCCTGAGGCTGACCCAGGAAATGGCCTGTCAGATTTTCCATTCTAACTAGAACTCTAGCTAATATATTGCACAAAGCCTTCCTCTTTCAGATATAACTTAGAATCCCATAAGAACAGAGAACAATAGCCTTGATCAAAGAACAATAGCCTTGACCAAAAACTAGTTCACACTTGTTTTTGTTCAGCTGCCTTGGGAACAAAAAATCTGAACATTGGTTGACTTAGAACCTGCCTATCAAAACGACGGTTGGGCAGGCTAAAAGAAAGCTGCCTAGCTGGGTAGAGAGATTCAGTGCCAGAATCAGATTCAGAGCCAAGCAGATGGGGAAGCCAGAGTGAGCAAGATGTAAGCTTGTATACTAGCCAAGCCATGATGCTGAACAAGCAGGAAGGACCAAAGGTGTACACATTTGGTCCCTGTTGCATATATGCAATGTTCAGAAATGGCTTAACTGCTAGGAAGATCTTTCCCTCCAGTGCCAGGATGAGGCAACTGGAAATAGATGCTTTAAGTCAGGGAATTCTTGCAGCCAAGCCCCACACAGAAGTCCCTTTTTGTTCATACTGTGCATAGAATAGTTGCTTTAGTTAGACTCTCTTTTTACTTTATTTTGGAACTTTGCCTTTAGATCTCAAAGATGAAATCCAATTGTTTTTCTGTTTTTTGATTGTTCTATTTAAATCCCCAATAAATATTTTTATTTTATGTGCAGCGCAATCCTATCTTGTCCTGGAACAGGCAGGCCAGGAGGCCTGCACTGTATCCAGCGCAAGACTGGGGCCAGAATTGGCTGAGCTGGGTAAGCCACCACAGCTCCAATGGATTTCCTCGGACCTGCGCTACCTCAGGAGGTGATGCAAGTCTGAAGAGAACAGAGGAACTTGGAGCCGCTCCACGCTGCTCAGGGAACAGGGTTGGAATCTGGCATAACTGCTGGGTCCCAGCCCCTTCTCCCGCTCCCCACTCGCCTCCTCTCCATCCTCCCCAGACCCCTGTGTCAGCTGAGCTTAACTGATGCAACCTTCCCTCTCCGCATCAGCGCAGAGGCTGAATGTAGCCTCCGTGTGCATCCCTATGCCAGCCTAGCCAATACACAAGGAGGCCAGCCTAATCAATTGTTAGGATTGCGCCCTAAAACAACTTGCCTAGTGCTGTACCCCACAGAGCAGTTGACCTCCTACCTAAGGACAGTGTGTGTGTGTGTGTGGCTAAATGAGTGAGCTGCTGCAATAGGGGTGCAGCAATAGGGGTGCATGCAAGCCCAATGATTGGTCCATGCAGTACTCCCTCTGATAAGTCCATATGCTATGGTCTCCCAGGCGGGAGTGCTTGTCTGTGGTGCTACAGGATGTTAAATGCTCCATGAGGTGCTCTTTGCATGATCCTGGCTGTGACTGAATGGTTAGAGAGCAGTTTTGTGGCACTGGCCAGCATGGGTTTGAGACCTACCTCTGCTCTTCTTTTGTACTTGCCATAGGTGTTTCTGCCCAGTTGTGCAAAGGTGAGTGTGCTCTTGGTTATGGCAAGTCCTCTGACTGGATTCAGCCTTCCCTTGGGGCGGTATGCATATGAAAAGTTCTGCAGATGCCACTCCCTTTCCCTCAAAGAAAGCACTGTCCTAGGTAACCAGAATGAGAGGGGCTTGTTGACAGAAGCACACTAATGCCTCACCACTGAGCATGCTCAGAATGGTACCAGCAGAAAGGGATGCCATGAGAGAGGCCGTGCTGCTCACGAGGAGCGCAAAGACTATGCGCGTGGAGAGGGAGAAGCAAGTTCCTCCCCTCCCAAGTGCAATTCTCCTACAAAGCTGTTGAGGAGGTGGAAGGAGGAGTGAGGGGCAGGGCCATGTTAACTCATGGTTGGGTAAATTGATGGGCCCTAGTCCCTGCAAGGCCCCTAGGCTTCAGCCTAATGGATAATATGGCCCTGACCATGGGGGGGGGGGAGTGCAGTCCCAGTCATGGCCACTCATTGGAGCTGCACCTGCTACCATGCACTGCTTTGTTTGCCATGATGCTGCTTCTTTGGCTGCCAGCATTGGGGCCTAGTAGTTTACAGTGAATGGCTCCTTACACATCAGGTCAACATCAAGATGTCACTGGGCCTCCACTTTATGGATTATTGAACTGTGTTAGGGTTTCTCTGGACTCTGGTGGAGTTTCCCTGGCTCTTGTTTTCCCCTTCCCCTTTGAGCTGGATAGGCTTAATGATATGATGGACATCATGCTGACGCTGCACTGACATTGCAGTGATGACAGCACAACTTCAGCAAAGGATTCAGCAAAGAATTGTGGTCCTTGCATGTTCAAGCAATATAACAGAAATGCCGACAGATCTTTTAGTCTGTGTGTCAGAGTAATATCTCATTTAAGGAGAGGTATTTCGCCTCAAACCATGAAACAGAAGAAATGTATTTTGTTTTCAACCTTGAAATGAAAGGCAGTTTGCATTTTAATACACTATTAAAAATAAAAGAGAAAACCCAGATACATCTTAGTTTTTATTTGATATAAGAGAAGATTGCCATGGATCTTTCAAAGCTCTATACTGACATGCCCAGTTTTCAAAGCAGTTAGGATTTCTGGGGTGAGAAATAATAACTGATTATAAAAGGAAACAGTGTGTGAAATTGAAAACAATGGTAACTACAATATTTTTTAAGTAGAAAGGAGACTTGTATTATTTACTATATGGAGTGAAGAATTAATTAACATATTTCTATACAGTTAATAAAAAAATTTTTTAATAGACCAACACTGGTTATTTGATGGATATCTCTGATTATTGTGTTCGCTGCAGAAATTTAATGCTGATTCTTGAATAAACTTTGGTGTATACACTGGTTGGCAACCTTCAGTCTCGAAAGACTATGGTATAAGCCTACAGCACCTGGTATTCCCAGGCGGTCTCCCATTCAAGTACTAACCAGGCCTGACCCTGCTTAGCTTCCGAGATCAGACGGGATCGGGCATGTGCAGGGTAACAGGGGACAGAGCTTTGGTGTTTAAAAAAATTAAGAAAGAAGTCTTGCCTTGTGAAGGTCAAAAAGTTACACGTTTCTTCCCGTTACTATAGTAAAATAAAGACCCACTTATACTGGGGGGAAAAATCTCACAAATAAAAGGAGCTTTATTTTCTTTCCTGCAAAAGTGCACCTTTTAGTTTTAGAAAGAAAGAAGCAAGTTTTTTGGTGGATAAGTAACAAATTTGGAAAAACTGCCACAGATTAATTACTATACATTTTATTAGATAAATGCTATTATTTCAGACTATTGGGTAAGTCGGGCAAAGGCACAGTAACTTCTCCAGCCTATGGAACATAAGAGTCTGCATTGTCTGGTACTTTGATTTGCCCTCCTTTTTAGTATATCACATATCCATTTACTTGCAACTGAATTTTCTCTGGTGGTGGCTGAATAAGACCTTGAAATATTCAGATATTGCATAGCAAGCATGTGCTTAAACATTTTGTCCACCACATATTTCTTTTTTAGTACTAGCATTAAAAAAGTAACAAATATCAACAGCACAATTAATTGTAAGCATGTCTACTCAGAAGCAAGTCATGGCGAGTTCAATGGGATTTAGTAAGTGTATGTAAGATGCAGTCTGAAAGAATTAGAACCTGGTTGTTATTTGTCTTTCAAAATTATTGCAGAAAGTTATATATAAGCATTCTTTTTCCTTTAGAAAAACCAGTTTTGAAGAGGAAGAAAATGAACAAATGCAAGTATTTTTATAAGCACTCTGAAGGGTATGGGAACCTAGTTCACATAAATATTTGGAAAAGTTGCAATTGAAATTAATCCCAATTAAGTCCTAAATATGTCAAAGGCCAATAAAGTTCATTGCTATTAAACATAGGCATAACTGATTCTTGGTAAAAAGCTTTTAGGATATATAAACATCCTACTAAATGACAAACTTTTATTTTAAAAAAGGGGCAGAATTGTAAAGTCTAACTAAATATCAGGTTAGCATAATTCTTCTCAATGGATTTGGCTAGTCCTTTATGCTTACTATTTGTTAGAAATATTTGTCATTCTTTTAGAACAGGGGTGCCCAAACCCCTGGCCTGGGGGCCACTTGTGGCCCTCAACAACTCCCAATCTGGCTCACAGGGAACCCTCAGTCTCCAATGAGACTCTGGCCCTCCAGAGACTTGCTGGAGCCATGCTGGCCCTGCGCAACTGCTCTCAGCATGAGGGCGACTGTTCAACCTTTTGCGTGAGCTGTGGGCTCCCTCCACTGCTTGTTGTTTCATGTCTGTGATGCAGCAGCAGCAGTGAAGAAAAGGCCAGCCATGCTCTGTGCAAGGCCTTTTATAGGCCTTGAGCTATTGCAAGACCTTCATTCATTGTTCCATCTCTAATATATTCATTTATGTAAATTTATTCAAAATTGAAATGTAAATTAATTCTTTTTTTCTTCCTGGCCCACAACACAGTGTCAGAGAGATGATGTGGCCCTCCAGCCAAAAAGTTTGGACACCCCTGTTTTAGAATAATAGAAAAATCATCCTCTTTTAGAGAACCACCTAGTTATAAACCACTGTTATATTTAAGATTTAAGTCCCCATTATGAGATTTAAGTCCCCTTACAGCCCAATCCTAGACTGCCTGGCACCCAGAGCAGCAGTGACTCCAGAATGGCTGCCGCTACATCCAATGGGTGCAGGGCAGCTGCTGCTGGCTCCTCGGAGGAAGGGGACATTTGTCCCCTTCCCCCAATGGAAGATCCAAACCTCACAAAGGGCTGCTTGAGTCTATGCCAGCGGTTTAGCTGGCACAGAATAAAGTGGCCTTGTGTTGGGCTGGGAGGCCTGACTCAGGGGTCTGGATCCAGCGGAACAGAGCTCCGCCGGTCCTGCCCCACCCCGCGCCCTCACCTTCCCCATCTTCCCCCCACCCCAGAACACTTCACCCCTGCCGCCACTCACTTCTCCGCCACTTGGAGCAAGGGACAAGCTCCAGGAGGCATGTGACTGGCCTCTGGTCTGTGCTGGCTCAGTGCAGGCTGGCGCTGAGTCGGCGGTGAATGTTGCAGGTGTGCCTTAACAGCACATTTGCAGCACTCAGTGCAGGCTGAGGGCTAGCACTGGGTCGATAGGATTGGGGCACTGGCTCCCAACCTATGGTCCAGGGACCACAGGTGGTCTGCAAGACACTGAGAAGTGGTCCACAAAGTCTCAGGGGAAAAGGATTGCCTTTGATCACTTCCAGCAGGCTCCCCCATGGACCACCAGAGAGGGAAGAGAATGAACAGCCAGCAGCAAAAGCAGCAACCCATAAATCTTCACTATAAATAATACATCTAATAAATTTTGAATTATTACAAATTTAATTGTATTTTTTGTGTGAAGGGGTGTGGATTGCATGCAGGACCCATGAGAGTGTGTACAGGGGATAATTTGTACCTGGGCCCAGGATCAAAAAGGGGGCCCAGCAACCAGGAAGTTTCTTGGGATCTTGCATTTTTCAATCTCATCTGGACTTGCTGCCCACGTAGAATGCTGGGTGCTTAGCAGCTTCCACAAGTCATCTGTGCTGGGTAAGGGATGCATACATGGCACTCCTGAATACTGTCAAATCTGAGAGAAAACTAACTTGCTACAGTAGCTCTTCGGCTTGTGTATCTGCTTACCATGAAGGTAATAACACAGCTGTGGAACTACAGCTGCTGCCGAAGTACATTTTGGTACACACAGGACACTTTCCATTCTAGTGTAAGCCTAAATATGATGATCTGATTTTCTGCAATGATGTTCTATATTTAAAATTTTTTAGAGACTTTGGGGACTGTTTGGTTTTCTTTGTTATCGTATCTAGAGGCTGACACTGTGTGGGTAGGTAGACCTGGGCTCAACATTGGAGCCTGGTCTACTATGCTTCCCAAGACTCTTCCTGCTGTTGCAACCCTCCCCTGCCCTGTTTTCCCCCTCCCCACCCCTGTTCTGCCCATCCCTATTGCCACCCTCCCCAACTGTTTCACCTCCTTCCCTCCCCCTTTGGGAAGGGGCTCAAAAGAAACATAGTACCCCCAGATAAAATTCTGCTTCAAGGCCCTAGTTGCATGTGGTCCATGGCAATTCCAATTTCTGTCTCGGTGGTCCACAGGCTCCTAAAGGTTGGGAACCATTGAACTGGGGCCTTGGATTGAGGCCAGGAAGGTGTCAGCAGCATATCCTGTCACTATCCTATCATCCTTCCCAGCCTCAATTCACCTTCTTAACTCCACAGTGGCATACTGGAAGGTGTGCTGCTACCCTGACCTTGGCTGCCTTGTGCCCCCTCTGAAAGCGACCGCTCTGGTTGCATCCAGAGGGTGTTCAGAGACCTGGGGAGACTGCATGTGACCTCCCTGGGCCTCAGAAGGCCTTCTAATGCCTCCAGAAGCCCACTTCTGGTTTTTCAGCAAAATTGTGACATTTTACAACCCCCTGAAGTCCTCAAAACAACCTCCAGATGTGTCCGGAGCTCAGCTCCAGTCGTGTTCAGAGGGGGCATGGGGACAAGCAAGGGGGACAGGACCCTGGCAGCCATGGTTGCCTCCCCCAGAAGAGGGCTGCCTGGGCTCCTGTAACCCGTAACCCCCCTCAGTTACACTACTGGGACCTGCTTCAGCAAATTACTGGTACAGATCTGAGTAGATCAGGCAGCAGACGCTTATCACTAGGCAAGAGAATAAATGTTCTCTTGGCCTGAGGAGACCTCCAGGGCTCCCCCCCCCCCCGGCATGCTAAGTGCCCTGTCATCTGAGGTCTGGTCTCCCTGGCAAGGGCTGAAGTATCAGAGTTGATGTAGTATGAGTGTAGTTAGTATTCTTTGCTCCACTATGGAAAAATGGGCAGGGCAGAGGAGGTGATGGGAGTTGAAATTTTATAGTGATTTGCTCTCCCAATTGGTTTCTGTGAGTTTTTGGGTTCATTTACTAGCTTCAAAGTTGGCATAGTGGTCTACCAATATTTGGAGCATGTTCTTTATCTCAAGGGATTATTGAATATGGCAGCAACGGCTCCTTCCTGTCCAGCCCATTTCTCCCTCTTGTTTTGGGCCTACACTGGCTATTGTTATACCTGCATCCAACAATGTACACAATATCCTGTAGCACTCAGAATCCTGTAGCATTTCTGAAGTCTGGAATTGAACTGTCAGTAGCTGCTAGACTGCTAACTAGAACCACCCAAAGAAAACAGATTTTTAAAGTTTTGGAACAGTTTTGAAAATGTTTGGTGGTTCATTTTTCAGCACAATTCAAAGTGCAGACTTTACAAGGCAGATAAGCAGGCTTGCAAGTGAGCCCTCCAGAAATCTACCAAATCTGTTTGTCTTGCAAATACAGTGAGAGATTCATCAGTGCTGCTGTTGCTTTTTGCTTTTCCAGCAGATCTATTCACAATGGGATTTATTCCAGTGTTGAAATAGTGACTGGGACTGTGGTGGCAGGAGCCTCCCTATCCCCACCACTGTCCTAATCCAGATCAAGCCAAATATATCCAAAAAGTGTCAAAAGTAATGTCCAGTGTCAAAAGTAATGTCACATCTACAGGTAGAGCCTGTTTATCCTCAGATTTTATATCAACTGATATGGCTCAATTCAGGTCCCCTGAACTCCTGTTGAGCCAGACTTGGCCCCACCCGAACCCTCCAAAGACAACCACAGCTATGCTCTGGTTGCCTCTGGAGGGTTTTCTGAAGCTTGCAGAAGCCACACTTCTTTGCAGTCTCTTTGCTCTAAAAAGGCTGAAAAATGCTACTTCTGGTTTCCAGAGGGCAACTGGCTTTTTAATGTGGGCAGGCACATGCAGCCTCTGTGGGCTTCAGAAAGCCCTCTGGAGGCAGCTGGAACACACAAATTTTATTATTTGCAGTTTTTGGCATCTGTGGCAGGTCTGAGAACAGATCCCTCATGGATACTGAGACCCCTCATGTAGTTTAACCCTATTCTCTTAGCTTGCAAATGCATGTTTTCTAGTTTGCCAAAGGGAGGTACTAATATTTCACTGAATGCATCCATCTCCCTCTCCTCATTGTTAGGAAACACTTTTAGCATAACTCTGTTGAACATGCGACTAATTTTTCTTTGACTGAGATGGAATATCAACCCTTAAGATTTATAAACTATTTTCTCTCCTGAAAGCATAACTGAATATTCTGACAAGACTATATAGGCATGACCACAGGTTTTTACAACTATCATAGCCTTAAAGCAGGATTTGTCCATATATATATATTTTTTTTATCATGGATTAGAGGCGATTTGGCTGTGGTGATTTTTTTTTTAAACCAATATCCAACCCCTCCTTTTTTTAAAGGAAGTAATTGTCTCTGGTGTTTATCTTACCAAGCTATGAATTGCTGCCAATGACTAACTTTTTCAAATTAAGAGACATATTTTGAGGTGTATTTGCTTTCATGATTTCATCAGTGAAGGCTAGTCCTGGCTGGGACTGTGTTTTCAGTTAGGATAAGCAACTGTTCCTTTTTTGGATAAAAAGTGAACCCAGCCCTAAGGAAGTGTAGTTAATAACGGGACTGATATGAGAAAGCTAAATCATGAGTTGGCACATGCTTATTTCAAAATGACTGTCTGGAACCCAAAAGCTTTGAGAAAATCTTTCTTAATATTTAAACACTTGTTTTCTTAAGTATTCTTTATCTTTTCATCCTAAAATGAATAGAATTACCATAATGTAAAGCAGAATATAGTTTCTTTATTCTGAGATTACTGTATTGTTAATTATTTTTTATCACAGGAATTAAAGTACATGATATTTGAAGCCATGTGCGTATCAATTGCTGATTAGAAATCTCAGAGACAAATTGGTATACATCCAAATATGGATGCTTGTACTATCTTGCTTTCAATAAAGCACGCATTTTGGTAAGCAGTGCTATTCACATTCATTGCAAAGAATGTTGTAATTTTGAAAGTCCCTAGTCTACAACTGTTACCCTGCAGATGCCTGATCTTACCTTATCTCGGAAGCTAAGCAGGGTCAGGCCTGGTTAGTACTTGGATGGGAGACCGCCTGGGAATACCGGGTACTGTAGGCTTATACCATAGTCTTTCGAGACTGAAGGTTGCCAGCCAGTCTACTTTAAAGAATTTCAAGAATTGTCTTGCCCTTTGCTTTCTAAGACCCCTCTCTTACTGAGATGTCAAAAATTTAAAGGGGTGGCCCTTGCACTTGTGACAACCCAGAAGAGTTACACCCCCTTCTGAGGCAACCTGGTATCAGTAGCCATAGAGCAAAATACTCTGCCCACAGGGAATGCTGTACTGACTCCTGACTGTGCAGCTACACACACTGGGTTCTTTCAGGTCCTAAGTGGATAGAACTCTTACTCATGAAGATGTTCCTCTCACAGCTTCTCTAACATTAACGGATGTAACTAAAGGAGAGATGAAATGCGTGGTTAGAGCTTCTCCCTCCTCCTCTGGTCACAACTATAGTGGCTGTGTCTCCAGTAGTGGTAGCATTTCCCTGTATATACTGTATGTCTGGACAGCATCAGTTTCTCTGACAGTGGAAGTTCTGAATGAATGTTCACTGTTACTGTATTATTACTATGACTAGAGCAATAAAAAATTAGGTTTTCACCAAATCAGTTTCCATCATAAAATGTTCTACTAAAAATATGTTCTACTGAAAATATGTACTAATCTGTTTTAATATTACTGTGTATCTTGAACCTTCAGATTGAAGTGAGTGAATTGGAAACTACATTGCTAGTTGGCCTTAAAAATCTCCAGAGACCTCAAAGTTAGCATCTGTTTTGTATTTAGCATTTGTGGAAGCTCTTGTTCTAGTAAAATGAAACTTTTAGTTAGTTAGTGACAAAAGAAAATAAAAATCTACCTTAGAAAAAAAGAGGGTAAGAAGATTGGTGTATGTATAAATTCAGGGTTTCCAGCCCACAAGAATTTTAATTGCCACAACATATAAAGACTTCTTAGTTGAAGAGTGTGTAACAGAGGGCCTATTTAGTTATGTTTACTTTAGGCAGTGCAGCAATTAGGATTTCTGTGTACAGGGCTACTCAGTGCAGGATTTTTTTTTTTCTTTTAAATTGACAGAATTTTTAAGGCAAAATTTTCTCTACATCAATGGAAATGGTTTTCACAAGTATACTTTCTCATAGTCAGCTGCTTGTTTTCCATTATTTAAACAAAGCATATCTCCCTCTTCATGCACTGAACTACTGGTCTGTGGTCACTGGCATTGTTCAGTGTTTGGTGATTGAACCAGTGTTCAGTCTCAGTTTAGTTTTGTTTGGGATGTTTTGCAAAACCCCAAGGGTCATTAGACTGTAATTCCTATCTCTGTAATTAAATGTATATCCACACATTTTTTTGGCAAATCATTGTAAACATCTTAAAGTCTAGAGCTCAACATATTTCTGATCTATTTCAAAACTATGCCAGCTGGTATGAAAATTACCATTTAAGAAAAAAGATTATGAAGATTAAATAAACCTTATCAGAACTGTAAGGGTTGGGAAGACATTATGCTAATTCATTTTCCTTATGAATTACTCAGGGTTGGGAACTCAAGTCAGATGACTTGACAGGGAGTTGTGAAAATCAGCATTTTTCGCTGACTGGTTTACACTCCAGTCATGTGAGTGTGGAAGACTTGGCAAAACACTGGAGTCAAGGGCCCCTTGACTCGGCACTTGTCCCCATGCATGCAAACTCACGTCTGCCTGTGTCTGGGTGTGCTTGCTTACTGTTTTTGTGAAGTGAAAAACCTCATGGGACCATCATTCAGACACGGTAAGCAGCAGGGAAGTTCCAGGCGGGAGGCAGGGAATGTTTGCTTTTCCATCTGAGCAGGAGGGGGGAGGCAGGAGCGGGCTCTCTTGCCCATCTCTGATAGGAAGGAAGGAAATGATGATCATTGGACAAAGGATGGGCATTCTGATATTTTCTTTGGCTGAGGTAGGGGTTCTTGACTTACGATCAACTGGAGAAGCCCAGAGAGGCGGGAGCGGGCTCTTTTACCCATCACTGAAAGAACCAATGATCATTGGATAAAGGATGGGCATTCTGATATTTTCTTTGGATGAAGGAGGGCTAGAAGAGGATCCCAAGGGGGTTCTTGTGTTACGATTGGCTAGAGAAGCCCAGGGAGGGAGGTGGTTTGTAGTGATCACACTTGCCAACTGCATGACACGGCTGCTGTAAGCTCCGTTGTTACTAGGGAGGAGGGAACCTCATTGAATGATCAGCTGCAGTAGGATTATTTCTTCCAAGGATAGGGTGGTTCTGGTAAGCCTCGCAGCTGCTGTGCATGACCCTCCTCCCTCTTGCTGCTTCTGTCCTGCTCTCACGAAGTCCATCCCACCCCCTCCAACCAAGATGAGCAGGGTCATCAGGGGAGTGTTTAGAGAGAACTCCGACACAATCGCACACCCCAGCAGCAGCCCTGTTTTTTTCCCATGGCTGGCTTTTTAAAGAGTGTGACTTGAGTCTGAGTTGAAAAAGGTGACTTGGAAAGTGCCCCTGTTATGACTCATTTTTGAGTCAAGTTGCAGGGGGGGTGGTGACTTGTGACTTGACTTGAGTCAAGCCATGCTGGATTTTGCCATCCCTGGAATTACTATATAGAGCAGGGGTGTCCAAACATTTTGGCAGGAGGGCCACGTCATCTCTCTAACACTGTGTTGGGGGCTGGGGAAAAAAGAATTAATTAACATTTAAAATTTAAATAAATTTACGTAAATGAATATATTAGAGATGGAACTTATATGAATGAATGAAGGTCTTGCAGTAGTTCAAGGCCTATAAAGGGCCTTGCACAAAGCAAGGCCAGCCTTTCCTTCACTGCCACTGCTACATCACAGACATGCAACAGCAAACAGTGGAGGGAGCCCTTGTCCCACAGCTCAGGTGAGAGGCCAAACAGTCGTCCTCATGATGAGAGCAGTTGCGTTGGGCCAGCACGGGCTTCAGCAAGTCTTCAGAGAGCCAGAGGCTCACTGGAGACTGGGGGCTCCCCAAGGGCCTGATTGGGAGCCCCTGAGGGCCGTAAGTGGCCCCCGGGCCGGGGTTTGGGCACCCCTGATATAGAGGTACACATCAGACAAATTTATCATCAAACAACCTCACTTTGTGTTTCCTCTGACATTAACTGCCATAAAAGTTTGTCAATCAGAAACTTTGTCGAACTTTTATCTAATTCAGTGCCTAGAGGGAATCCTGGGAAAGAGAAAGCAGGCTTATCACCTCTAATACAAATATTCTAATTTGGTCTCTGCCTGGAACCTACTCAAGCATTTATAGTCCCTGGATAATAAGAACATAAGAACAGCCCCACTGGATCAGGCCATAGGCCCATCTAGTCCAGCTTCCTGTATCTCACAGCGGCCCACCAAATGCCCCAGGGAGCACACCAAATAACAAGAGACCTCATTCTGGCACCCTCCCTTGCATCTGGCATTCTGACTTAACCCATTTCTAAAATCAGGAGGTTGTACATGCGCATCATGGCTTGTGACCCAAAATGGATTTTTCCTCCAGAAACTTGTCCAATCCCCTTTTAAAGGCGTCCAGGCCAGATACCATCACCACATCCTGTGGCAAGGAGTTCCACAGATCAACCATACGCTGAGTAAAGAAGTATTTTCTTTTGTCTGTTCTAACTCTCCCAACACTCAATTTTAGTGGATGTCCCCTGGTTCTGGTGTTATGTGAGAGTGTAAAGAGCATCTCTCTATCCACTCTGTCCATCCCCTGCATAATTTTGTATGTCTCAATCATGTCCCCCCTCAGGCGCCTCTTTTCTAGACTGAAGAGGCCCAAATGCCGTAGCCTTTCCTCATAAGGAAGCTGCCCCAGCCCCGTAATCATCTTAGTCGCTCTCTTTTGCACCTTTTCCATTTCCACTATGTCCTTTTTGAGATGCAGCGACCAGAACTGGACACAATACTCCAGGTGTGGACTTACCATTGATTTGTACAACGGCATTATAATATTAGCCATTTTGTTCTCAATACCTTTTCTAATGATCCCAAGCATAGAATTGGCCTTCTTCACTGCGGCTGCACATAGGGTCGACACTTTCATCGACCTGTCCACCACCACCCCAAGATCTCTCTCCTGATCTGTCACAGACAGCTCAGAACCCATCAGCCTATATGTGAAGTTTTGATTTCTTGCCCCAATGTGCATGACCTTACACTTAATGACATTGAAGCACACCTGCCATTTTGCTGCCCATTTTGCCAGTCTGGAGAGATCCTTCTGAAGCTCCTCACAATCACTTTTGGTCTTCACCACTAGGAAAAGTTTGGTGTTGTCTGCAAACTTTGCCACCTCACTGCTCAACCCTGTCTCCAGGTCATTTATGAAGAGGTTGAAAAGCACCGGTCCCAGAACAGATCCTTGGGGCACACCGCTTTTCACTTCTCTCGATTGTGAAAATTGTGAAAATCTTATTCCAAAACATTGGAAACTTGATCAAGAATCTGAACAGTTATGAAAAAACTACTCTGTTGCAATAGCAAACTTGGCTACCTGAGCTCCAATTGGCTAAAATTCTTCCTCCTCCTCACTCCACTGTTGGTTACAAATAATCCATTGTCTGCTCTTACTCTGAGATCCCAATCACCCTTCCTGCTTCTCCTTGCATCACCATGGTTTATCCTTCTCTTGCTTACTCTAGATCAGTGGTTTTTAATCTTTTTCATCTCACAGCACACTAACAAGGTGCTAAAACTGTCAAGGCACACCATCAATTTTTTTTTTTTTTGACATACAAGACACACCTTACTGCAGATGGGAGGCTCACATCCCCCCCAATGGCCCTACTAATAAATGACCCTCCCCCAAACACCTGCATACCATTTGTAGCACATCAATGTGCCATGGCCAACTGGTTGAAAATTGCTGCTCTTACAGCCTGATCTTCTCAAAAAACCTGGAATCCCAAGAAAATTGGCATACATGAGGCAGCATCCTCTGCTAATTCTTTGACTGACACTATACTCCTTCATATAGTTACAAATCAGAACTAATTTTCTTATTTCAGGTATAACTTATTTCTCAGTTATTGGGAATGTGGATTTTCATGCTTCCCCCCCCCCATTCTCTACTAGTGTAAATAATCCCCCCAGTAAACCACGTGGTCATTTCAGTTACATTTATTACATTTGTTTTCTAGTATCAGATTGGCACGTGAGTGTATAATAGCAAACAGTTAAATGTCAACACACTTATTTCAGGTAGGATTGAGAATAAAATGTTCAAGCATTTAAAAGCAAGATGTCTGCCAACAAATATTACTGTTCCCAGAAAACTTTTTAAAGATTGAAGCTCAGTTCATTTGCATTGGCATGATTATTATTAAAACAGAAAAAATATTTTTGAAGTTGCTGCTTCTGTTGTTGAACTTGAATTACACTTCAGTCCTAACTAAATTGCAGCCATGGCAACAGAGCTCATGTTGCATCCTACAGGAGGGGGGCAGTCCCACTGGCCTTCTTGACCTTTAAGGGAATATTTACTCCCTTAGCTCAGGGCAAGCCTCTGCTGTCTCAGTGGGTCTCCTTAGACCAGTACCAGACATTTTGTAGTCATAAGTTCAAGGAGAATAAGGAAGAAGGAAGGGGAGAGGAATGGGATAGGATCCTAGCACATGCAGGTGCCACCACAATCCACCCCTCCCATTCCTGTTCCACCTCCTGCCTGCCCCCCTCTCCACTCCCCCATTCCTCCCACCACTTGCCCAATATGCTGGCTTACCTGTGCTCCTGCCAGTAGTCTGCAGTGGCACCATTTCCGTTTGCTGTAGTGGATCCAGAATGGCCATGTCACCATATAGCTAGAGGTGTTAGAAAATGGGATTAGTTATTTTTCTCAGAAGTAAGCTCATTGTGTTCAGTAAGACTTAGGCTGTAATCCTATCTTACTGGAAACAACACATCTGCACATAGCCATTTATAACAGTGGAACAGTTCTGCTGTTGTAATGCCCAGTTATGTTTTGGTTGTTAATCTGGCATTGTTTAAAAAAAAAATCATACTCCTTTTTAGTGAATATTTATATCCTTTCATAATATATATTTCTCTTAAAAGGTTCTTGGGCAAAATGCTGTGTTAGAGATGACATTTGTGTTTCTTCACAATGGGCTTCAGATGGGCTGTGTGTTTCTTGCTGTGTACCATCTCTCTTTGCCAGCAGCTAGGATGCTTCACAATCTCATTTACATATATCTCAACAGGAAGTCTGGAATTTTTACTTAAGCATTCTAGAAAATATTGTGCTCCTGTGTTTGCATGCAAAACTTGGATTAGAAAACTGAATAGTTTAATACTGTATATTGAGCAGTACAGTACTGTGAAATAATGTTACCTAAGGCCCAATTCTGTCCTTGAGATACACTACATACGTCAGCTCAGCGACAGCCCAGTCAGTGTAGAAGCCCACCCATCAACAGATGTGCCTCAGATGCAGGTACAATGTTGGAAAAATACCATGGTGATGTAGCTTGGGCATCACTCAGTCCTATGTTAGAAACAGAGGGTGACATTTGCTGTCCATTGTGGTCTTAGAGAGATGCTTAGAGTTGTAATCATGGGGGACTTCAATTATCCTCATATTGACTGGGTCAATTTGTGTTCTGGTCACGATAAGGAAACCGGATTTCTTGACGTGCTAAATGACTGTGGCTTAGATCAGCTAGTCAAGGAGCCCACCAGAGGACAGGTGACTCTGGATTTAATTTTGTGCGGTACGCAGGACCTGGTTAGAGATGTAAACGTTACTGAGCCATTGGGGAACAGTGATCATGCTGCGATCCGTTTTGACGTGCACGTTGGGGGAAGAATACCAGGCAAATCTCTAACAAAAACCCTTGACTTCCCTCAAATGAGGAGGCTGGTTAGGAGGAGGTTGAAAGGGAGGGTAAAAAGAGTCCAATCTCTCCAGAGTGCATGGAGGCTGCTTAAAACAACAGTAATAGAGGCCCAGCAGAGGTGTATACCGCAAAGAAAGAAGGGCTCCACTAAATCCAGGAGAGTGCCCGCATGGCTAACCAGCCAAGTTAGAGAGGCTGTGAAGGGCAAGGAAGCTTCCTTCCGTAAATGGAAGTCTTGCCCTAATGAAGAGAATAAAAAGGAACATAAACTGTGGCAAAAGAAATGTAAGAAGGTGATAGGGGAGGCCAAGAGAGACTATGAGGAACGCATGGCCAGCAACATTAAGGGGAATAATAAAAGCTTCTTCAAATATGTTAGAAGCAGGAAACCCGCCAGAGAAGCGGTTGGCCCTCTGGATGGTGAGGGAGGGAAAGGGGAGATAAAAGGAGACTTAGAGATGGCAGAGAAATTAAATGAGTTCTTTGCATCTGTCTTCACGGCAGAAGACCTCGGGCAGATACCGCTGCCCGAACGGCCCCTCCTAACCGAGGAGTTAAGTCAGATAGAGGTTAAAAGAGAAGATGTTTCAGACCTCATTGATAAATTAAAGATCAATAAGTCACCGGGCCCTGATGGCATACACCCAAGGGTTATTAAGGAATTGAAGAATGAAGTTGCAGATCTCTTGACTAAGATATGCAACTTGTCCCTCAAAACAGCCACGGTACCAGAAGATTGGAGGATAGCAAATGTCACGCCTATTTTTAAAAAGGGAAAGAGGGGGGACCCTGGAAACTATAGGCCGGTCAGCCTAACATCCATACCGGGTAAGATGGTGGAATGCCTCATCAAAGATAGGATCTCAAAACACATAGACGAACAGGCCTTGCTGAGGGAGAGTCAGCATGGCTTCTGTAAGGGTAAGTCTTGCCTCACGAACCTTATAGAATTCTTTGAAAAGGTCAACAGGCATGTGGATGCGGGAGAACCCGTGGACATTATATATCTGGACTTTCAGAAGGCATTTGACACGGTCCCTCACCAAAGGCTACTGAAAAAACTCCACAGTCAGGGAATTAGAGGACAGGTCCTCTCGTGGATTGAGAACTGGTTGGAGGCCAGGAAGCAGAGAGTGGGTGTCAATGGGCAATTTTCACAATGGAGAGAGGTGAAAAGCGGTGTGCCCCAAGGATCTGTCCTGGGACCGGTGCTTTTCAACCTCTTCATAAATGACCTGGAGACAGGGTTGAGCAGTGAAGTGGCTAAGTTTGCAGACGACACCAAACTTTTCCGAGTGGTAAAGACCAGAAGTGATTGTGAGGAGCTCCAGAAGGATCTCTCCAGACTGGCAGAATGGGCAGCAAAATGGCAGATGCGCTTCAATGTCAGTAAGTGTAAAGTCATGCACATTGGGGCAAAAAATCAAAACTTTAGATATAGGCTGATGGGTTCTGAGCTGTCTGTGACAGATCAGGAGAGAGATCTTGGGGTGGTGGTGGACAGGTCGATGAAAGTGTCGACCCAATGTGCGGCGGCAGTGAAGAAGGCCAATTCTATGCTTGGGATCATTAGGAAGGGTATTGAGAACAAAACGGCTAATATTGTAATGCCGTTGTACAAATCGATGGTAAGGCCACACCTGGAGTATTGTGTCCAGTTCTGGTCGCCGCATCTCAAAAAAGACATAGTGGAAATGGAAAAGGTGCAAAAGAGAGCGACTAAGATGATTATGGGGCTGGGGCACCTTCCTTATGAGGAAAGGCTACGGCGTTTGGGCCTCTTCAGCCTAGAAAAGAGACGCTTGAGGGGGGACATGATTGAGACATACAAAATTATGCAGGGGATGGACAGAGTGGATAGGGAGATGCTCTTTACACTCTCACATAATACCAGAACCAGGGGACATCCACTAAAATTGAGTGTTGGGCGGGTTAGGACAGACAAAAGAAAATATTTCTTTACTCAGCGCGTGGTCAGTCTGTGGAACTCCTTGCCACAGGATGTGGTGCTGGCGTCTAGCCTAGACGCCTTTAAAAGGGGATTGGACGAGTTTCTGGAGGAAAAATCCGTTATGGGATACAAGCCATGATGTGTATGCGCAACCTCCTGATTTTAGGAATGGGTTAAGTCAGAATGCCAGATGTAGGGGAGAGCACCAGGACGAGGTCTCTTGTTATCTGGTGTGCTCCCTGGGGCATTTGGTGGGCCGCTGTGAGATACAGGAAGCTGGACTAGATGGGCCTATGGCCTGATCCAGTGGGGCTGTTCTTATGTTCTTATGTTCTTATGCTTGTCTAGTAATAACTTCACTGTTTCAAATGGAAAGAAAAGCAATCAAGGAAAGCATAGATGCAACCTATATGAGTTTGAACCTTTAGAAGGAGTTTGGACAGATTTCTGGAGGAAAAACTCCATCACAGGTTCAAGCCATGATGAGTATGTGCAACCTCCGGGTTTTAGAAGCAGGCTACCTCTGAATGCTAGGTGCAAAGGAGTGGCACCAGGATGTAGGTCTCTTGTTGAACTCCCTGAGGCATCTAGTGAGCCACTATGAGATATAGACTAGATAGGCCTTTAGCCTAATCCAGCAGGGCTTATCTTATGATCTTATGTTTTCGGGATGCAGCGAAGGCCTGCTCTACCATCCCTGCCCCCACCCCAGGCCCAATTTGCCCCTGTTCCGCCTCCCCCTCCACAGAAACACCCCCTCTCCTTCTCCAGACCATCCTCCCCTCCCCTCCAGCACAAACTACCTTCGCTGATGACTGTTGGTTGGGATACAACATCCTTGGAACGACACAGGTTTCCCCCCCAGTGCCACTTACTTTCTGGGTATTTAAAAGCACTTTATTGTGCTTTTATGACACCCAGTGTTGGCACTGGGGCCGCAACACTGTTGCTTGGAGCCCATAAAATTGGGCTCTGAATCAAGCTTGATTTTCTGTGCCAAAAGCCCAATGCAGATAACTGCTTTTGTCATCAACATATGTAGAGTACTCAAGAAACAAGTCAAAGGGTCTGAGGTCTGGTAGTTATCTAAGACATGATGAATTAGCAAAAGTCTAGCAGAAATGTTGGCTTGTTGGCAGGGCTGTGGGCTGTTTGTAAAATAGGGGTACTATAATGTGGGTTTTAAGAACAGGTCATGATTCTTTTCTTTGTAGCTCTTATCTGTTTCCAAATACTATGAAACACTAACTTTTATGGAAGTGAATAACCACAGACCTTGTCTATTTTTCACTTTGAAGGGAAAAGTATGCTGCAATTTTACTCTCATACTTCTACCACAATCATGTGTTCTGTATATCACGGAATCGGCTGTCGTCGTAGGCTCTTCAGAACTTCTTGTTTCATTCTGTATACAACGCTTACAAATTAGATATACAACTGTGGAAAAGATCCATTTTTGTTGGCATTCAGCCTATAATTCCCATTTTGCAGTTCTGATCCATCTTCCATGCATAGCCTCCTTGGGAATGAGCTGAATGACTCAAGCTAAAAGGCTGCAACCTTCAGCACACCCACTTGGAACTCAGGTTCACTTAAACCAAATTAAGTTGAAACAGATGTTCAGGAAAAATATACAGGGTTGCATCCAGACCTTGCTCTAGTAGAAGAATGCTCACATAAAGGAACTTTCAAGCAGTCATCCACCCCACTAGTTTCCCTTAAGGGCTACGGGACCCTCCAGAAGGGAGTGGGATGGTATATAGTGAGCTGCTGGAGGAATGGGGCATTCCAGAAAGTGCATCCACCCAATTTCAGCAGATTCCTGCCACCTCTGCAGCCATCTACACCCTATCTCAGCCCCTTCTTATTGGCTTCGTAACCCACAGGAAATGCTTTAAAGGAAGCAGGTTGCTGCTGTGAGGTAGCTGGAATGAGTTCTCTTGCACAGGACTCCTACTTGCGTAAAGTTTGGACAGAACCAGTGGTGGGATTCAGCAGGTTCTCACCTATTCTATAGAACCCCTACCTAATCCAGCTGTTGGTTCTAAGAACCATTTGTTGGCCAGGGAGCTCGTGCCTTGAAATGTCAGAGCTAACCCTCCTGGGGGCAGCAGCCGTGTGGGGCCAACCCGTCCTGGGGGAAAGGGGGTCGCTCCCAGCAGGTGCCGAGGCTGCTGGGGCAAGCCAGACGCGGCCAACTGGAGTCTCCAACTGGAGTCTCCAGCAGATGCAGCCTGCTGACAAGGGCGAGAGAAGCAGCCCAGCTGCCTGCCCCGCGCCTCCCCTCCCTGCCCGACTGGCGAGTAGACTGCTCCTGCGCCTGGAGGCTCCTTGGGCTCAGCTCTCCTGGTGGGTCGGGGGTGCGGGCGGGACAAAGAGGAGGGCACTGGAGCAGCTTCCGCCCAAAGAGCGGACCTCCTTGTTCATCAAATTGGGACCATTCTGGTGCTCATGCGTTCCCCTTCACCTGGCCTTTGATAAGAGTCAAGGCACATTTGCTTACTCATGATTAAATGCACATTTACTCAGTTTCACTTTCCATAAGGCTCAATAATTTTCCTTGTCAGTTTGGAGGGGGGTTTCCTCCTCGAGTGTTTTTTGGGGGTCTGCGTTCATTGAATTGGGATCATTTTGGTGGTGTTGCATTCCTCTCGGCTTGTCCTTTGAAGTGGTCTGAAGCATGGTGAATGCCTGAAGCATGCCCTCTACTCATGAGTAAATGTGCATATGTGACCCAGGGTCATTTTTCATAAATAAATTTTCCTCCTTGGCTATCAGCTATCAGTTTCAGATTCACGACCCACCAACAATTAGGTCACGACCCACAGTTTGAGAAACACTCCAGGAAAAACTCCTAAGCATGCTTCAGAAGCAGGATCGGGTGGGGGACAGGAAGGAAGGGCTGCCAAGTGGTGAATTTAATAAAATCTGGGCCCAAAACTGGTGGGAGGGGGGTGAGCAGGACTTGGGCTCAGCTTGTACTGGGGTGCAATTTCCAGACTGTTTTCCAAATGCTTCCAATTCTGAATTTGCCCCATCACTAATTTTAATACCACATATTTTATTAGTGCAGTGGAATTGAGTAGTTGTTTCAGTTACTTTATCTGTAGTAAAAAGCAGCTGTAATGGCCCTGAATTTGAAAACTTCTTTTGGTGAATATTCCTCCTAATGGATCACTTCTCATATCCGTGATAGTCTTCACTGCTTTAGCGTACACATTAAATCTTAATCTTTAGCATTAAGCAAAAGTGGTCATGAACTATGAAAAAGGCATCAATTTGCTCTCAGCTGTTCAAAAGTGCTAAAACCACTTGCTCAGTTGCTTGAATATGAACTTTTAATAGTTTAAATCAACTGCAGGATGTCCCATGCAGTGGAAATAGCTAAGAGACCAGCTGTGGTGGTGACTAGTGAGATGTTTGCAGACTATGAACTACCACCGGAACATTCAAGAAACAATTTACTTTAGGAGCACAGAAAGATCCTGCTGTACTTATCAATCTTATTTTTAAAAACACACTATACATGTCACTAAACTTTTGCTTTATTTCCCATTTAATTGGGCGGAAAGAATAAAAAGAGCTCAACAAATTCCACAGCTATATCCTGGGGATGTGCTGTCTGACTTCTCTGGTATTTCTCCAGGTCTGAGGAATTCAAACAGCAACTCTACAGAGGCCTTACATGAAACAGAAACATCAAGTGAGCTTTGATGAGTTGCTGCTGCTCCTCCCACTCATCTCTGAAGCACAATGGAAGATCAGTCTTCAGAATGCTGACCACAAGACTGGTGCAGCCTACAGTCCAATGAAATACATCAGGGGTAAGACAAACATCTCACTGATATAAAAACAGAGGCTTAAAGCACAGCATTGATTTCCACAAGTCACAAAAGGGTTTATGGCATTTAATTTAAGAAACTGCAAATATGATTGACTTTGCATAATGCTTCCAAAGCATCATCATCCATGGAACTAACAGTTGCATGAGACTGCTTATGGTATTTCTTTTCTCTGAAATATTTCTGTCAATTTAGATTCCACTTGTAAGTGCCAATTCGTATGATGTATTTTCCTCACAGGGTGTTATCAGCAGTGCTTTTTAAAACGCATGTAACATGAGCACATGGAGGAAAAAAGCCATGTGCAAGGATTATGTAAAATAGTCAATGGCACAGCTATGTAATTTGGTGGGGAAAGGAAAATAGAGACAAGGGTGAAAGGAACTAAGAGAATTTACTCAGTGCTCAGAAACCAAACAAAAATATTCAAACTGAGCCGACCTAAACTAACTTGCTCACACCCTACCCTAGACATCGGAACTCTATAGCTAATATTCATGCACTATTGAGCCTAGGGGAAAGCAGAAATTAGGAGAGGAAAAAAAATAGGACAGAGCGAAGAGGGTAAAAAAGTGTGGGGGAGAAGGGACATAGGGGGATTACCTGGGGTTCCCAGAGGAACCCAAGAGGAGGAAGTGAAGGTTTAGTGGTGTAGGGAATGAGAGAACAAGGGAGGAAAATGGGAAGATTATTGGGAAAGAAAGGAGAAAGTTTCAGGCGACAGCGAAAGTCTGCAGCTGAAAGTGACTCCCTGTAGCCTGAACTGAGGGCAACAGGCTTGGGATGCTCCTATAAACAGGCCATTAAAACACATCACTCAGTTGTGATGGGGGAGCTAGTCTTTCCCACCAAACAGGCATTTTTGACTGACGTCCCAAGCCTCTGAAAGGGAATTGGATGTGGGCGAACAAGCTGAAATTAAATCCGGATAAGACAGAGATGCTCTTGGTTCAGAAATCCACAGCTCGGGTGCTGGACTATCGTCCTGCTCTGAATGGGGTTGCACTCCCTCTGAAGGAGCAGGTCTACAGCTTGGGGGTTCTCCTGGATCCACAGCTGCTCCTGGAGTCCCAGATGGCGGCAGTGGCCAGGGGAGCCTTTGCTCAGCTTCCGCTGATTCGCCAGCTGCGACCGTACCTGAGCTGCACGGACCTGGCCACAGTAACCCATGCCCTAGTGACATCTAGATTAGATTATTGCAATGTGCTCTAAGTGGGGCTGCCTTTGAAGACGGTCCGGAAATTACAACTAGTACAGAACGCGGCTGCTCGTGTGGTTGCTGGAGCACGTTGGTTTGACTCTGTTAAGCCGTTGCTCCGGCGGCTACACTGGCTGCCAGTTCTGTTCCGGGCCCAATTCAAGGTGCTAGTTTTGACTTTTAAAGCCCTTTACGGGTCGGGGCTGGGGTATTTGAGGGACCGCCTCCTTCCCTACAATCCTGCCCGTGTTCTTAGATCATCAGAGGGGGGCCCTTTTGACTGTGCCGCCACTAAGAGATGTGAGAGGGGTGGCGGCCAGGAAGAGGGTCTTCTCGGTGGTGGCCCCCGAACTGTGGAATATCCTCCCCTTAGAACTGAGAACTGCTCCCTCGTTGCTAAAGTTTCGGCATGGACTGAAGACCTTTTTATTTCAAAAAGCTTTTAATTGTTGACAGGCTGGCTGGCGTTCTTGCTTTTTATATGAAAATCCACGGGGTTTGTTTGTTTGTTTGTTTGTTTTTAGATTTTTTAATTATTCTAAATTGTTTTTAATGATTGTTTTTAATGTTGTATTTTAAAGTGTTGTGAGCCACCTTGTGTGCCCGTTGGGCAAAAAGGCGGGGTACAAATTAATAAAATAAATAAATAAATAAATAAATAAATTTGTAGGAGTGTCCCACTGACAGAGTCCTTGTTGGATCAGTCAAGGGAATTTGGGAAAAGAGACCTGAGGGCTGACAAAAATGATGAAAAGCCGACTAAAACACAAACACCACACCGCACTCTTAGGGAAGACAGAAAGCAAGAAACACGGAGCTGCAGTCAATGTAATTTCTGATCAGGGAGTTGGTGGGTTTCTGGCGAGGCTGCATCGTGTACCAAGGTTACCTACCCTCATTCTGCAAGTCTTAAGAAGGTTGTGTTGCAGGAGCCACAGCAGCAAGGAAATCAACCAAGCAGTTCTCCCTGGGCAAAAAGGAGTCAGCAAAGAGGCTATAAAGTAAGCCCTATCATGCAAGGAAGCAGTAGCCTTGAAGGCAAAGGAGCCAAACTACATTTTTTGGAAGGAAACTGTGCTTAGAGAGAGAATGGTGGCTCACAAACTTAGCTTACCAGCTTGCACTGGCTCAAAAGGTTTGGCAGCGTTTAGGGAGATGGAGAGAGAAAGAAAAGGGGGTTGGGAGGTATTATGGATCCATGGTGGTTCTTGGATGAAGGTTAGAATGGTGGTGGCTTGTTGCAGTAGCAGTCAATACTGAATTCCTGTTGCAGAAATACTTTTTATTAATGTTATTGCAATTATCACTGTGACTGTAAGTAATGAGTATGAAAACCAACATCAAGAGACTAATCAGAAATGAACAAGTATGCCTAGTACACTGGGCCCTTCGTATCTGCAGATTCTGTTATCCACAGATTGGGTCTATGCCCCCCCCCGTGTGCCCCCTCCAGAGGCAAGGGGAGCTCTGCTTCCCTCACCTCTGGAGCATCCTCTGAGCTCAGCAGAGGCCTCTAAGCAAAGGCCTTACAAGGCATTAAAAAGTCACTTCTAGTTTTTCTGTGAAACTGGAAGTCATGTGTTTTGAGCTGCCTAGCTGAGTTCAAAAGCCACTCCAGAGGGGAGGGGAGCCAGGCTCCCCTTGTCTCCGGAGGGTCCAAACCACAGGGACAGGCTGTTTCAGCAATTTGTGGGAGGGTCTGGAATGGAAACCCCATGGATAAGGGGGCATACCTGTACATGTTTCTAGGGACTAGAATGTGTTATTTGAAAACTTATGCAATGAAAAGCAAGCCCACCTCAGTAAGCTGAGAGTCAGGGTGGTATTGTGGTTTGGGAGGTGCACTTAGACCAGGAAGATCCAGGTTCAAATCTCACCCCTGCCATGAGGCTTCCTGGGTGACCTTGGGCCAGTCACTTTCTGTCAGCTTCACCGACTTAACAGGGTTGTTATAAGGACAAAAGGAAGAGAACAGTTGTGTACACTGCCCTGAGCTCTTTGGAGGAAGGGCAGTATTAAAATGTGAAAAAAATAAAATATTTGATAGTATTTTAGGTGACAATTTTGCAGTAGTATGTGGTAACATGGAGTAGTAGTGGGCCTTAATTGTCTTGGTCGGTTGGCTGTTGCAGGCCATAGAACTGAGTCAGTTGTCATGATTGTTATTGATTTCTGTTTATGCAAAGGCTTGCTTCTCTTGTAATGTTGCAAGATCCTGTCGAAATGGAGTGAGGGGATTTCCACCATCTGTGCTTTCCTTCCCTGAAAATGAAAAACATCCTTGAGGTTTTACTTCCCTGGAAACAAAAAACACTTAACCACAAAATTTCTGGAACATAACTTTCCTTATCAATGTATTTCCTCTTCTCTTTTAATCTCCTAGACCTGTGGACTGCTTTGAAAGCCTATATAATTTGCCTTTTTGAGGCTAAGACCAGGGCCTATGAGAGGAATTTTAGCAGGGGGTACAAAGTTTCTTCTGGGCCCCTTCCCAAAGAGGAAGGGGGGCAATGGGGACAGGCAGAAAGGTGGGGGAATAGGGCAGGTGAAGGTGCTGACAGCCACAATAGAATTTGGAGCTCCGGTCTACTAGGCTTCTTGATGCAGAGTCCAGGTCTACCTGACCATGCAGCATTAGCAGCTAGATAAAGTAATATGGAAAACGACTCACACTCCTAAGTCTCTAAAATT
Organism: Tiliqua scincoides; assembly: GCF_035046505.1. Taxonomy (NCBI): domain Eukaryota; kingdom Metazoa; phylum Chordata; class Lepidosauria; order Squamata; family Scincidae; genus Tiliqua; species Tiliqua scincoides. The sequence goes on along the minus strand of NC_089824.1, from coordinate 60,935,118 downwards.
TTGGAAATGCCAAAGAGCTCCTGTAGCAGGCCTGTTTCCTCCCAGATTTGACATTGTGTTAAAGAGGGTCGTGGATGCTTTCCTGGGCCTGTGTATGGCTTGCAGCAGCAGTTAACACTGCATGCACATGGTTGTGCCTCAGCATTGTACGCTAGCAGTTAATTCAGATAAGATAGGAAAATGTCAGGTCCCAGGAACTTTCTGGGGCCCCTCCTTTGGCTCCTGGGCCCCCTTTCTGACCCTGGGCCTGGGTACAAATTACTTTCCTAGGCCCTGGCTGAGACTTCAGGGTTCCCCTTGTGATGTCTTTCTGCAATATTTTCAGACTTGAGATCAAATCTAAAGAAAGATCTGGTCAGTTTCAGTTTGAATTTGGTAGTGTTACATTTTCTTCTACAGTGGTAAAGATATTCATAGTGCAAAAAAACTATTTTGTAACAAATATATTGTTTTAAATAGAAACACTGAAATAGTTTTTAATGTTATAAACATTATAGGAAGATTTCTGACAAATTAAAATGCAATGGTAAGTGTGTTTTATTTATCTTCTACCAGCGTACTACTGCATCCCATGAAATCAATAGCTGTAATATGGGAGTAGGGGTTGTGTAAATGTATGCATTATTGGGGAGGAGTCCCAGCAATATAAAGTTTAAGAACCCCTGGTCTTTGTGGTTACATTTGACATTTGGTTACATTTGACATTGAGCAACTCTCTACTAAAACATGCAGCATGACTAAAAATTATTTAAAGAATCTTTGTTCCTTACTTGGATCATGTAGTCCAGGAGTGTCCAAACATTTTGGCTATGAGTCAGGACCATTTACCAAGCGCATCTGTTTGAATAAACTTATGCAGTTTAAATCAATGCTTGTTGCATGCTGTAGGTGTTCTGCAGAAAGATTTCTGAAAGGTGCACTAAAGGGATCTCTTGTCTTCAGGCAATGAAAAACCAGAAATAACTTCTTCTCTAATGCTCTTAATGGATAATGTTACTTGCATCCATCATAATTGAGAAGATCCTTCATTTTGTTTACCCTCATCAATTCCAAAACTTTTTTTAAATGGTTAAGAACGTCCGCTTCCTACTCCTGCACTAGATGACTGAAAAGAAATAAAATGGCTTATTTTCAGCTTGTACAGTCTGAGAATGTGGATAGGATCTTTGGAGGTGTAAGGTTTTCAACATGCATGCTTGACCCTTGTCTGTGTTGGAGGTTCATCTGGGGGTTTGGGATGGGAGGTCATCAATATGCACATGACAGCTTTTTCTGTGCACCCATTCCCTAGCCGGGAAGACTGGGAAGGTTCTGAAATGACTAGATAGCAAGCAGAAATTAAAATTTGACAAGACAGGTTCTCCTGAAGAAGATGCCTGCTGGAGCAGTGATGGAATTGCGCTACCCCTGAAGGATCAAGCGCAGGGCTTCGGAGTACAGGTGGAGCCTATTTATGCATGTGAGTTCCCTTCCATGACCCACTGTGATTAAGAAAAAATTTAGCTTTGTGCTAAATTGCATAGAGTTATGCAAATACGCTGCAACCTGACCCTTGGGGATGGAGGGAAACTAAAGCAGCTGTTCTCCATCACCTCCCCTCTCCTCCACTCTGTATTCAACCCTCCCTCCCTTGCCAGCTGTCCCTGCTTCTGCTGAGCTTTTAAGAGTCCAGTCCTGTGCATTTCTACTCGGAAGAAAGCCCTGTTGTAGTCAAAGGGGCTTACTCCCAGGAAAGTGAGGATCGGATTGTAGCCTGAGAGCCCAGTCCTATGCCTGCCTACTCAGAAGTAAGTCCCATTCTGGTCAATAGGGCTTACTCCTAGGAAAATGTGGATCAGCTTGTAGCCTAAATCTCATGCTTTGCTTGCTGGGAAGACTTGCTTGCTGGGCTGTTTTGTTTGGAGGCTGGAGCACGGAAAGCCTGCACCATCTCAGTCTGAAGGGGGGTGGAATTCAGCAAACACGTCCTGGGTTTTTTAAAGCAATCCCCTCTGTTACTACCGCACCTGCCCCTGTGTGTGTGTGAGTGTGAGAGAGAGAGTACTGCACATGTTCTGGCTACAGAGGTTTTTGCCCCCCCTTCCCCACTTCAGCCTCTTTGCTAGCTCAGGGGCTCCAGGAGTGTTACTGTTCTTTTGCAAGAGGAACCTCTTCCATAGCTCCAGGGCTATTTCCCTGCCTGTTCAAGGCAGAGCCTTTCTGCAGTGTTTTGGGCTGCCTTGAAAGGGAGCAAGATGCCAGCAGGGCAAAGGAGGCAAAGGTGTGTTCGACTTTGAATTCCCCCCACCCGATTCGAGTTAAGACAAATCTGCAGATAAAAAATCCGTAGATAAATAGGTTGCACCTGTATTTCTAGATCCTGCCTTGACCTTGGATGCATAACTGTTGTGGCATGGGGTGCTTTTGTACAGTTCAAGCTGGTGTGCCTGGTCCACCCATTTCTGTCTCTGCTCTTGCCACAATTACACACACTTTACTTTTCTCACATATAGATTCTTGCAACGTGTGACACTGTTGTTGATGCAGCTGCATTGGCTACCAGTGTGTTTCCAAACACAATTCAGGGTGCTGGTTATGACAGTTAATACTCTGTTGGTGGAATCCTAACCCACTATCCAGCACAGACATAACAGAAATGCAGCTCTGAGGTAAGAGAGCGAACATTCCTTACTTTGAGGAGGCCTGCGTGAGTGCCACCCAACTGCCGGATGCAGCACACACTCCATTGGCACTACTATGCCTGTGCTGGAAAGTTGGTTAGGATTTGGGCCTATGTGGCTTAGAACTAAAGTATCTCAAGACTGGCTTTTCCCCACACAACTCTGCTCATCTTGCAAGATTTTTTAGGGAGACCTTCTTGCAGACTCTACTGCCTTCCAAGGTGCATTTGTCAGTACAATAGGGCATTCTCTGTGCTGGCCCCTCCCCTATGGAACTTCCTGCCCTGGAAGGTGTGGCAGGCCCCTCACTGCTGCTCACCAGTGATCCAAAAATTGCCTGTGCAATTTTGGGGTGGTGGTGGTGGTGCAGGAAGTGATCATCCACTTCCCTGCCCACTTATTTAAAGGAACTATGTGAGTGAAGCAGTGTGGTGAGTGGGTAGAGAATCTGTCTGTGGCAGGCTGGTGGGAGGTGGCAGCAGATCCAGGGTGAAGGACTTAAGGCACAGCTGGACCAGGGGGGCTCTTTGATGGGCATTGATCTGGGTGACCTCTGACACCACTCCTTCACAGTGGTCCCCAACAAGGACCCTTGCTACCACATTCTATACCAGTTGCAGTTTCTGAACACTTTTCAAAGGTAGCCCTCATAGCATGTGTCACAGTAATCCAACCTTTATAAGACTATGGCATGTATAATACTGGCCATATCTGTCTTCACTAGAAAGGGGCACTTTTGCAAAGGCACTCCTTGCCACAATTGATACAAGAGCAAAACTGGGTCCAGGAACACCCTCAAACTACAGACCTGATATCTGAAGAGCAGTGCTACTCCATCCAGCATTGGTTGACCCAAGTCCAGGTCAACTTTCCTACTGACCAGCATCACCTCTGGATTAAGCTTGTCTTGTTTAAGCCTCAGCCCACATCCAAGCCATCATTGAATGCAAACACTTATAAACTGAATAGTTCAAGTCTACCCAATATCCAATATTTAGAATATAAGGAGCATTATAGTATGTAGGCAATGAAGAAAACATTAAACCCTATTTTTTGTTTTATAAACCACTGTTTAAATGACAAGTTAATAATATGACTGGCTAGACAGAAAGTCCCTCTCTGCCTGTAACAAAGGATGGCATCATAACATAGCATAAAAATCCAAAGCGGAAATTGATGTACTGATTCAAATTCCTTTAATAATTTATTACTTGTCTATATATCTCTGGTGGATTTGTTACAGGAATGAATATGATTCCCTCTGAGGAAGCCTACATGAACATAATAATTTGTACGTGATATTTTATTCAGAAAGTACCGTAATGTGATTGTGTAATTCCAAGTCAACAGAAGAATTAGTCTGTGGTAAACAAAGAAGCTCTCAGGTGAAAGCTTTTGTAAATGTTTTCTTCAACTGTATGCACTCCTTAACTGATGTTATAAGTGGCCTTAAATGCTACACTGTTGCGTAAAGTTTGATATAACTGCTGTTAAAGAGATTTATTTTAAATAGAATACTCATTTCCAAGACACGTAATTTTGAAGTCACACCTTTTGCTGCAATGATAAGCCAGCAGGTAATTATGGATTTCCAGTACCAGTTTTGATATCTGTGAGGTCAGAGGAATGCAACGTATTGCAAGCATTCACCAAAACAAATGGATCCTATCATTAGATTATTTTGGCCCCAATCTTATCCCCTGCCAATCTTATCCCCTGCCAATGCAGCTGCACCAAAAATGTGTGAGCTACATCCAGTGGGGGCAACCCAAGGGCAAATGGGAAGTAAGTAATTTTTTTTTTGCCCCTAGCTATGCGATGTTCTTTTAACATTTTCCTGCCATTTCTTTGAATATTATCCAACAATTCTATGATGATGGGAATTTCATGACTCTGGGAACTATATCTAGGTGACTGTGTGGTTCCAACTTTGTGTTAGCAAGCTATGTGCAGCACATTTGCTTGATACATTCCAGAGCTATGAGTGAATAATTTATACTGACTTTTTCAGTCTCTTAGCAGTGTAGCACTAAAACTTTGGTAATGTAGAAGTACCAAAGAGAATATTCAGCTGTTGGTTATTTCTAGCCCTTGAAGAATATAAAGTGGAAGAATATAAGGATGTATCATGGTTCTATGAAGTTTGTCACTATTGTAACTTTGAAGACCACAAACAAAGAGCAGTATGAAAGTTGCTTCCTTGTGATTCTTCCCAAGCTATTTCAGTTACATCTGGATGTAAGCCTCACGTAGGCGGGAACAGTAACATCATTCTACCACACCAGAATGTTGCCCCCATCCTCATTAAGTGATGTTCATGTGGAAGAGATTCTTGTTGGCATCCTTCAGTCTCGGAAGACTTTGGTATCGCGCTCTGAATAGTGTTCTGGAACAGAGTGTCCTCTCCAGTGCATGAAGCCTGGGTAAAGTAGATATGGAGGATAGACTGTACCCATGCAGCAAATCCCCCCTCTCCATGTCGCTGAAGTGGTCCAATGGAAAGGCAGAAACCAATATGGTTGTTTCAAGCGGCGTCGCAGGAGTTGCCAGAACGTGGCTGTGTTCAGCCATGAACTGCCTCAGGGACTCTGGCTCCAGATTTTGCCTCGAGGTTGACTCCTGAAGCCTTTTCCATAACTGGATGTAGCCACAAGGCAGTGGAGGTTTGGGATCAGAGTTTTCCTTCTCTCAGATGAGCTGCCTTCCCAGGCTAACGAGTCCCATCTACCTGGTGGCTGTTTAGTCGCCTCTTATGACAAGTACAGCCAAACTGAGGGCCTAGTCTTATCCCCAGCCCCCATCACTTATTAAGTGATGTTCATGTGGAAGAGATTACATCATTGGTTTTGTGATCTAGTGGTCTAGTGAGATCTAGGTAGGAATCTTTGAATCTACATGTTTAGGTTTTGGTTAATTCTAAATCTTCTGCATGCAGAGATTGGAAAAGGCATCTTGTCATACAACAATATTCATGTTTAAGAACAACTTAGCTAAGCAAATTAGCAATCCCAGACTCTCTCTTCCTGCAGTGTTTTGAATTTAAATATATCACTTATAAAGTATCTTCTGATCTAGTCAACTAGAACTTGAGGGAATTTTAAAATCACTTTTTTGGCTAACAATGATCATTTAACTGAGCCAAAATTAAGATTCAAATCTATAGGTTTCCTGTAAATGTAGGGTCTTAGACAGAACTGGCAGGAGTTTGAACTCATTTTAAAGAAAAAGGATGGTTTATTGATCCTTTTCCCTTGAAAATATATCCTTTGTAAACATAAACATATTGATAGGGCTGAAAGCTAGTTATTGACTTTTTATTCAGATTGTGGATCACCCTCTCCATGTAATGGAACAATGCTGGTTTGTAGAACCTGTGAATTATACCACAGGTGTTTTATGGAGAGTCCCAGAAGAAGAAAAAACACATCTCCTGTTCAATTTGGCCAATAGCTTTATTTTAACTCATCCAGCTACTTTAACAGTTTCTTGGTGACTTTTTATTGTCAAGTGTGGCGAAAACATTGGAAATTTGTTTGCAACTTAATCACTCATACCATTGTTCAGGGATGTGCTGGAGTTACTGTGCCAGAGTCACGAGTCACTGACCCCTAACTTGTTAAGTTAAGAAATGACTTAACTCAAAACAGGCAGCCGTTGCAATTTGGCCTGAGCAACTTACGAAGTCATTTTGACTCGAGTCATTATGAGAAATGAGTCATGACGCAAGTCTGGCACAACTCTGCAGAAAAAATGGAGGTGCTGATGGGATGTGGGCGTATCGGAGTTCTCATTTAACAATCTCCCGATGTTCCCATCCCATCTGCAGTCCTTCACTTCAACCACCATTTTCATTACATTTTTGTAAACAAAAGCTGTTCTGTTATTTGTGAATGTAGCAGTGCAGAAAACAATTGGTTCCATACAAACCCCAGCAACAACCCTCCATTCATATTACAACTCCCAATTCTGCCATCAGAAAGAGCACAATGCAGTACACCACAGACCAACAGGGTGATGTCCAAGCTCAGCAAGGTTGGAGGGGACCTCACATGAGGGAACAGAAATGGCAGGCAGGAGAAGCCAGGTGACTTACAACCCAATCATTTGCAGATCTACTCAGAAGTCCTATTGTGGTCAATGGGGCTTCCTTCCTCCTCTTCTGTTGCAAGGAAACGGTTTCCCCTGGTTTTCCCCATCTCCTTTGCCTCCTCCCTGGGCTTGTATCCAGCTGTTTCCTCCTATTGCAGGAACTCTTCCGCCTTCATTGGGCTCCTGCTTTCCCTCCCTTGTCCAGAAAAAGAAATCAGGCCATCCATCATTTGTCTAATCACCTTTTCCTAGATGACCAAAAGCCCCCTCCCCCATGTCCTGGCCGTCAGCCCCCTTCCCAAAAACAAAAGCCTCCCTCCTCCCCTCCACCCTGCCTCTGAACCAGCCAACATCCTCCCACCACATCCACTGCTGCAGCCAGTCTGAATGCTGGCTTCCAGATCGCTTCACAAGGTCTTTGTTGCAGCACGGAAGTGGTGGGAAAAGCGAGCACACAAAACTGAGTCATGAGCACACACAAAAAGCACGTCATCTCTTGAGTTATGACGCTTTTCCAAGTCACTGGTTCCGAGTCATGAGTCGCATCCGGGTCAGTGATGTCCATGACTGGAGTTGACGTGAGTCGCGAAAGACACATGTTTTCAGGGCTAGGTTGAGTCATTACGAGTCGAGTGCCCATTCCTGCCATCATTCCAAAGTGGAACTGGGATTTCCCAGTTCTACTTTCAGAGCTTCTTTTCTTAATCTACATTTCTTGAAGGCTATTTCCTGTATGCTTCAGCCCAGAAGCAAAACTTTGCTTCTTTCTTTTTTTACAGTATCCACTGGAGTGTGAACATGTTTATTTATTAGATGTATACCCCATCTTTTCACCTCCATAGTGTGGAGCTTACATCAGCTTACATCAGATAAAAAAATATAAAAACAGCAAAAGTAAGGTAGAATGAGATTTACTTCTAGCAAGTATGGATCTGTATTTCAGGATGCTGCTGAAAGTACACCACCCCCTCAAAAAAAAATAAGGGGCAACGGAACACTCACTGCAGTATTCTGTCCTATGCTCAAGTTGGCTTCCTGTCTGCTGTCCTAAAGTAAACTCCATACCACAAGTTTTAACAATTGTCAAGTCATTCATATTTTTTGGTGTTATGTGTGCACCAAATCTCAACTTTCTGGATTACCTGTGAGTATGCAGTTATTTGAAAATGGTGTACAAATGTTCCACTTCAGATTTTACTTGTAATCAGTGCGCCTTGAATTACAACTACATAAAATGTCAGGGCTCTACTTCTTGAAGTAACTTGCAATTTGTGTTCCGATGCGGATGGAAAACATTTTGATTTGGGTGGCTTTTGGTTGGTTAATATGGGTGCAGGGAATATTTTATTGGTATTAGTGCTACTTTATGTCCATGGCATTTATGTCTCCCTGCTGCTATGCTATTTTATTGTGCACTTTATGGTGCCTCTTAATCTGCATTCTACTAATTTATGGTTGCTACTTATATTTTTTATTTCAGGATTTGAGGATGTTTTATGCTTCTGAGTTATTTATTATTTATTTTCCCTCTGCTTTATTGTTGATGTGTGAGGGGTTTCTGTGCAATTTTTGTTTTATTGTGTAATGGGTCTTATTGTGTAATGTTTATACCAGGGGTGTCCAAGCATTTTGGCAGGAGGGCCATGTCATCTCTCTGACACTGTGTTGAGGGCCGGGGGGAAAAGAATTAATTAACGTTTAAAATTTGAATAAATTTACGTAAATGAATATATTAGAGATGGAACTTATATGAATGAATGAAGGTCTTGCAGTAGCTCAAGGCCTATAAAAGGCCTTGCACAAAGCAAGGCCAGCCTTTCCTTCACTGCCACTGCTGCATCACAAACATGCAACAGCAAGCAGTGGAGGGAGCCCTTGTCCCACAGCTCAGGTGAGAGGCCAAACAGTCATCCTCATGATGAGAGCAGTTGCGTTGGGCCAGCACGGACTCCAGCAAGTCTCCAGAGGGCCAGAGGCTCACTGGAGACTGGGGGCTCCCCGAGGGCCTGATTGGGAGCCCCCGAGGGCCGTAAGTGGCCCCCGGGCTGGGGTTTGGGCACCCCAGGTTTATACTGTGTTATATGTATCTTTTTGTTATGAATGTTGTTAGCCACCTTGGGCATTCTCTTGTGGCCCAATATGCTTGCAGAAAGTTATGCTGGCATTCCACTGGCATAGCACACTTTATGGCTGTTGCAAATGTGAGAAGTGAAAAATGTCAGACTGAGAAGCCTGGCCACCACCACAAGTGGTGAGCAGCTGGGTCCATACTTTGATGGACTGAGGATGGCCACCAGTGCTGGTAAGGCTGCACAAGGACAGTATTGGGGACGGTGGGGTAGGTGGGGGTTGGTGGAATAGGGAGGAAATGGGGTGGGGAGGAGGGCAAATTGGGCCCAGGAATGGGGTGGGTTCTGTGGCAGCAGCAGACACCAAATCCTAACCCCCTTTCCAGGCCTGATCTGCCTTTACAGATCAACATGGACTTGCAGTAGCTATAGAGCTGGCGCAGGTCTGAGTTGACCCGTGGCAGCCACTGGGACTTACTCCAGTGTTCCCTTACCCTGAGGAGACCTCAACATGGCAAAAAAAAACCCAAGGATACAGCAGATGTTAGCGCAGCTGCATCACCATTCGGGGAGTTACGTAGGATTAAACTGCCCACGTAGGAAACACAGGATAAGAATTCATTACATAAAATAATTGAAATATCCCCATAGTGCAGATGGGGGAATTGGAGAGGCAGAGACATGATCTGAGCCAGGCCTTTCTTGGCTTTTAGCCATGATACTTCAGTATTTCATTCTTACTCACTTCAAGTATACCTTTAGACATAAGAACATAAGAACTGCCCCACTGGATCAGGCCATAGGCCCATCTAGTCCAGCTTCCTGTATCTCACAGCGGCCCACCAAATGCCCCAGGGAGCACACCAGATAACAAGAGACCTGCATCCTGGTGCCCTCCCTTGCATCTGGCCTTCTGACATAGCCCATTTCTAAAATCAGGAGTTTGCATATACGCATCATGGCTTTTAACCCGTAATGGATTTTTCCTCCAGAAATTTGTCCAATCCCCTTTTAAAGGCGTCCAGGCCAGATGCCATCACCACATCCTGCGGCAAGGAGTTCCACAGACCAACCACATGCTGAGTAAAGAAATATTTTCTTTTGTCTGTTCTAACTCTCCCAACACTCAATTTTAGTGGATGTCCCCTGGTTCTGGTGTTATGTGAGAGTGTAAAGAGCATCTCTCTATCCACTTTATCTTTCCCATGCATAATTTTGTATGTCTCAATCATGTCCCCCCTCAGGCGCCTCTTTTCTAGGCTGGAGAAGCCCAAACGCTGTAACCTTTCCTCATAAGGAAGGTGCCCCAGCCCAGCAATAATCTTAGTTGCTCTCTTTTGCAACTTTTCAATTTATTATTATTATTATTATTATTATTATTATTATTATTATTATTATTAATTAACAACAGTATTTATATACCGCTTTTCAAAGTGGTCTACAGAGAAAAAAACAAAAAAAACTAATGGCTCCCTGTACCAAAAGGGCTCACAATCTAAAAAGATGCAAAAGAACACCAGCTGACAGCCACTAGAAAAGACACTGCTGGGGTGAGGTGGGCTAGTTACTCTCGCCCTGCTAAAAAGAGGAGCACCCACTTGAAAGAGTGCCTCTTACCCAGTTAGCAGGGGTTTCCACTATGTCTTTTTTGAGATGTGACGACCAGAACTGGATGCAATACTCCAGGTGTGGCCTTACCTTCGATTTGTACAACGGCATTATAATATTAGCCGTTTTGTTCTCAATACCTTTTCTAATGATCCCAAGCATAGAATTGGCCTTTTTCACTGCCACCGCACATTGGGTCGACACATTCATCGACCTGTCCACCACCACCCCAAGATCCCTCTCCTGATCTGTCACAGACAGCTCAGAACCCATCAGCCTATATGTTAAGTTTTGATTTTTTGCCCCAATGTGCATGACTTTGCCCCAATGTGCATGACCCCAATGTGCACTTACTTACACTGAAACGCATCTGCCATTTTTCTGCCTATTTTGCCATTTTGGAGAGATCCTTCTGGAGCTCCTCACAATCACTTCTGTCTTCACCTCTACATGTTGTCTGCAAACTTAGCCACCTCACTGCTCACCCCTGTCTCCAGGTCATTTATGAAGAGGTTGAAAAGCACCAGTCCCAGGACAGATCATTGGGGCACACAGCTTTTCACATCTCTCCATTGTGAAAATTGCCCATTGACACCCACTCTCTGTTTCCTGGTCTTTAACCAGTTCTCAATCCATGAGAGGACCTGTCCTCTAATTCCCTGACCATGGAGTTTTTTCAGTAGCCTTTGGGGAGGGACCATGTCGAACTCCTTCTGAAAGTCCAGATATATAATGTCTACAGGTTCTCCTGCATCCACATGCCTGTTGACCTTTTCAAAGAATTCTATAAGGTTCGTGAGGCAAGCCTTACCCTTACAGAAGCCATGCTGATTCTCCCTCAGCAAGGCCTGTTCGTCTGTGTGTTTTTGAGATTCTATCTTTCATGAGGCATTCCACTGTCTTACCCAGTATAGATGTTAGGCTGATTGGCCTATAGTTTCCCAGGTCCCCCCTCCTTCCCTTTTTAAAAATCAGTGTAACATTTGCTATCCTCCAATCCTCTGGCACCATGGCTGTTTTGAGGGACAAGTTGCATATTTTAGTTAAGAGATCAGCAACTTCATTCTTCAATTCCTTAATAACTCTTGGGTGGATGTCATCAGGGCCTGGTGACTTATTGATCTTTAACTTATCAATTAGGTCTGAAACATCTTCTCTTTTAACCTCTATCTGACTTAATTCCTTGGTCAGGAGGGGCCGTTGGGGCAGCAGTATCTGCCCAAGGTCTTCTGCCATGAAGACAGATGCAAAGAACTCATTTAATTTCTCTGCCATCTCTAAGTCTCCTTTTATCTCCCCTTTCCCTCCCTTACCATCCAGAGGGCCAACTGCTTCTCTGGCGGGTTTCCTGCTTCTAACATATTTGAAGAAGCTTTTATTATTCCCCTTAATGCTGCTGGCCATGTGTTCCTCATAGTCTCTCTTGGCCTCCCATATCACCTTCTTACATTTCTTTTGCCACAGTTTATGTTCCTTTTTATTCTCCTCATTAGGGCAAGACTTCATCAGTAACAACTGAGGCAATCCTCAGTAACAACTCTCCCATTCCTTACTTTTCCACAACATTGAATATTATGGGAGGATTTGTTTTGTATTATTTCCCTTTATGTTCCACCACATAATTGCGTTTGTCTGGCTTAAATTTTTTTGACTATAAGGTATTTGCTGGAAATCTTTCAAGCAACCCAAGGTTGCACACATGGAAGCCAGGGTTCATAACTTTGTGCTCTGTTGAGTAACAGACACAGTATGTAAAACTAATAAATAGAACTTAACCAGCTATTAAGTATACCTAACTGAAGATTCACTTTGGCACATTCAATATACAAAATAGTGACCCAGACCTAAAAGGTGCTGTGATCAGGCAATAATTCCTAAGTGCCAACTGTAAAATTCTCAGTGCCATATCAAGGCTACAGCTCCTTTCTAAATGCCTAGACAGACCTCTGACCCAAGCACTAGCACAACAGCAACCAATGATGCCATTGTGCAGCTCGGTTGCCCAGACCCTATGGAATTCTTGGATTACTCAAAGTTTTGCCTGTCTCACTCAGCCTTCTCCCTCGCATCTGCAATATGGGGATAACATTGACCTACAGTATTTTACAGGGCTGCTGTCAGAGTTAGAATCCTGAATTTTTGTACATGTGTAATCTATAATAAACTGATTACTAGACAAATCTGAAAAACCTGGTGCTTGAGTTCAGCTAAAGATTTTTTCAGACCCAAGGGATAGATCCTTCAGTGACCCCTTGCATTGATTTCTGTGAGCTAATCACTGGGCGGCTAATCAGGACTGGTGTCATAATTGGACTCCTTCCTCATAAAAGTGGCAAGATTGATAGAGTAGAGCAAATATGCTGCATTTGGAATGACTGAGGGACAAACTACACATTATGACAAGCACACATGCAATTGCCTGCATTTTTTAATGCCAAGTATGTGAGGGACCCTAATTCAAATCTTGGTGTGGCAGAAGAACTTCCTTCACTTACTATTTCTTCTGAGGGAAAGAGCCTCTCTCTCTCTCTCTCTCTCTCTCTCTCTCTCTCAGAGAGCCACACGGGAACTGTGATGGGGACAAAAAGTCAAAGGCCTTCTCTCTGCCATAGTCACATTGTGGCTATTTTAGCATAAAAAACTTCATGCCAATTGCACACTTGTTATAATATGTAGTTTGACCTGAGATGCCGGTTTACCTTCCACAACAGTTATTTCCACAGCTCTATCCAGATTTTTATATGTTTAATTCTATGAATGTGGTTCCAAGAAAAGCATCAAATATCATAAGATTCATGACTTGCAGCCCTTGTAGACATTACAGATGCTTGCTTAGAATTGCACTAGTTTGCACTGCCAAGCATGATGTTATGAAGTAGCCTTGATAAACTGTTCATGAAATGCTAAAGACAAGATTTCAAATTCTAAGCCCCAAATTCAATATCTTAGCAGAACTTTCATGATTAAATTAGTAACATATAAATGCCTAAAACAGACTATGAATCATTGAGGTATATTCTTATTAACTTTAAGAAATTTAACTTGCATTACCTCTTCTTAGCCCAAAGATATTTAACTTGCCAATAAATTATTTGATTTCCTTCTTGTGTAAAAATGCCTTCAGCTTCCTCTTGAATTGATTTATATAGTGTGCCTATATTTATATATTGATTATATAAATATTATATATTATATAGTACCTATATATTATATATAAAAAATTATATATAATTTTTGCTCCAAAGTGTTGTGAATATGGTATCAGTCAGGGGCGTTGTGGGGAAAAAACTCTACCATAAGGCATAGCACCCCACTCCACTTGTGTGTATCAGTCTCCCAGCTGTCATATGTGCTTAACACTGCACATATATTCTCAACTGCCAAGCTCTTTAAAAGAGGCTTTAATTTGAATACTGAGAGTCTAACTGTTCCATGAATTCCTCTAACTGCGTCTACACTTTTATTAGTCCCTTTATACAAATGGGGGTCAGTCGTCATGCCATGGAGGCTGAAGAAAACTGATTTGAAAATAAATAAATAGATAATGAATAACACACTCTCTGCCTGGCAGCAACTGCATGAAACAACAAAACAATTCAATATATAAACCATCTTCAAAAACAGTAGCTGTAATGTGTACTGCAAAAATGTAGTGTGCGCTTGTCACATGACTTGCCATGTGATGTTGTTTGGAGTGTCTCCATGTCACTACTATATGCTCCTGCAGTAGCCTGAAAATGCTCCACATAAGGCATGCTTGGTGGAAGGACTGTCCCTTGGAACAGTCACCACATGGATAGAGCTTCAGGTGACCTCATTTGGTGATGCGACTGTATGAGAGCAGTCCTGAGAGGCAATGAAAAGAAATAAAAAGTGCTCACACTTTTTTGGCTCGAGAGCTACTTTGAAACCCAGCAAGGCCCGGAGATCTACCAGGGGGGAAGGAAGCGTCTGACAGACACCCCCTTTGATGTATGGAGCCCCTGCTGGACCAGGTCAGAGGAGGCCCACCAAGTCCAGCTTCCTGTGCCCCACAGTGGCCCACCAGATGCTTCAGGAAGCACACGGGAGGCCTCTCCTCTCTCCCCACCCCACATACTGGGGGCAGCCACAGGTCCCCCCAAGAGGCACATGCCCAGCCTTGCTGTACTACGGGGCTAAAGAGCTACGGAGCCTGAAGAGCAGCTAAAGTGTCAGTTTCAGTGTCAGTTTAGTGTCAGCTAAATATGTCAGTTTCGTCTAGTCACTAGACGAAACTGACATATTAACAGTTTGGAGAGACAGGGCTCCGCGATCTACTCATTTTGCCTCGCGATCTACCGGTAGATCATGATCTACCTATTGAGCACCCCTGCTATAGATTAATCCCATACATTGGTCAAAGAGGAAAGGGAGATGGTGATGTAGTTTTGTCTCCGAAGAACAGTGTTATCTTCCTGTTCCTCTGGAAGCCTATCTTGTCTAATGTATGTATACTAAAATTTCAGCTGTTTCTAAAAACACCCTAAATTGTAATTTTATCTTTTAATACTTTGATGTGATAATTTCTTTTAAACTATTAAACAGGTTATATATACATTCACTCTGATTGCAAACCCATCGCAACATCTATTACAAGATCTCCAATGCTTTTATTTTTGTTGGTGGTTTCACATATTGAATTAAAAAGCAATCATGTACCCAGGTAAAAACACAATCGGCTTTATTTCCTCTGCCTAATATGATATAATGTTCCTCTAGGTAACTTAAACTGCCAATTACCTTCTCTTTGGACTTTGCAGTATTTTCCTAATTGTATATTCTGTGCAATTCACAGTCTTCACTATAAGCTGACGAGAGATCCATCCAACTCAAGTTTAAATTCTGAAAATATCCATACTATTAAGCTGCACTAGCATAAAGATACACACATATATCTCTCTTAGTAAAAGTGAATAACTGATTCTCCTACCAAGTTGTCTCCTCCAAAACATATACTTGTCTTCACATCCCAATCCACTGTTTAGGGTTATACTGTTGCTGACATAATGGGTGACCATACCCTCTTGTACTGGTTGTGTGATCCTGACTTCATATGACAGTCAGGACTTGGACTCCAAGTGGAAGAAACCAGTCAGATCTTTCATACTATTGATACCAGAGCTAAAGCATGTGAGCTGAGCTACACTCTGTATATAAACAGCAAGTCTGTTTATGTTGGTCTTCATTAAGGGGAAGTTATTTGTTTAAAGGAGTGGTTTGCTCTCTCTTACTGTTAGAGGAGTGAAACAGAACCTGATATGGATAGTTAGGCAGGAGACATAAAAGAGTTGGAACTGTGACTTTGTAGGATCAAATTATCCTCCTGGTGCTCTCTGAAGCCCTGCCCCACTTCTTGTGGGTCCCTCCATGATGCTGAGACAGGGCAACTGGTTGTCAAGTTTTATTTCTATGTTTGGTACAATAATTTTGTGCTAGTCATTTAGAATGAGTTTGCACAATCATTTTTTACAGGGAAATATCACCCCCAAAGTGAGAAATTCACTTAATTCTCTTGCAGTTACTTGTTCTAAGACAGTGGCCATTATGACATTCTGTGGCAGTGAATTCTGTAATAATAATAATAATAATAATAATAATAATAATAATAATAATAATAATAACTTTATTTTTTACCCCGCCTTTCTCCCCGAAGGGACTCAAGGCGGCTTACAACATATTAAAAACATAATTTAAAAACAAATAAAAACATATTAACACATCATAAAAAACAGCAGTCAGAATAAAAAAAAAATAGGTAAAAAGAGCATAGAGCAGCAGCAAGTCATAAAAGAATCAGGCCTGTAAAAAATATTAAAAGATGTTAAAAAGATGTTAAAAGGCCAAGAACTCAGAAGGCCTGTTTAAACAGAAGGGTCTTCAGGCCTCGCTGAAAAGTCTCAAGAGAGGGAGCCATTCTTAAGTCAAGGGGAAGGGAGTTCCATAGCGTTGGTGCCACTACTGAGAAGGCCCTATTTTTTGCAGCCGCCCCACGTACCTCCCTAGGCGGCGGCACTTGTAAAAAGGCCTTCTCTGATGACCTAAGAAGACGAGCCGGATTGTATGGGAGCAGGCGATCTCTAAGATACCCTGGTCCAGAGCAGTATAGGGCTTTAAAGGTCAATACCAGCACCTTGTATTGGGCCCGGAAACGAATGGGCAGCCAGTGCAGCTGCTGGAGAAGCGGACTGACAGAGTCGAACCGCCTACCTCCAGTAACCACACGGGCCGCCGCATTCTGCACTAGTTGCAGTTTCCGAACCGTCTTCAAGGGCAGCCCCACATAGAGCGCGTTACAGTAATCTAATCTCGATGTCACCGAGGCATGGATCACCGTGGCCAGGTCTGCACGATCCAAGTACGGCCGCAGCTGGCGCACCAGCCGAAGCTGAGCGAAGGCCCCCCTTGCCACAGCCGCCACCTGGGAATCCAGGAGCAGCTGCGAGTCCAGGTGGACCCCCAAGCTGCGGACCTGCTCCTTCAGAGGGAGTGCAACCCCATTCAGCGCAAGCCAATAGTCCAGCACCTGCATCGAGGATTTCCGAACCAGGAGAGCCTCTGTCTTATCCGGATTTAATTTCAGCTTGTTAGCCCCCATCCAGATCCTCACTGCCTCCAGACAGCGCTCCAGGCCCTCAACTGCCACCCTGGAGTCTGGAGGAAAGGAGAGATAGAGCTGGGTATCATCAGCATATTGATGGCACCCCACTCCAAACCCCCGGATGACCTCTCCCAGCGGTTTCATGTAGATGTTAAATAGCATGGGGGACAGAATTGAGCCCTGTGGCACCCCGCATCTCAAGGGCTCTGTAAATTAATTATATGTCTGCAGAAGTTTAGTGCTGTCTTCTCTTGGCAGGGAATGGACAACTAATTGTACACAAAGGCCCACCTTAGTTAATTTGGCTGGAGAGAACATGAATTGAGCTGAAGTCAATTATCTCACAGTAGGCCACCAGCAATGACAATTGTTGCTTAATTAGGGCTGTATTAAGCTAATGATCAAAGAATTTGCCCAGTTGACACAATGATTCAATACTAATGAAACTTAGAGCATCATTGGTTTCCAAGTGCTCCTCATCAAATCAGAAAGATTGCAATGTTATGCACAGCATGCCTTTATGAGCTTCACAGTTTGATTTATTGAGCCTAACACCAACTCCGCCTTATGACAAATGCCATGTACTACTTTTTTTGGAAAAAAAATCTAACCATCAGCTACTTTTTCAGTTGGGCAAATTTGCTTTGATTGGGTTTCTCCCTGTCCCTCACGTTCTTATGTACCATTTTCCTGCCTTGTTATGTGCATTAATATTTGTAAGCCACTGTCTCTTGTGTATTTTCTCTTTCCACCTTCAGAACTTTAAGGGATTCTATGACTACTGAATCTGAAGTGGCAGAATCTGGGTGGTTTTCTTTTTTTATTTATGAAGGGTGTAAATTTAAAAAAGACTCACCACCTTTAATTTTTTATTGTCTTTTATCTCCATACCTTGCCACATTTTTCATCATCGTACAGAGGGTCTTTTGTAGCCTAATACTGTTAAAAATACACTAGTACAGTGGTTCCCAAACTTTTTAGCAGCAGGATAGACTTTTAAAAACCACACTTGATTGCAACCCACCTAGCTTTATGAGACTTGGGGGGAAAGTGTCAAGCTTCTGCTTTCATTCTTTTTACGATCGGGGGGATGGGGGACGGGATGGGACCACCTCCTGGAGCATTTGTTGAGCTTCCCATTCATTGTATTGGGACCGTATGGTGGTCTTGAATTCCCCTTCACCAGGTCTTCAATAAAAGTCAAGGCACTATCACCTACTCATGAGTAAACACACGTGCTGCTCTGTTTTGGCTTCTATAGGTTTCAATACATTTTCCTTGTCAGCTATCAGCTTGTCAGTTTTGCAACCCACTGGTGAGTCCTGACCCACAGTTTGGGAACTATTAGTATATAACTAACAGCGCACTCCTACATGTTTACTCAGGTAGAAGTCCCTTAATGTTTAATGGAGCTTACTTCAGGTAAGTGTGCATAGGATTGCAACCTAAATATATTTATGCAGGTATCATTTAAATATTCAATATATCCAAAATGACACCCTCTCTATTTCTGATGAGATCAACACTTTTATCTTATGAAATGAAGATTTGGTTGCTGTTTTCTTTAAAAAAATGTGTACGTTAGTTGCACAGGCCATTTACTGCTTGAGTAATTAGATTTTTACCTGCCTAAAATTCTTTGTTCTATAAGCAAACACAAAGATCTGACCATGCACCAACAGACATATAAGTATTCTGTTTGCTTTCAGGTTCACAGGCTGCTGTTCTGTAAACAGAACAGGTTAAGGCTAAGGCACCTAAAAGAGAAGAATTGAACAGAAATTTCAATAGTTGTTGAAGGGAATTCAGCACCTCCTATGGCTACCATTCTTGACTTCTTTGATCCTACTAACAACCACTCTAATGCCTCTGACAAAGCCAACCCATGGATGAGGCCAACAGAAGTGCTTGTTTCAAGTTGTGAATTGGCATGGATGCCTGCTGCCGCCTACCTCTAACCCTCATCTACCTTCCCTGCTCCATGGATTCAAAAAGGAAAAGTAGGAGAGAAACTGTAGCCTACTGCTCTCTTGTCTTCCACACTTCTTCTTCTGCTCTGCTCCCCCCCCCCCCCGGTCCTTTTCACAGTGAGAGTAGAAAAGAGGGCCCCCTCTGGCACAGGGAAGACTTGGGCTCTTTCACACTTTCTAGATATAACTTATGGAAAGTACATTTCTGCATGCAAACACATCTAGTTCACATTATTAACAGAAAGCCCTTCATGCGCATGTGGTTTTGCATACTGTACTATAGCCATTAGCTTGTGATAAATTTTATCTCATACCTCCTTCAAAAAATAATCCATACCCCATGCAGATATAAATGCCACATGGCATAATATTATTTTTTAAAAGTCTGCTTTGTTGCTTTTTTATGCCTTACCCCAATTCTCTCTTACAATTTGTTAAGCTTAACCAAAACTGCTAGTGACATTCACATTCTGGAGAATATGGAGAGATTTTAGCATTTGGTTCAGGTTTCATGAAATACATTCTCTGCATAGTATTCTGTCTCACATCTGTTTGAAATCAGTGGGAGTGCTAAGTTCTAGAAGAGAGAGCAGAGGCATGTTTAAACCCAGACTTGAATTATAACAAAAGCTTGAGATATATATATATATATATTCAATAAAATGTGTGTGCCCTTTTCCTAAGAGGACCTGGTTCCTTTTAACTCACATTACTAAAAACTTGTGATCCAAGTGTCCGTAGGGAAAAAAATTTGACTATACTTGATGTCAACAAGATACAAGATTTGAAAAAAAAATATTCTAGGCTACCACCTTCCACATCTTTATATTCTTTTTTGTATTTCTGTATCTTTCACACCTATAAAATAGAAGCAATAATACTTTTCGTCAGAAGACATTGTTGCTCCAGTCTATGAATGGATTTAGTTTTTTGTGAACAGGTATCCCCCTTTTGCATGTGCAAGAGACGATGTCTCCCACTCAGCCACCAATCTCAGTCTTGCAACCACATTTTTTATTGCTCCCAAAGGTAGAGAGTTCATTCCCTTCATCTTTCTTGGCATGGATGGGTTTCTTGCTATAAATGTTTGCATACTTCATAGTACTGCCCTGCCTCCAGTGTTTTTCCATCTGCATGCCATATTTCTCTTTCATATTTCTCCCTCAAAATTTATAGTTGGGTCTGTAATAGACAGCAGAAATCTTTAAATGATCTGAATTACAGTACATAAAAAGGGGCAGCACAAACAACAATACGAAAGATTTTGATCACAGAAGTAATTTACAACTTTGAAGCATTTAATATTCAGAGTACCCCAGAGACCAAATTCAAAGTCCATCAAAGTAAATGATTCAGTAACTTCAATTGGCCTGTTCAGGACCTACACTTCAAATAAGCATTCTAGGCTGCATTTTGCAGGTAGAAAAAGCAGACAGATGGGTTGTTTGTGTTATTTCTTCTCCTTATCCCAACATAGGAAAGTAATTTCAACTTGGGGCAATGGCATAATGTTGATATTATTCTTTCAAGAGCTTTCCAAGGCAGAAATGCCATCAGGCCAGGATATAGTGTAGCATGCAGCTGGGGGAATCAAGAGGATGCCCACATTTTACTTCATGTTTATACTACAATTTTGTAAATGGAAGATTTATAGTTTTCTTACCCTTGTGAGTTTGGAATTTAAGATCATGTGTATTTTATCTAGTTTGAGTTTTTGAGAATGCTTCTCATATCAGCTGTTTTGTTGGAACTACCTCTTTTTGCAGTCACTCAGGACCGAAGCCAATAAGGGGTAATGAAGTTCACATTGCCCTGGTACCCCTTCCCCAAGCAGATGACACAAGACACAGTACCTTTTGGGAAGAACAGGCCACTTTATTCATTATAGAACAATCAGAATCCAGGAGGTCCTGTCTAAGGAGACTTCTCCCCCACTTTGCAACCACCAGGAGTTCTAACTGGCCACAGGCCACTTAAAATCATGTTGCTTCCCCCTTGGGTGTTTCCATCCTGGCTCAAACTTGGGGTCGCCACCAATCAACCACAGCTTCTCTATGTTAACCCCTTGAAAGTCAGCTGAATTGTTCAGCCTATCTCAAGTCAGATAGATTTCATCATCCAAGCCCAATGGGGCACCAGCCTGCATCCTCAAGCCAGATAGTGTCTTGAGACTTTGTTCCCCAGTGGCTTACCTCAAGATGCACACTGGATCCCTAATCCAAAGCCCTGTCCTATATTATTCTTGTTTGTGTTGCCACCTGGTTAATCCCACCATCTGTGATGGTCTGGGGTAGATGGGGGGGGGGAATCTCCCCAACCTCAGCCAATCAGTCGATGAGCAAAATTTCCTAACCAGCCCCCAAAGCAACCAGCTACTCTGACTGCCTTATTGAGTGGGTTATACTGGGCTGTATCAGGTCCATGATGCAACCCAGCATAAGAATGCTGGGGATGAGGCTCAGTGTACCAGGTTTTTTTGTGTGTTCTGCCCCTAGGTATCTCAAAGGCACCAATCAGGTACTGAAACAGACCCTTCTGCCTCATGCAGGGGGGCAGGACCGTACAAAGAATGCCCCCCTTCTATATGATTTAAAACCATTTCTTATTAGCAGTATTATCTTATAAAAGAATAATATTCAGATCCCATTTTTCAACAAAAAGTAGTTTACAAAGCAGTGTACGTAGCATCTTCTTTAGAAGGTACCTAAAATATGATCTTGGGAATTGTTGCATGTGAATTTGTAATCAAAACTGATCAAAATGTTGTGATAGGTTTTCAGTGCACTGTCCACAGGCCAATGTATTTGGTTGGCCACCTAGTTAAAAGCACCTATCAACTATTACCCTTGCACCTCCGAAATAAGCACACCAAGCAAAGGCTTGGGATAAAGGGTCACTTTTATTAATAAAAACCATAAAATCTGCAGCAGGGGGAACTAACTAAACCACCCCCCCATGTGCGGGCACCTTCCCCCTAAGCTGGGGGAAGCAGTGCTAACCATCTGCCTGCCCCGGGCTACATGGGCATCACATCGTGGCTCCAAGTCATCGTCGGTCCTGGCCCGAGAGACCACCAATCCCAAGGGGTTGAGGCAGCGGAAGAGCAGAGACCCCACAGGCCACGCCCACTAGTGATCTCTGCTTGCTCCAGCTGGGGGCTTGCCAGCCAGCCTCAGCATCCCGGACATGTATAGTCTGAGCAGTCCTGGCTCACCCCCTGACCTTGCTGACCTCCCTACATCCCTACCGATTCCTTACATCCCTATCTACCCTGCCCGCACAAACCTGCCACACCGGGGGGGGGGGTTAGCCTAGCACTTGATCCCCACCACCCCACATGAAACCAAGAGGTTCCGCAAACCCTGCTGCAGGTCAGTGAGAAAAATATTCCCAGCAGGGGATAGGTAGACCCCATCCCCCCTGAACAGGGCAGGTGAAGAATATACAATGCCCGGGTGATCAATAACATAACCACCACCAGCACAGATAACCCTCCTCAGGTAGAAATTAACCTTCCGCCTGGCAACATCAATGTGATGGGGATTTAGAGCCCCTCGCCACACCCTTCGAGGGAGCATGTCAGACCACAGGATGATAATCCTGGGTAGCTAACTCCTAATGGTGGAAATGTCCCTCCGGTCATGTAACCTCAAGGACAGCGAGGTCCTCTGGCACAGGTCATTCTCCCCCAGGTGGATGACCAGAACCTGAGGAGGTGGCCTGGAATCTAAGAACTCAATAAGCAGTGGGAGGAGCTGGCTGCTGAGCATGCCTCTCTTGGCTGCCCACCACACTTGAGCCATGTCACCGAGCCTGAGCTGGGATCCAAAACTGGAGGCCACTGCTCTTTTCTGTGCCCAAAAAATTATCAAATGTCCACAGATGAGAACCCTCATGGGAACTGTCCAGCAGCGACCTACCAAAGAAAAAAGAAAAAATAGCCATGAGCAATTGGTGTTGAAATTAACTATATAAACTGTGAACTTGTCAAATTGGAAGCCCACTGGGCAATAACAAGTAACTGCAGTGATTGGCAAAAAACAGGCTAACAAGCCAACTGAAAGCTCCTGTGGGGCAGAATGAAACCCGCAAAATTGGCAATTCAAAGTCCAAACTGGGCCGTGCTCGTCTACCACACTGGCCAGCACCCTTAATACCAAGAGAACAACACCTCAAAAGGCTTGAACACTCATGCACTGAAACCCGCACTGGGCAGTGCTCATCTGGCCAGCATCATCTAATACTTACAAACATAACACCATTGTTCAATCCTCTCTTACATCACATTGGGTGCTCTTGCTCTGGCCATACCATAAAACTGAAGAAGATCCAACAAAGGTGTAATCTTAATCGGTGTTGGTCCCCTTTCACCGATTAAGTGAAATCGTGAGGTGGGGGCCTCCACCTCTTTTGCTTCCTGAAAACTGGCTTTTACCGCCACTGGCTTGGCAGATGCCACCCGGATGCCACCCAGGGGCAGGCAGAGACTGTGATGAAACCCACAGACTGCACAGGCATGGGTGTAGTAACAACCTTGCCTAGTGCACTTACCTGACATGTATTCATAACGAACACGGGGGTGTTAAACCCACTGCGCGCCCATCTTTCCATGCCCCATGGCCATGTTACCATGACCCTGACTACCAGTATTCCTAAATATTCGATGGTCACTAGCTGCCCTGTCTCCAAATATTATTTTTGTTGGCGCCACTAACTGGTTCCACAATTCCCACTGTGGCAACTGCCATTCCAGAGCTGGGTCATTAGCTGCCCTTAAGCGGAATTGCTCATCATAGGCCATCCAGCCTGGACCCATATGGTCCCTGGATGCCCCATGGAAAAAGCCCATATACTTAATTAAGTTTATGGCCCTTTTGGGGTGCATTTGCAGCACCACGGACATGTAAATACTATAGTCGCAGAGCCAATTAGACCAGTTCTTATCAACCTTTTTACAGCAAATTGTCTCAGAGTCCTGCTCAAGATCCCCTACCTTTTCTGCTGGCTCTGGTTCCTTAAGCAAGAGGCTAAACATACTACAAATTCCCCTCACCATATCTTCTCTTTAATGAACAAGGCAAGGTGACCACCTAAGAACTATATCCCTGAAAGGAATACGGGGGTGCTCTTCCTGTCCTTCAGGAGACAGTGGCCATGCCCCATCCAATGGAGGGATGCCCCAGCCGGGAAACCAACCACCCCAGTAAGGCCAAGGAGATGGGAGGGGAGCCTCACTCTCGGAATGTTAAGCCATCCGAGGCCATCCACCCCAATAATATGGGGAGCCTTGGTAAGGGGTTGGATAAGGTCCAGGAGTGAAAGATCCCTCTTCAGCTCTATCTACCCACACCCCAGCCAATGCTTTAGACTCACCATGTTCTTCTGGGTCCAGCTCAACAACTGAGCCTTGATCTGCCAAAACCCGAGGCTGTGAAGCTGTACTTGTGGCCTTCCCCCTTGACGCCTTCTCGAGAGCAGCTAACCTGGTGGCAAAGAGCGATGTGTGTCATCATCCTTAGCCTTGCATGAGCTCCCCCAGATGATGCTGCAGAAGCCTCGCCACCATCACCCTTACCAACCTTCCTCAGGGCTCTCTACTTCTCAAGCCTCAGGACATGCTCCTCCAGTCCTCCTCCCCACTTTCCTCATCTGAAGACGACTCCCTCGGGGGTGCCTGTTGTGGAGGGTGCTTGGCAGCCTTCCCCCCTGACTTCTGGGCTCGCTTAGGCATGCTGGTGCCCAGTGCCACTGACTGACAGCAGGCTGAGAAACAGGGACTTGCTTAAAGCAGGGAACACCCAAAGGGGAGAAACCTGAAAGGGGACCTTGACTGGCTCCTAATGCAGCCCCGGGTGGCTGACTGTGTCTGTAGCAATAAGCAACAGCTAGTTTAATACCATTACTGGCCCTTTAAGAAAGGTTACTGTACAGGCCCCTTAAGGAACACCTAGCTTAAAAGCAGAACTGGCCCTTTAAGAAAACAACTAACTTTAAAGCAGTTTAAGGAAAATGGCTACCACACAGGGCACAAACAACACAAAATGCCTGCTGGAGCAAAAGCACAAGGGAAGCCCAAAATGGCTTCCAAGCAGGGTGGTGGCTGCCTAATAATGGGGAGGGAATTGCCCCCAAAACACCAGCCCAGAACTCCCAGATCCCGAGTGCAGTTCGATTACTTAAGAAATACAAACCGGCCCCAAAGGAGCCCAGGAGTGACTCCTGACAGCCACACTCGACCCTCTGATCCAGCGATGCTCCACCAGCTCTCCCACGAAGCAGCAACCAGGACAATCAGAACGCAAAGTGCTGGAAAGAAAGCCCAACACTGGCTGGGGGGGAGGGGGCTCAAACCCACCACCTCAACCTCTCCAGACTGTTTCTCAGCTCACTAAGCTATCTCAGCCCTCATCAGCAAGCAGGAGCTAGGAAGCAAGAGCCTACAAACAGAACTGGAAAAGGCTGGAGCTGGCAACAAGCCAGCATAGAATGTCAGGAACAGCAGAGAGGTGGGATTTAGAACCCCCCGAACAGCTGACAGAAAGGCCAGCAGACTGGAGCCAGAAGGTGAGGAGCCTTCTGGGTGCACAGCCTGCCTTGCCCCCACAGATAATGCAGCCAATAGCCTGCCCCCATTTTCCCGCCTCTGCCTGGAGTGCACGGAGTGCAGGGCAAAGGGGGGGGCAACACGTTATGGTGCCACATTCTCAATATGGTGCAAAAATAGATTAGAAATATAGTGCATCCCAAAGAATTGCATTCCACTAATAACTACATACAGTATCTATAAACTTAAGTAAAGTGTATAGATCAAGGATCCCTTGATCAACGTTTTGTTCCTCAAAACGTTTTGTCCCTCAAAATGTTGATCCCTTGATCAACGTTTTGTCCCTCAAAACGGCCACGGTGCCAGAAGATTGGAGGATAGCAAATGTCACGCTATCTTTAAAAAGGGAAAGAGGGGGGACCCGGGAAACTATAGGCCTAACATCCATACCGGGTAAGATGGTGGAATGCCTCATCAAAGATAGGATCTCAAAACACATAGATGAACAGGCCTTGCTGAGGGAGAATCAGCATGGCTTCTGTAAGGGTAAGTCTTGCCTCACGAACCTTATAGAATTCTTTGAAAAGGTCAACAGGCATGTGGATGCGGGAGAACCCATGGACATTATATACCTGGACTTTCAGAAGGCGTTCGACACGGTCCCTCACGAAAGGCTACTGAAAAAACTCCACGGTCAGGGAATTAGAGGAAAGGTCCTCTCATGGATTGAGAACTGGTTGGAGGCTAAGAAGGAGAGAGTGGGTGTCAATGGGCAATTTTCACAGTGGAGAGAGGTGAAAAGCGGTGTGCCCCAAGGATCTGTCCTGGGACCGGTGCTTTTCAACCTCTTCATAAATGACCTGGAGACAGGGGTGAGCAGTGAGGTTGCAAAGTTTGCAGACAACACTGAACTTTTCCGAGTGGTGAAGACCAGAAGTGATTGTGAGGAGCTCCAGAAAGATCTCTCCAGACTGGCAGAATGGGCAACAAAATGGCAGATGCACTTCAATGTCAGTAAGTGTAAGGTCATGCACATTGGGGCAAAAAATCAAAACTTAACATATAGGCTGATGGGTTCTGAGCTGTCTGTGACAGATCAGGAGAGAGATCTTGGGGTGGTGGTGGACAGGTCGATGAAAGTGTCGACCCAATGTGCGGCGGCAGTGAAGAAGGCCAGTTCTATGCTTGGGATCATTAATAATAATAATAATAATAATAATATACAGTATTTATATACCGCCTTTCTTGGTCTTTATTCAAGACTTTATTCAAGGCGGTTTACATAGGCAGGCTTATTAAATCCACGCAGGGATTTTTACAAATTGAAAGAAGGTTCTCTCTTTCAAGAACCACCACATTCGAGCTGTTACACTCCGATCTGGTTTAACATTCTGGCCTCCATCCTCCCACGCTCCGAGCAGATGGAACAGCTCAGCTGCAGCTTGTCAGCTGCTTCAAGGTCGCACGGTGCCGGTGGCCTCGAACTGGCGACCTTGTGGATGTTAATCTTCAGGCAAATGGAGGCTCTACCCTCTAGACCAGACCTCCTCCTCATTAGGAAGGGTATTGAGAACAAAACGGCTAATATTATAATGCCGTTGTACAAATCTATGGTAAGGCCACACCTGGAGTATTGTGTCCAGTTCTGGTCGCCGCATCTCAAAAAAGACGTAGTGGAAATGGAAAAGGTGCAAAAGAGAGCGACTAAGATGATTACTGGGCTGGGGCACCTTCCTTACGAGGAAAGGCTACGGCGTTTGGGCCTCTTCAGCCTAGAAAAGAGACGTCTGAGGGGGGACATGATTGAGACATACAAAATTATGCAGGGGATGGACAGAGTGGATAGGGAGATGCTCTTTACACTCTCACACAACACCAAAACCAGGGGACATCCACTAAAATTCAGTGTTGGGAGAGTTAGAACATACAAGAAAAAATATTTCTTTACTCAGCATGTGGTTGGTCTGTGGAACTCCTTGCCACAGGATGTGGTGACGGCATCTGGCCTGGACACCTTTAAAAGGGGATTGGACAAATTTCTAGAGGAAAAATCCATTACGGGGTACAAGCCATGATGTGTATGCGCAACCTCCTGCTTTTAGAAATGGGTTATGTCAGAATGCCAGATGCAAGGCAGGGCACCAGGATGAGGTCTCTTGTTATCTGGTGTGCTCCTTGGGGCATTTGGTGGGCCGCTGTGAGATACAGGAAGCTGGACTAGATGGGCCTATGGCCTGATCCAGTGGGGCTGTTCTTATGATCAAGAAACTTATTCATAAGATCAAGAAACATGCATACTTCCTTGTGACTAATTGAATACAATGGGATTTTCTTTCAAGTAGGTTCAGGCTACATGGGAAGTTAGCATTCTTTTTTTGTGAATAATTACTTTATCAGAAGTAACTATGAGCCCAATCCTATCCACACTTTCCTGGGAGTAAGACTCACTGACCATAAAGGGATTTACTTCTGAGTAGACATGCATAGGATTGGGCTATTAGTCCACAGCATCCACCATTAATTCCTTACGTATGTTTTAGAGGAGATTGGCATTTCCCCACAGATGAGTCTCCTGACCCAATCTTATTCTCCTGGTGCAGCCAAGCCAAAAATAAGTGAACTGTATGCAGCGGAGGGAGGCATGGATTGGGAAGCATGGAAGGGAAAGGGAATTTAAATTGTAAGCCTGCTGCTCCTCAGTGGGTCTTCTTGAACCTGTGTCAGCTCTTAGCTGGCACAAGTCCAAGGAGAGAAAGGGGGTGGGGAGGCTAAAAATAGAGGGAATAGGATTCAGCATGGGCCATTGCTACTAGATCCACCCCTCCCACAGCCTCCCACTCCAATTCCTCCCCCACCCAGTTTCACCCCCTCCTTGCTCCACTTTACCTGCTTTGGTGAATCCTGGGAGGTCTGCCGATGGACAAAGAGTGCTGCTGCTTCTTGCAGCAGCACTCCCAAAATGGCCACCGACAGAGGGCTCCATGCTCCATCAACAGCCATTTTACTCTGTTCCACTGTTGAAGTGGCTCCACACAGCAGCCCAATGCCAGATAGGATGGGGCTGTCAGCTTTATAGTTGCATTGCAGACAGTTTCTCAGCCCTTACCCTTCAGAAGCTGTGTTCTCAACTGCATGAGCAATAACTTGTTCTCTTTTACTGCCATTGCAATAAAACCAGAGCTTACTTTTTATTTTACACACAAAATTAGACTGCAGTTTTTCCATTGCTACTAAAAATAGATCATTAGAATTAAGCACCACTATGCCAACACTGTAGGCAAAAGATAATTAGTTTATTTTCGCATTTCGCTACATAAATAGAGCCATATGACCTTTACCACTTCAAAGAAAAGAGATGCTCCACAGCAAATGTACCTAGTGGTGCGAATGCCAAGCTAAGATCTCTCTAGCAAAACCTTAAAATTCATAATTTTGTTAGTAGCAAACTATTTCAAAGATATTGAAAAAGAAAAGAGTTTAGCATAAGTGCAATACTGTAGCAACTGTTCACTTGTTAATAAGTGAAAGAGGTACAGATACCAGAGTCATTCTTTGACTGGTTGGTTGTATCTGAGACTATTTTTCAGATGCCAGTGAGTAACTAAGCAACAAGTAAGGAACACACAGTGATTTTTCAGTGGATTTATATTAATGAGAGTGCAGGAAATATAGTATTTGATTTTGTGTCCTCGTGTATGTTCCTAGGGTAAGTTGTCTATTCTTCACTCTGTACATTAGTCTTTTCTTTTTTCCTTTTGCCTAAAGAAAAAGTACTACAGAAACAAAAAAATTTA
This sequence comes from Tiliqua scincoides, assembly GCF_035046505.1. Lineage (NCBI taxonomy): Eukaryota > Metazoa > Chordata > Lepidosauria > Squamata > Scincidae > Tiliqua > Tiliqua scincoides. Next base: position 60,905,765 of record NC_089824.1, on the reverse strand, counting down.
TAATGGAGAATGTGTGCTACTCAGTTTCCAGTTAGATGAAGTTCTTTGTACACAAATCTCTTCACTCTTGCAATTTAGAAATGAGCAGCAGCTCCAGCCTTATTTACTTATTTTATACCTTGCTTTTTTTTTCTTTTTTTTTAAAGTAGTTTAAGCATTCAGGTAGTTTACAACAATTAGAATCTAATTAAATTGGCTTAAATTCTGTCTAGTTGCAGAAATAGTTCAAGTCGTGGGAGACAATCCTGCTCTCCAGAGTTCCATATCCTGAGCCCATAAAGCTCCTGTTTTCCACCTCATCCCAAATTCAGGTGTTTTTTTAAAAAGACAATTATTTAAAAGGAAGGTTGCCAAACCCAAAAGCTGGAGAAAGACAATTCCTTGTAATGCTTCTTTTGTAGCAGGAAAAGAGGCAGCTGCTGTTCCTCCCACCCATTGTCTCTAAGGCCCTTGTGTCTGCACCCCTTCTGACTCTATGTAATTAATCCCTGCTGCAGCTAAATCACTGCCTCCCATGAAGGGGCAACTGAAGTTAGTAGAGAATCTTTGCTCTTGTATGCAGGTGGCAGAGAGAGAGCCACAATCAGCACCAGCAATTACTGAGTGGATAGGAGCCTTCTCATCAGTTGTCCATGTCTGTCCCACCTAGGGTGCCTGTCCACTCAGCCCCTGTTCATTTGCACACTCCTGCTGCAGCTCTCTTTGCCACTGAGTGTAAGAGCAGAGAGTCCTCACACACCTCAGTCTCTCTACACTGGACTGCAGAATGAAAATGCCAGGGTTGGGGGGGGGAACAGGTGGTGAAGCTTTAGCTGCCTTTTCTCTCATTGCAATGGCAGCATTAAAGGGGTTTACCTTTCTTCAACCCTATTTGAAAGAGTCTACTGTTCCCTCATAATCTTTTTCAAAACCAAGTGAGATAGATGGAGGACCTGCACTCACAAACCCTCAGCATATGGCAGAGTGCCTTCCAACATGCTGAAGCGGTTGTGAAATTCATCTGGATCAGCTGTTGACATGCTGTTAGTATCAAACCGTGTGTCAAGCCATTTGTGCTGTTGACAATATACAAAGGGGGGGCAGCCCACCCCTGAGACTGGGTGAAGTGGCTGCTTCAAGCAGTGGGATATGGGAGACCTGTCAGAGAGAGAGAGAGCTGCTTCAAGCTGTGGGATGCGGGAGAACTGATGGGAGACTTGTCGACCAACTCAACTGGCCCACCACCTACCTGACCACCACCTTCCAGTCCTTCCTGGACTGTCCCATCCTCTTCTTGCACTCCTCTTTGGAGGGTGTGCAAAAGGAAGATGACTTCCCAGCTTTCTTCTCAAATTTGGTACCACTTCAGCCATTAGCTCAACTTGGGCTAGGCCTGGCTACTTGCTTGGGATTATAAATGCAGGAACAATTTTCAAAACTGCACAAATCACAATATAGGGTTGGTGGACTACATGTAGCTTGAAGAATCACAAGCTGTGCAGGCCTGCTCAAGGTATTATAAATTACTACCTGGGGACTTAGCAGAACTTTAGATTTCAGATCTTTGGTAGCCTATGTGCTACAAACAGCCTTTCCTAAGATTCATAGGCCAGGTTTGGTGCCAAGCTTTTTTCTTGGGGGGGCTACAGTACAAGCTCTGTGGGTTTTCCAGCTACCTCCCTCTCCCCATCTGCTCAAAAACTGAGCAAGGACAAGTTCTCCTTCACATCTCTACTGCAGTGGCAGCTAAAAGGAAAACAGGCAGCTACAGCTATTTTCCTCTCCCATCCCCTGGTTTACCCAGTGATGAGGGACAGCATTCCTTCCTTCTCCTTTCCCAGCTCCCCCAGCAGCCAACAGTACATTGGGGGCAGGGCACTGAGGAATTTTAAAATGGTGCCTGACAAGAACATGGACTACAGCTGCTAATGCTGCAGTGGCTTCATCCCCATCTCTTGGGAAGCCACAGTGATGCTTACTGGGCATTGGGGGTATTGGTGAGAGCAATTGGCCAAATGGAGTGTGGCTGGACACAAGCGCGGGCCCCTTCAGGGGCACATACCCAACCAGGCCCCATTTACGATGCTGCTGGGGTCTTAGACTATTAGCAAAACATCCAGGAGAGTTTATCTAATAATGATGGAAAAACATTTGTAAATTACAGATGTATCTACAAAACACTGAGAATGTGAATAAGTGCAATAAAAAATCCAAAGTTACACATTAGAAAAGGGCACTTAGTTCAGTAAGACTGACAACTGAAGCTCAGCTTGAATTATTCATGACACTTCATTTACTGAAATGTTCTGTGGCATATTTTATAAATATAATGAAGTCTTCATAATACAAAATCTCACCACAAAACTAGCTACCATTTCTTTCCTAAAAGGATTAGAGACATTTTTATACAGATAATAAATTGTGCGCATCAGCAAGGTTCGACTTCAGTAGTTTCTCAGTGAAACCTCAAAATGATCTTGAAGACCTTATAATATAACTGGAAGGTCCCGAGATTTTCATGTGAAAGCTTGTATGAAGAGTACTGTGATTGGAAGAGGGAAATAGTGTGTAGTTTAGGAATGAGAAGCAGTTCCACAGGTTCAAGAACACATCCCCAGTAACAACAATGGAGAGAGTAAGAGAGACCCACACATTCGAAGGACCCTTTTAGATGGAAAACTATGAGTCCCATAATCCAAAAAGGGAAATAAGATACTGAGTTGCGACTAGATGCTCCATGGGATCTCTCCTTTGTGGTACTGAGTTACCCACTGTTACCCACACACAAGAATACAGTTTTGACATGTGGAATTCTGCAGGAGGGCTGGCATAGAAAAGGGGAGTTTTGCTTTCACCCTTTTCAAGCATTTCGCCTAAATTCTAAAAACAAAACCAAAAAAAACCACAAAACAAACTTGAGGTTTTTTGATCTCTTGAGAGGAACACTCAGAAGGTAGTTTCGGGGGATGTTGGCATGGGAATGATCACACATTACAGAAGGGATTATTTTTAATTCAGTCTCTTTATAGTGCCTAGTTTTTGAGGTGCTCTGCACATAGTAAATAAATCTCTTTGCCCCCAACTGAAATTGGATAAGACATTTTTCCTGTCATAGCTTCATGGGTATGTGTGACTCTTAGTTGCAGTTTTCACTATTATTCCAGTTTTTTTCTCTTTACAGATGTGAACTTTAGTTAGTTTTAATTTAATCAGTTAGTTTTAATTTATTTATAGCCTAATCCTATTCCAAATTGGGCTGTTCAGGGCAGGGCATTATGACAGCAGAAAACTCCATTTCCTTTGTCCCTTTATTATCTTCCATGATATAGGTAAACAGTTCAAACTTTCCAGCACCAATACAGCTGTGCCAACAGGGCATGTACAGCATCCTATGGTGGCGATAGACACAGAAGCCTCCTCAAGATAATGCTTGCCTTACTAAAAGTGCTTGAGCTGTGTCCTCTAATATTCCTTTCAGTAATTCTAAGCCATTGAATTGATCATTCTAGATAACTACAAACATTAATTTTAATACTAAGTGACAGACATAACTGCTGAGGCTGGTTAACCTGCTAGCAGGAACACAGGTTTGACTGTTATAAACTAGAATACAGGTTGAGTCTGTTTGTCTGCAGATTATACATCCGCAGATCTGACTCAGCATGGGTCCCCTGGACTCTCATTGAGCAGACTCGGCTCCACCTGAGCCCTTCAAAGGGGACCAGAGTGCAGTTCTGGAGGGCTTTCTGAAGCCCACAGAGGCAGTTCTCATCTACCCACTACCTCTCTGGGCTTCCAGGGGCTTCCCTGGGCCTTATAATGCCTTAAAAGGCCAAAAAAAAAAAAAAAAGTCACTTCCAGTTCCCCTCAGGAAACTGGAAGCGGCTTTTTTTGCCAGTCCTGTCTACTCTGAAGCCCAGAGAGGTAGCTGGTGAATGTGTGCTACTTTTCTGGGCTTCACAAAGGCCTCAAGTAGACCAGACCACAACGTTGGTCCCCTTTGGATGGGTTAATGGGGTGAAAATCACAGATGTGAGTATCCACCAAATTTGGTAACAGCGGGGGGGGGGGTCAGAGAACAGAGCCCCTGCAGATACCAAGGCCCCATCCCAGCGAGTTTTATAGTCCAAAGGGAGGCTCAGGGGGCTTTATAGTCCAAAATGAGGCTCATAAGAGCCCCTTCTTGAACCAGTTGTCTGGCTGTGATTGCATATGTCAATATGGCAGCAATTTGCTTGCCACAGTGGCCACAACGTGGAAGGGCAGAGGAGGGTTATGTTTGGCTCCTATGAAGATCTATTCCACAACTTGCTTTCTGTGCGTATGAATTGGGAGCAGGATGGTGACCTGAGTTTATAAATTGTGTCAATTTGTAACTTGTCACATGTATGTAATTTCTTCCTCACAGCCTAATGCAAGCCAGTGTTTTTAAAAATGCCAGGATGTGTTTGAAATGTTTGGCTGTAGTAACATTTTAGTTGGCGGCTGTGTCGTATTTCATTTGGCTTCAACTCACAGTTCTTCTGGAGAACCAGCAAGTGAACTTCTAATAATATGGGGGACAGGGCTTGGAGACAGAACAAGCCCCTTCTTGAGGGCATAATATATAAAGGAGAGTTTTACCATGGTATTTGTGATTATTACAAGCCTTTAATTTAATGTATACATTCTCAAGCCTCTTGAATGGAATAAGAGTGAATGGTAGTACAGTACTAGAGTAACTATTGAATATAATATGCTGGATAGATAATATGCTGGATAAATTAAGAGAAGAGCACAATTTGGTTATGTCACAAGTTTATACCTTGGATGTGCCTATGCAGGGAGGTGGGACTTTAATGAATTCCTCTATTGCATATCACTCCCTAGTAGGGTTTAAACTCTAAATCCAGATAATTAATCTCATCCAAGAAATCCTGGGTCCTGGTGCAGTTTGGGTAAAAAGCAATGGTACTTACTCACAGGCAGTTATACTTTTGATCTCTAGTGGCTGTTGACATAAGCAATGATGAAGCAGCAGTTAAAGTAAGGGTTTCATAATTCTAAAAATTATGGACGTGAATTGCGGGAAATTAAAAAATCTTGTGACTGTGACGTCACCCATTTTCTGGTGTGATGTCTTTGAACTTTGCCCTGGGTGGCAGGGTGGCGAGCTACGCCACTGCATTAGACTGGACCTGTGCACTGGACTGTACTTAGACCTAAAGTTTTTCAGTAGCAGAGATAACCCACGTCACCAATCCCAAAACTGTTGGACCCTACTGAATTTGATTTCTAGCTCTAGAAGTATGGATAATTCCCCAAGGTTGGTTCAGTTTGAGTTTGTGTGTGTGCATGACACATGTAGGAACACACATTTACATGTGAATGAGCAACAGCCGGGATATAGACCATCTAGGAAGGAAATATGTCATTTCTGATTTTGACTTTGAACTCCTGTAAGTTTCTACCAAACCCATGCAGAGTGCGCAAGGAAAGCCCACAGAATTAGATTTTAAAACTGCTTTGGTTTTATATACGAATTATAGTCCCTTTGTATATTGTGCCAGTTGGCTTATAAGTTGATTCCAGAATGGTTCGTTTGCAGGGATTGCTTTCCGCTTCGTCACTGTAGGTCCAGGCATAGCAACCCTGAATTCTCACTGCCATGTGTTACTGGGAGAGGCTTAACAGTGAGTCATTGTTCAGATCTAGATACTTTATTATTAAAAATTTATTTATAGTATCAAATGTGCCTATTATTTTATTGATACTAGAGATGGTTCCCATTTTCAGATTTTATCACAGAATTGAGGAATGAGTAATAATTCTTTGATCCACCAATAAAGTAAGTATGGATACTTGGATTTAAGTAAATTAGGAATCATTTCAGACACTACTTCAGGATCATTATTTCAGGAAGTCAAACTGCATCAGTGCTTCACTTGTATGAAGCAGTGCCCAGATGGTTTTGGATGATTCTCTTTGCACCAAGAAAACATTTAATTTGAACTGCAAGTAGATAGGCAGGGAATTTTCAGATCTGAGTCTTGGGAACACTGTACAGAGAGGGTATGGATCCTTTCAGAGGCTGCATCTGCTGCTTAGTCAGGAATCTCAGCAGATACTCTTGTTGCTGTCACAGCTACTACCACTAAAATGTCTTGAATTTGAGTTTTAAAAGATAGGGAGATAATCCAAGATCATTATCAATCATCAAAGGGGAAACCAAACATTTAAATTCTTCTTGTATTTGAGACCCTAAGGCAGTGATGCCAATTCGCTGACACAATGTCAAAGGTGCCATGTCATGACGTTTTGGGTGCCTCAATAGCATTCACAAACACTTGACAACAACTGAATTTGCTTTACTCAAATTACATTATTTGATGTTTCTTTATATTTCTTTATGTAATACATAACACCACACATGATTGGTTCTGCGAAATGTAATCTCCATGCAGTGGCGAAACTAAGGCATCTGCTGCCTGGGATCAAAGAAGATTTTGTAGTCCCCCTCATGACAAAATCACATTTAATTTATTAAGTAAATTAATAAATAAAAAGTTTTCTGGTTAATTGGCAATACCTTTTGATAGAATACAAATATTCCATAGTGGTTTATTTCATTGCATTTAGCACTGAATTACCTTTCCAATGATATATAATATGATGGTATTATTAGTATATACCAAGGTTTTCACAGTTTTGGCCACTTGTGTCAAACTCAGCTAAACTTGTTGCCCAGTGCATTTGCTACCCCTTGCACTCCCTTAGCTAAGCTACTGCCTACTGTATATGGCAAAAAGTGGAAAAACATTGATTTAAATTGTAGAATAAAATATGTTCATTTCATAAAATTGAAAATATCAAAGAACTCATGAGAAAAATCAATAAGGAGATTGAAAACAATAGATAAAACAACTATTAGAAAATATGACCAATAAGAAAATATGTTTTTAGCATATGTTGGTCCAGCAGTACTTGGGGCCAAAGTCAAAATGAGTTTTAAACATTTTTAAAAAATTGTCCTCATCTAGTAAAAAAATGTGTATCAGCCCAACATTTTTTCTTAATTATTGAAGCACCTCATGCACCCTGGATCCCTTTCATGCACCTCCTTGGAAGGTAGGCCCCACAGGGTAAGAATCCCTGATCTGATGGAAATGTTGTCTTCCATGTACTACCAAGTATGAACTCAAAAAGGTCTTTGGATAAAACATTTTTGTAGTGTGGCATCAAGGTGCTTTGTCACATCTGTGGTGGTCTAATCTAAACTCAGCTGTGTAGCACAGAAGAAAGTTGGCCTGGAAGGTAATAAACACACCTTAAATGTGAAAGACATTCACATTTCTTTCAGACAGTTTCCCACATCACAGAATCAAAGGGCTGGCAAAAGAAATAGCTGTTTTAGTTACGGAGTCTAGAGGAACAGGAGAGTTCTGAAGGATAACTGATCAGAGGGAAGGTTAGGTTGATTAATTCTGTCTGCAAAATGACGGCTCTGGTGTTATCCCTCTGCATTTTTATTATGCTAAATTCAGCCACAAATGAGAAAAAGAACCCAAGAACAACAAAACTGCTCATATACATTACTGGAGAGAACAGAGATCAAGAGCCCATGTTGCATACATCTTGTGCTCTGGCAACACAGCAGCATCACATGCTAATTATTTTGCCAGCAAAGAAGAAGGGGCTAGCAAGGCTAGAAAATTGGGGATAAGTTCTGGCATGTACCTTTTCTGCTGATATCCACTTCCTCCAGCCGGATTCCCACTCTGCCCTCCCCCTTCCCCTCCAAAATCTCCCCAACTTACTTATGGTGCCCGTGGTCCTCCCCTGCTACCAACTTACTTGCAGCGGCGGAGCATCTGAGCAAGTCTGGTGAGCACACAGTGCCATTGGTCATTGCCAGTGACAGCTACATCACAACTTTTATGCCTAGGTGCCTTGTGTGCAACAGGGCCTATGGCAGCAGAACACAAGATCTACCGCCACAGGCTTTAGATAACAGTGCAGTAGAATGGGTAGATGGGACTCGTCAGCCTAGGAAGGCAGCTCATCTAAGAGAAGGAAACTCTGACCTCAAACCTCCACTGCCTTGTGGCTACATCCAGTTGTGGAAAAGGCTTCAGGAGTCAACCTCGAGGCAAAATCAGGAGCCGGAGTCCCTTAGGCAGTTCATGGCTGAACACAGTCACGTTCTGGCAACTCCTGCGACGCCACTGGAACCAACCGTATTGGCTTCTGCCTTTCCATTGGACCATTCCAGCGACGTGGAGAGGGGGGATTTGCTGCATGGGTAACAGCCTATCCTCCATACCTTCTTTTCCCAGGCTTCGCGCACTGGAGAGGACACTCCAACTTCGCCATACGGCGTCGGCACAACACGGGAAGCAGCAGTTTACCGGTTATAAGTCTTTACTCGATTGGCGTAGAGCATGACGCCAGGGGCTGCTTCCGACGGTGGGAGAGATCATTGCATCTCATTGGGCAGCTACCGCCCGCCTTAAGCTGGGCAGTCCCCAGCCAGTAAGGTGTTGCCTCGCCACGGTCCGTTAACCTCATGGGGTGCGTGGGGTTTAGGGTGAAAACCGACAAGCGGATCGACAACTCTGCACCATGCAACAGAAAACAGAAAACTACTGCCCTAAAGCTGGGCACCTGGAACGTTAGGACAATGACATCTGGCTTCTCTGATGACCTGCAAGAAATAGACGACGCACGCAAAACAGCTGTCATCGACATGGAGCTGAGCAGACTGCAGATGGACATCGTCGCCCTTCAAGAGACTAGGCTGCCAGATTCCGGATCTGTCAAGGAGAGAAATTTCTCATTTTTCTGGCAGGGAAAACCACCAAACGAAACCAGGGAACATGGCGTTGGCTTTGCGGTCAGAAATACCCTGTTGAAATCCATCATCCCACCTACTGTGGGAAGTGAAAGAATTTTGTCCCTGCAGCTCCAGTCATCAGCAGGACCTGTCACTCTCATCAGTGCTTATGCACCGACTCTGTCATCTCCAGCAGAAGCCAAAGACAAATTCTATGATGACCTGGCCACCACTGTCAAGAAAATCCCTGTAAAAGAGCCATTGTTCATCCTCGGCGATTTCAATGCTAGAGTTGGTGCTGATAACAGTTCATGGCCCACTTGCTTAGGTCAGTTTGGCACTGGGAGGATGAACGAAAATGGCCAACGCATGCTAGAGTTTTGCTGTCATCACGGTCTCTGTGTCAGCAACACGTTCTTCAACACAAAGCCCCAACATAGAGTCTCTTGGAGACATCCAAGATCAAAGCACTGGCACCAGCTCGACCTGATCCTCACCAGACGCTCCAGCCTTCCCAGCATCAAGATCACACGCAGTTATCATGGTGCTGCCTGCGACACTGACCACTCCCTGGTGTGCAGCAGAGTGAAACTGCAAACAAAGTGACTGTATCACACGAAAAAGGAAGGAAGACCTCGCATTGATACCAGCAAGACCATTTGCACAAGCGCTTGAGGAATCTCTTCCAGGCCCGGCCGACGCAAACGCATCCAACAGATGGGAACATTTCAAGAATACCGTTTACAACACCGTCTTGTTCATATTTGGCAAGAAGACCAACAAGGCGGCAGACTGGTTTGAAGCCCACTCTGAGGAGTTGACACCAGTCATTGAGGAAAAGAGGAGAGCTCAAGCAGCATACAAGGCCTGTCCCAGTGAGCGCAACCTGCAGGTCCTCCGAACTGCTCGCAGCAAGGTCCAACAGACTGCCAGGAGATGTGCTAACGACTACTGGCTCCAGCTCTGTTCCGAGATACAGATAGCAGCTGACACGGGCAACATCAAGGGGATGTATGATGGTATCAAGCAGGCCCTAGGTCCAACACAGAGGAAAATTGCCCCTCTGAAGTCTGCCACAGGCGAGGTCATCCAGGATCGGGCGCAGCAGATGGAACGCTGGGTGCAGCACTACTCTGAGCTATATTCCAGAGAAAATGTAGTCACCGAAGAAGCACTGAACAACATTGAGTGCCTGCCTGTGCTGGAAGAGCTTGACAGTGAACCAACCCTAGAAGAACTTCACGTGGCCCTGGACTCCCTTGCCTTTGGCAAGGCACCTGGAAAAGACAGCATCCCTGCTGAAGTCCTAAAATGCTGCAAAGAGATCATCGTCACTGAGCTGCATGAAATCCTCTGTCTCTGCTGGAGAGAAGGTGGAGTACCTCAAGACATGAGGGATGCAAACATCATCACGCTGTACAAGAACAAAGGTGACAGGGGTGACTGCAACAACTACCGCGGCATCTCTCTCCTTAGCGTTGTAGGAAAGCTGTTTGCCCGAGTTGTACTAAAGAGGCTCCAGGTACTTGCAGAGAGTGTCTATCCAGAATCACAGTGTGGATTCCGAGCCAACAGGTCCACCACTGATATGGTATTCTCCCTTAGACAACTGCAGGAGAAATGCAGGGAACAACGACAGCCACTCTTTATAGCCTTCACAGATCTCACAAAGGCTTTCGACCTGATCAGCAGAGACGGCCTCTTCAAGATTCTCCCCAAGATTGGATGTCCACCCAGGCTCCTCAGCATCATCAGATCTTTCCACAAGGACATGAAGGGCACTGTTGTCTTCGATGGCTCCACATCAGACCCTTTTGACATCCGAAGCGGAGTGAAGCAGGGCTGTGTTCTTGCACCAACCTTGTTTGGGATTTTCTTCGCTGTCCTGCTGAAGCAGGCCTTTGGAACTGCAACAGAAGGCATCTATCTCCGGAACAGATCAGACGGAAAGCTCTTCAACCTCTCCAGACTGAGAGCAAAATCCAAAGTCCAGCTGAAATGTCTGCATGACTTCCTCTTTGCCGACGATGCAGCTGTCACTACCCACTCTGCCAAAGATCTCCAGCAGCTCATGGATCGTTTTAGCAAGGCCTGCCAAGATTTTGGACTGACAATCAGCCTGAAGAAAACACAGGTCATGGTTCAGGATGTGGACTCACCTCCCTGCATTACAATCTCTGCGCATGAACTGGAGGTTGTCCATGACTTTGTGTACCTTGGCTCAACGATCTCCGACACTCTTTCTCTCGATACCGAGCTAAACAAGCGCATCGGTAAAGCAGCTACCACGTTTTCCAGACTCACAAAGAGAGTCTGGTCCAACAAGAAGCTGACGGAACATACCAAGATCCAGGTCTACAGAGCTTGTGTCCTGAGTACACTTCTGTACTGCAGCGAGTCATGGACTCTTCGCTCACAACAGGAGAGGAAACCGAGCGCTTTCCACATGCGCTGCCTCCGACGCATCCTCGGCATCACCTGGCAGGACAAAGTTCCAAACAACACAGTCCTGGAACGTGCTGGAATCCCTAGCATGTATTCACTGCTGAAACAGAGACGCCTGCGTTGGCTTGGTCATGTCGTGAGAATGGATGATGGCCGGATCCCAAAGGATCTCCTCTATGGAGAACTCGTGCAAGGAAAGCGCCCTACAGGTAGACCACAGCTGCGATACAAGGACATCTGCAAGAGGGATCTGAAGGCCTTAGGGATGGACCTCAACAAGTGGGAAACCCTGGCCTCTGAGCAGCCCGCTTGGAGGCAGGCTGTGCAGCATGGCCTTTCCCAGTTTGAAGAGACACTTGGCCAACAGTCTGAGGCTAAGAGGCAAAGAAGGAAGGCCCATAGCCAGGGAGACAGACCAGGGACAGACTGCACTTGCTCCCAGTGTGGAAGGGATTGTCACTCCCGGATTGGCCTTTTCAGCCACACTAGACGCTGTGCCAGAACCACCTTTCAGAGCGCGATACCATAGTCTTTCGAGACTGAAGGTTGCCAATACAAATAAGAATATGTGTCTACTCCGAAGGTATCCCACAGAGTTCAATGGGACTTACCTCTAGGTACATGCTTATAGGATTGTAGACTGAGGGCCCAATCCTATCCAACTTTCCAGTGGCAATGCAGTACCGGGTGGCTTCCATGACTGCCCCCACCACAAGTTACAGTGCACACCCTGTTGACACAGCTGCATTGGTGCTGGAATGTTGGATTGGATTGGGCTCAGAATCAAGTAAACTTGGAATCTTAAAAAAAGGAGAAAGAAAGTTTGCCTCTTTTTTCACACTGGTGCTGCTATAGTTGTAACCAAATACAGCATTGCAATACTGTTGTTTGTTTTTGCTTAGGAAACTTTCAAAATATGGTCTTAAAGTCATCACTAGGTAGCCCAAGAATATTGGCAGCAATTCTGTAATCTATTTCATAGTTGTTTGTTTATTCTGAAGATGTAGATCAGGTTGGGCTGAGCCAGAGATCTCTGAAATGAATAACATGTAAATATGTTTTCTTTTTCTTGTCAGTTGGGATGAAGTCGATGAAGTCAAGCATCAAGTGATGTTTGCACTGATGCACATCACTTTACTCTCATAATAATATTATTATATTATTTTATTAATTTATACCCCGCCTTTTTGCCCAACGGGCACACAAGGTGGCTTACCAACAATTTAAAATACATTAAAAACAATCATTAAAACAATTTACAATAATTAAAATTGCACCACAGCTGGGCAGATTGGGATTGGGCTGACAGTCAGCAGCCAATCTGTGGGACATTGTTGGGAGCCTTTTGGGTCTTGCACCGGAAGCAGTACTCTGCAGACCAGCAGAGAGGCTGGCATGACTACAGACCACACAATAAGCTGGTGAACCTTACGGTTTGCCAGTGTAACACATGGATAGGATTGGGTCATAAGCCTGCAATCCAGTATACATTTACCTGGGAGTAAATCCCATTGAACTCTGCTGAGTAGATATGCATAGGCTTGTGTAGTAAATAGAGCATTTGAAGGGAGGAAAACAGGACGACTGTGTGAGCCTGAGTCTTGGTCATGTGACACCAAACTATGATTTGACATTATGTGCGACCCGAACTTTCATGTCTATACACACACACACAAATACAATTTTTTTTGATTTTTTTAAATTGTCTACTAAGGAAAATTCTGTACATATAGTAAACTAGCACAGCAGTTCAACACACATCAGCAATGTTTATGTAGATGTCTAATAATTTGGGTGACATCTGTGTTAGGGAATAGTGGGAGAAACAGATTCAGCTAAAGCACACTGTGCACATTTTACTGCAGAGATTAGCTGCTTTGAGACAAAGCACCCAGCCTCTCAGGTCCTTAGTGTTGTTAGGAGCCAATTCTGTTGCACCGACAGTACGCACATTCTGCAGGCTCTGGGTGTCGCAAATATGCCCTAAAGCATGTTTGTGGCACCCAGTGAGGAGGAAGCCTTATTTTCACTAATGGCTAGAGTGATATCTTGCAATTCCATGATTGAAACTGTTACAAAATTGCGTATTACGAGAATCTAAATTTTTATTATGTAAAATGCATGTCTCTAACGCATAAGGCTGCAAAACTTTTGAACAACTTTGGATGAATGTAGACAACGCCTGATGAAATGTCTGACAAAGCCGCCCTGGGTCCCTTTGGGGAGAAGGGCGGGATAAAAATAAAGTTTTATTATTATTATTATTATTATTATTATTATTATTATTATTATTATTATTATTATTATTAAATGTAAGAATACTGTGGGGATGGGGGAGGGGCAGGCTTCCAGTAGCTAGAAAGTACAACTTCATTGTCCTTTACAGCTATTTATCCTTACTCATGACTAGCAGGAAGAGACTATTACTATTTTTATTATTGTGAATGAAAAAATAGTATTTTTGAAGATTTTAAAAATTTTTTGTCTTAGCACTATTTGTAAGTCACTTTTAGTTCTCTTTTGGAAAAAAACGAAATAAGTGGAACGAATTGAATGAAAAAATATGCAAAAGCAGACAGTGCCATGCATATTTGCTTGATCTGCAGCATTTATAAGTTTGCAGAATTCTGTTTATACTAAAGCAATCCTGTTTGTGGTTTGCTGAAATTTGGAAGATACAGCTAAAGTGCAATTCAGCGGGCTGGAATGCACAGCATAAATATTCCTGTTAGTCCACTGGTCCATTATTTGCTATGATTCAATGAAACATGGGACAAAAAAATTTTAGGACTCTGGGTGACTTTTCCCCCCCAAGACATCTTGGATACCATTTATTCAGTAAAGATAGTGTGACATGCGATGACTATTGCCAAATGCTGGAATCAAAAGTGGTGCTGAGACAAAGAATATACGGCATGTGATGTTTAACACAATGGACAACTGTTATTATAATATTAATTTATTTTTGTACAGATTTAGGAATGCTGTTCCTTCTCATTAAAATGTTATTATTTCCCAGAGCGTAAAAGAACAGCTTTCACATTATATTGTAAGTATATTCAACATCTGCTACCCACTCCATCTTTAACTAGAACTCTTTCAGAATAGCCCATTTTCAGATAAACAATGCAAATCTATGCTCGAGATATTTTTTGTGTCTATTTAAGTATATGCCATTGTTTCGCCTAACAAGCAGAGAATAAACCCACACCCTGAGTCAGCATGGCTAAAAATGACAGAGTGGTGCAAGATACACTCATTTGTATACCTCACTACTCTGTCAAATGTAAAATTGAATGCAATTCTTTTGTACTCTGAAGCATTCAAATTCCTAAATCATCTGTTTATTATTGCCAGAGTGGTGATCTAGGGCCTACCAGTGTGTAGGGTTTAGATGTGAGAAGCCCATTATCAATTCTCCGTCCAGTTATGAAGCACAATGGCTTGTCCAAGTCATTCTCTCTCAGACTAACCTACCTCAAGCAACTGGTAATGTTTTATTTATGAAACGTTTCTTTGCATTTACATTTTTTAAAATAGTGGCTGCCGGAGTCCCAATCTGGATGGTGAGGGGGGAGAGGCTTAAACCTTTCAATCTCTGCTGTATCTTGACAATTTTCTTCTAGCAGCTCTTGAGTGCAAAATAGCCACTTCTTTCCCCTGTCAAATAGCTTCGAAGGGGATTTGTGTCAGATCTGTGACATAGAGGGTAATATTTACCCCCCCTCCCCATATCATAGTTCTGATTCAGTTTAGGGGCTCTGATACTGCTATTTTTGAGAAAATGCAAAGATGCATTTAAAGAAGCTTGTAATTTCACTCAAACACCATTCTATTACTGTTTGTACCTTCCTTGATAGATGATGGGATATAATTTTTTCTCTTTAAAAATGATTTTTAAATGGTTGCTAATCTAATTTTATTGTATGATTGTACTTTTACATTATTAATTATCCTTGGTGCATTTGTTACAGATGAATGGATTGCTTTCTAGTACCCTACAGAAATGAAAAGGCCAGTGTCTAATTCTCAAAATGTCCACAACAGCATCTTTTTTTCTTTTTGTTGGGGAGTTATGCTTCCGGCATAGAAGCAAGAGGCAACACTGTTAGTAATGCCCTTCACTTTCTAGTCCCTATGTCTAGACAGAAATTGTCCATAAAGTAGTATCAATATTGCATATTGTGCTTATTAAGAGCTCTTCTTTGGCATCCAAGAACACTGAACGTTTTAATGGCTCTATCTGTGGCATAGTTATGTTCTACACGCATATTATAAAGCAGAAACAAGCTGGATATTGAAATTTTCTATATCCCCATCGAATTTCTGCTATGCAGACAAAATATTCCTGACACAGTGCTATTAGATTGTCACAACAATGAGGTACTTTATACATTTAAAATGTTTGTTTGCAGACTTTGCAAAATTCTAGTCTTTAAAACATTGTATACTATGAGAAACCTTTTTCTTGAACAAAGGCAACATATTTTTATGTATTGACTTTTTTGTGTGTCTCAGTCTGTACCAAATATCAGAGTAACCTTCACAGTGTCAGCATGGATATAATACTAGGTTCAGTCTTATTCAGCATTAGTTAAGTCTGTGGAACTCCTTGCCACAAGATGTGGTGTTGGTATCTGGCCTAGATGCCTATAAAAAGGGATTGGACAAATTTCTGGAGGAAAAGTCCATCATGGGTTACAAGCCATGATGTGCATGTGCAACCTCCTGATTTTAGAAGTGGGTCACCTCAGAATGCCAGATGCAAGGGATGGCACCAGATGCAGGTCTCTTGTTGTCTTGTGTGCTCCCTGAGGCATTTGGTGGGCCACTGTGAGATACAGGAGGCTGGACTAGATAGACCTATGGCCTGATCCAGCGGGGCTGTTCTTATGTCGGCACATCATTGAGGCCAACTGAAGCTGTCACCTCAGGCAGCAGTTTGGTGGAGGGCACCCATCTCTTGCCTCCACTGCCCGCCTTCTTTTTCACTTCCCTGTATTGGTAAAGGAAGAGGGTGATGGAAGGGAAGAAATGTTGCAGACTTTTGATACATTCACAGTACATCCCTAGCCTGCGGATGGGTCCTTGCTCTCCATTTGAAAATCACTAACACAGCAGTATTCATGTTTTTTACCTTAGTTACTGTAATATTGAAGGTAATAGGCCTATTTCTATTGCAGTATTTATTGATTTACTTTCACAAGCTACATTCATCACTATGTTATATGGGTACTTTGCTGTGTTTTCTCTTAGTTCTAATTCTGCAAATGATTATGCCCATGTTTTACTTCTTTAATGCTGAGTAAACTGTTTGTGATGGTTACATTAAGCACATGAGTACTGTAGAAGTGATGTCATGTATTAGAGCTTGCACTGTGTGATTTGTCTGAATTCCGCCACCAGGAATGTTTCATTGAGTAGTGAAGTCTATCTGGATTACCATTCTCAACCTTTTTTTTTTTTTTACTACGGCCTCCTAGGGTCTCTTCTCAGGTTCCAGGGCCTCCCTGTCAAACAAGGATACAACACAAACATAAATCATTTGTTACTGAACATCAAGAAAAAGCGAACATTCTGACATACTGGACAAAACTTTTTCAAAAATGATATGAAATTGAACATCTATTAGGCCTAATGTGATCCTTGAACTTGGAGCTTTTCTGCAAGTTTCATGATATCTGACTTCAAATTAGAAGTTGGAAGTGACAGTTGGAAGTCACCTCTTGTTTCTATACCAATTCTGTTCCTGGATTTTGTCAAGGAGACTACCTTGCTGAATCCACACTCAACCAAATATATTGAGGGAAAGACAATTAAAAAAATTGAGCTTCTTCCCACAGTGTTCAATCCAATCCAGGATACTGAGGTTTAATACATTTAAATCTTTTTTGCATATCCTTGTGTATCTGCTTGAGATGTTTCATATAAATGGCAAGGTCATCATCCTTCACTGCCTTGATTGTCTTCATGTTTGGAAATTGTAAAAATTCTCAACGTCCTATATTGTACCTATAGACTTTGAGTTTCTTAAGGAAAGAAATAATGGCTTCCTTACTATCTACAAGGTTACTGTTTTTACCCTGTAAGGTCTTGTTTAACAAAATAAGTTTCTGAAAGGTATCTGCCAGATAAAATATGACCACCTTAGTATCAATGGGTTTTTTCTCCATGCCCTTTGTCAGACATGAAGGATTCTGTAGTGTTCCAGAGTATAACAAAATGTTGAAAAAAGACAGAGAGGCCTGTGTGTGTGTGTGTGTGTGTGTGTGTGTGAGAGAGAGAGAGAGAGAGAGAGAGAGAGAGCGCTGTCCCTGCGTCCCACCCACCCCCACCGCTTGTCCATCATGCTCTACTACTGACTTTCTGATTCCACTAACTCCACACACACACCTGCCTGTATTTTCCGAGCTGCACAGGGCATGTTTGGAGCAAGTTGAGAATGGTTGAATAAGAACATTCTCTTATGGATATTATGAGAAGCATTCTGAAATTGTAATTCATTCTAAGTGGTATCTTTCTGGTGTACAATTTGTGAACATCTGGCATGTCATGTTCAACAAGTGAAATGTGCATAGTTATACATGTTAATATTTTATGCAGATAGACCAAAAATAGGTGTAACAAATAGGTGTAACAATTCTAAATATGGTATATGTGAACACAGGGGATTAAAGCTTTCATTTCTAGTCAAAGCTCAGATGTCTTATCAAACTATGAGGATATGAAAAAGTATACAGATAACAATCACAGTTTTATATTGTACAATTTCCAATAGTTTTTTCCTTGAATTTGAATATGGCATTGTTTAAGCATCTCCTAAATGAAAAACACGTCAAGTTGCTTTTATTACAACAGCATCACTCAATTTCTTCTTCACCTAAAATAAATTTCTTTTACCTTCCTTCTAAAAGTGGTTTTTAGTAGGCTGCTTTTCTATAAAAGTAGAAAATAGTAATGGGTGTATAATAACAAAATAAAAATTTTCTACAGCAGGTCAATGATTTATTGCAGGCAATTAATCTGCACTTGGCATTAAAAAAAAAAGTAATTGCTGTACAAACCAGTATATTTGTTTGCTATTTAACTTTTATCCAACTCTAAGTATTTATGACATTTTAAATAAAAAAGAGCTCCATTTAACTATGGTGTATAAGAAACATACTGCATTATAAAAGCAAAATATTTGAAGGATTTTGTGCAACTCTGTTAAATGTGTACAACAGTAGAAATGCACGTACTAAAGTGAATCCACTTAAAATAGAGCATTCTATTTGTTACTCTCATTTCTTATGGTCATTTGTACATCTGAATATACATTGTCAAGCATGCAGACATTTTTTCCAGATTAACCAAGAGTCCATGCATGTTTTCTCAAGAACAAGTATTACCAGACAGACCTTATCTGTGTCTGTGACAGAATGGCTGGTCGAATGGGGGAGTGGGGGATGCTATGGACATACTAAATCTGGATTTCAGTAAGGTTATTGACAAAAGTTCCCCATAGCATCCTGATGGGCAATGTGGCCTAGGCAATGCCACTGTAAGGTGAATCTGTGGCTGGCTTGTGGATCATATCCAGAGAGTGCTTGTCAACAAGTTCTCATTTGACCTGGAGAGAAATGACAAGTGGGGTGCTCTGGGGTCCACCTTGGGCCCAGTGTTGTTCAATATCTTTATAAATGACTTGGGGCCCAATCCTGTGCAGTGTGTGCTGACTCACTGCTGAAGTGCACTGTCGCAAACGTGCTGTGAGGCACATTTGCGGGGCTTAGCGTCAGCTGAGCACCAGAGCTAGCCCAGCACCAGCAGGTGCTGGCCTAGTGCCAGGGGAGAGCCAGTGCTCTGCCACTCAGTGGTTGCCCAAACCACGGGGTGGCGGTGGGGTAGGTGGGGGCATGGGGGAGGCAGGGAGGAGACAATCCTGGGTGGGGGGGGTGGACAGAGGGCAGGGAGAAGGCATGGTGGGGGGAGGGAGCTGGGCAGGCAAGAGGGACTGGTTGAGCTCAGCTCCACCGGACCCTGAGCTCTGTGTTGGGCCATGCAGGTTGCCACAGAATCAAGTAGCCCCATTGTGGGGCTACTTTCTTTATCTGGGGGAAGGGAATAAACATCCCCTTCTCCTGAGAAGCTGCTGGTGGCTGCCCGGTTGCATGTTGAATGCTGCGGCAGCCATTTTCAGTGCTGCTGCAGCCCCACACTCTGGGCAGCTCAGGATTGGGCTGCCGGATGAGGGAGTAGAGGGGATGCTCATCCAATTTGCATTCAAGATCAGACTGGGTGTAGGAGGTAATTCCCTAGAAGATAGGAAAAGGGTCCAAGATGAACTTGGCAGATATAGAATTGGGCAAACACAAATCTAACTGTCTACATCTACTTTGAATCTTGTCTGCATTGGCAGGAGGTTGAACTTGGTGATTGTTTACATGTCCTCCGTAATTCTATGCTTCTTTGTTCATCACTTGATGACTGCAGCATCAAGTGGTAACTTCCATGTATGAAAAATAAATCAAAGATCAAGTACAGTTAAAACTTCCATATCATCCAGTGATATGGTAGAAAATACTTATTCCAGCCCCTTAATCATGTGAGGTTACTGATCCTCTTCATGCTGACATTCGTGGAATATTTTGATTCCTATTAGCACCAAACTACTCAAAGAAAAGCTTTATATCCTTCCTGTCTTCATCCAGTCCACACCTTGTCTCTAACAGCTGTGAGTTTCTTTGCCTCATGTGGGGCAGAGTGTAACTGCGAGCTGTTTTGCATGCAGCCAGTTTAGTTTTCCAGAGCAAAACAAGCATTAGGAAATCATCATATTGTACTCTGAATTGAAGTGTGAAAATTTGTCCTCCTTCAAAATGGTAAGATTCTTGGTAACATCAGAGCAGCAACCATACCACGATGTTTTCTGCACATACAACACAGATTAATTATGTACTACAAATGCCTCAATTCAGCAAAGATGCACAGAAAACAGTAAATGTAGACAAGGCCAAAGATATCTTACAACAAGTGGTGCATGTAAAAAGCTTATTTGGAATATATCCATGCTTTTCCTTTTTGACGTTATTGTTCAGATAAGTCTGGGAACCACTTCTTGCTCTGCAGGATTATGTAATTTCATGCAATATTGAATACCACAAGCTTTGCTTCATTTACTTGATTTCCTGTTTTCTAAGAATCTGAATAATAAACTTACTCCAAAATCAGTGTGTGTTATATTTATTCTGTATTAAGATATTTCTTGGGAAATAGCCCCCACATTTTAAAGTCATTTTTAAGAAGGAAAAGAAACAAAAAGGTCAGGTTTAGTGATCTTTCAGACATTTGACTGCACAAGTACAAAGTAAGTCTAACTATGGTCCATCAGAAAAGACTCTGAAGATGGGTTTGTGGAAGGGAGAAGGAAAGGTAATTACAAACACTTGCCTGTGTTTAGGACATTCCTTTACAAGGAATTATGTGTAATACTGTGTTTTTCCAGATAAAATCTATTTGAGATGTTTCAGATAGAACCCCTGCTACCCCTGCATTGCCAACCCTACTAACTGGGCAAAAAGGCAGTTTTTCAGTGGTGTTCCTTTTATATTTAGTGGGGTGGGGGGGAGCTGTCCCTCTTCACCCCAGCATAGTATCTTTTATAGAGGCTGTTTGCTGGTGGTGTTCTGCATTATTTTTAGATTGTGAACCCTTCTGGCACAGGGAGCCATTTAGCTAATTGGTTTTTCTACCCCTTTGTAAATCACTTTGTTAACTTTTTGTTGAAAAGCAGTATATAAATTATTATTATTATTATTATTATTATTATTATTGCTGTTGTTGTTGTATAAATATATTAAGATTTGTATTAATTAATTATTAATAATTATATTATTATAAAGCAGTATATCAATTATTATTAAGAATTGTAAATATGTTGACCATTAGAATACAAAATCTTGATTAACTACACAATCCTATGCAGGATTACTCAGAAGTAAGTCTCACTATGTTCAGTGGAAGCTTACAGGAAAATGTGTATAGGATTTCTAGGAGCAGAGAGGGGGAAGAATGGGGCAGAGCCCAGGGCAGGGGCAGATTGAGGCTGACAGGGAATCACCTGGTGCAGCTGGAACCTGTTACTTACCTGCCTGTTGGATAACTTGTAATGGCACAATAGCCATAATAACCCTGCTGGGAGGACATGGTGGACAACCCCACCTATGCATTTTTCTTTCAAATGCTGCTCTATCACTGATACAGTTCAATAAAATTTTAACTTGATCACTCTTGTCTCCTCTCTTGTCTGAGAGGTATTTTATCAGGGGGTACAAAGGTTTTAGGGGCTCTTTTCGGGGATATAAAGATTCTTTGGGGCCTTTTCCCTTCTCCATTGGATCATAATTTCATACAATCACTGGATCATACGAGTGATTTCTACATATCACAATATATATATAACTATGTGGGCTTATCCAAAATGTGAATGCTTATCTTCACACAATATATGCAAACATTTTCTGAGATCCCAAGAAATTTCCAGCTCCCCTTTATTAGCTCCCAGGCCCCTTTTTGACCCTGGGTTCAGGTACAATCTACCCCCTGCATCCCCCTCTCATGGGCCCTGGTGAGACTGGAAAATGTAAGCTCCCAAGAAATGTTTTGGCCCTCTCCTTTGGTTCCTAGGCCCCCTTTTTGAACCTGAGCCCAGGTACAAATTACCCCCTGCAACCTACCGTCATGGGCCCTGATCTCCAACTAATGCAAATAATAATAATAATAATAATAATAATAATAATAATAATAATAATAATAATAACTTTATTTTTACCCCGCCTTTCTCCCCAAAGGGACTCAAGGCGGCTTACAACATATTAAAAACATAATTTAAAAACAAATAAAAACATATTAACACATCATAAAAAACAGCAGTCAGAATAAAAACTAGGTAAAAAGAGCATAGAGCAGCAGCAAGTCATAAAAGAATCAGGCCTGTAAAAATATTAAAAGATGTTAAAAAGATGTTAAAAGGCCAAGAACTCAGAAGGCTTGTTTAAACAAAAGGGTCTTCAGGCCTCACCGAAAGGTCTCAAGAGAGGGAGCCATTCTTAAGTCAAGGGGAAGGGAGTTCCATATTGTTGGTGCCACTACTGAGAAGACCCTATTTCTTGCCACCGCCCCACGTACCTCCCTAGGCAGTGGCACTTGTAAAAAGGCCTTCTCTGATGACCTGAGAGGACGAGCCAGATTGTACGGGAGTAGGCGATCTCTAAGATACCCTGGTCCAGAGCAGTATAGGGCTTTAAAGGTCAATACCAGCACCTTGAATTGGGCCCAGAAACGAATGGGCAGCCAATGCAGCCACTGGAGAAGCGGACTGACAGAGTTGAACTGCCTACCTCCAGTAACCACACGTGCCGCCGCATTCTGCACTAGTTGCAGTTTCCGAACCGTCTTCAAGGGCAGCCCCACATAGAGTGCGTTACAGTAATCTAATCTCGATGTCACTGAGGCTTGGATCACCGTGGCCAGATCTGCACGATCCAAGTACGGCCGCAGCTGGCGCACCAGCCAAAGCTGAGCGAAGGCCCCCCTAGCCACAGCCACCACCTGGGAATCCAGGAGCAGCTGCGAGTCCAAGTGGACCCCCAAGCTGCGGACCTGCTCCTTCAGAGGGAGTGCAACCCCATTCAGCGCAAGCCGATAGTCCAGCACCTGCATCGAGGATTTCCGAACCAGGAGAGCCTCTGTCTTATCCGGATTTAATTTCAGCTTGTTAGCCCCCATCCAGATCCTCACTGCCTCCAGACAGCGCTCCAGGCCCTCAACCACCACCCTGGAGTCTGGAGAAAAGGAGATATAGAGCTGGGTGTCATCGGCATATTGATGGCACCCCACTCCAAACCCCCAGATGACCTCTCCCAGCGGTTTCATGTAGATGTTAAATAGCATGGGGGACAGAATTGAGCCCTGTGGCATCCCGCATCTCAAGGGCCAGGGTGTCGAACAGGCATCCCCCAGCACCACCATCTGGGACCGACCCTCCAAGTAGGAGCAGAACCACCGCAAAACAGTGCCTCCAGCTCCCAACTCGGCCAATCGGCCCAGAAGAATACCATGGTCGATGGTATCGAAAGCCGCTGAGAGGTCCAGCAGGACCAACAGGGACGCACTCCCCCTGTCCAGTCCCTGGCATAGGTCATCCACCAAGGCGACCAAGGCGGTTTCCGTCCCAAAGCCCGGCCTGAAACCAGATTGAAAAGGATCCAGATAATCCGCTTCATCCAAGTCCCTCTGGAGTTGGGACGCCACCACCTGCTCAATTACCTTGCCCAGAAACGGGATGTTGGAGACTGGCCGGTAGTTATCCAACACAGTGGAATCCAGGGAGGGCTTCTTCAGGAGGGGGCGAACCACTGCCCGTTTCAAAGCGAGTGGTAACGTCCCCTCCATCAAGGAAGAATTGACCTCCCTCCCTGTCCATTCAGCCAGCCCACCCCGGGCAGCTCTTATCAACCAAGCTGGGCAAGGGTCGAGCAGGCAGGCAGATGGCCTCACACTCCAAAGGAGTCTGTCCACATCCTCAGGCTGTACAAGCTGAAAAGAATCCCACAACACAGGACAAGCAGTTGCCAAGGGGACATCGTTAGACACTGACAATGTGGCATCCAAATTGTGACGAATATGATCGATTTTATCTGCAAAATGTTGCGCAAACACGTCACAGCGGCTGACCGTGTATTCCTCCTGGTCTACTGGGGGGGCCTGATGGAGGAGGCCCCGCACCACACGGAACAGCTCTGCCGGACGGTTGTCAGCAGACGCAATGGTAGCAGAGAAGAATTATCTCTTCGCTGCTACCACCCCCACGGAATAGAGCTCTGTAATGAGCTCTACTCCGTGTCTGATCGGATTCATCCCGAGTTTTCTGCCACCGTCGCTCTAGACGCCTGCCCTGCCGCTTCATCATTCGCAGCTCCTCAGTGAACCAAGGAGCCGCTCCGAGTCTGCGACGTGGCAGAAGTCGCTCCGGAGCAATCTCATCCACTGCCCTGGTCATTTCCCCATTCCAGAGGTCAACCAGGGCCTCAGATGAGACGCCAGTCTTGGCAGTGGGGAAATCCCCCAGAGCCCTCAGGAAACCTTCAGGATCCATTAGCCTCCGGGGGTGGACCATAGAAAACGGTCCCCCGCCTCTGCGGAGGTAGGAAGTCGCAACAAGCCTAAACCTTACCAGGAAGTGATCTGTCCATGACAACGGTGTGATCTTGATCTCCTCTACATCCAGATCACTGCCCCCGTGCCCAGCTGTAAACACCAGGTCCAGCACATGTCCTGCAGTATGTGTTGGGGCCAAGATCTTCTGGGACAAATGCAACTTGTTTTAAAATGTAAGTTGTAAAATGCAACTAATACAAATGTAGCAGCCAAACCCCTCCTTCTAAGCTGCTCTAAGGCCCATTTTATACATTGCACATCAACAAAAGCAGGGTTATCACAGAGTGTACATTCACTAGAGAGTGAATTATTATTGACTCTATAGACAATCATTTAGTTTTAGAAATATTTATTTGTATACTTTTTTTTCAATGACCCAACATGTCCTTTTGAACCTACTAGATGGTATGATGCTCCTGCCTTATTGTAAAGTTTACTGTGTTTTCACCACAAAGGCCCCCTGAGCCAATCAGGTCTAGGCTCTTTGTTATGTCAGAGGTTTTTTCCAAGAAAAGTCTAGGTCTGTCCAGAAACTGCCAGAGTAGCTCTTTGGTCTTTGGTTACAAGGCAGCATCATGTTTGTACTCATGATGGACATGCCCTATTCACCCTAGTCATACCTGTGCACATCTTTCCTCAGTGGTGGCAGGCAGAGCACATTTTCAGCTAGGGAGCCCCTGACAAGGGGCAAGGAAGCAAACAAGAGAAGAACATTCTGCAATCCAGGACTTTTGTCATAGTGGAAGCCATGCTAGTCTTTTTGTCCTGCATTGCCAGTCAACCTCTGGCAGACTTCCTAACTCTTTAGCAGTGGTGCCCAAACCCTGGCCCTGGGGCCACTTGCGGCCCTCGAGGCCTCCCCTCAGGGAGCCCCCAGTCTCCAATGAGCCTCTGGCCCTCCAGAGATTTGTTGGAGCCCACACTGGTCCAACACAACTGCTCTCAGCATGAGGGCGACTGTTTGACCTCTCGCACGAGCTGTGGGATGAGGGCTCCCTCCACGGCTTGCTGTTTCACATCTGTGATGCAGCAGCGGCAGCAAAGGAAAGGCCAGCCTTGCTTTGTGCAAGGCCTTTTATAGGCCTTGAGCTATTGGAAGACCTTCATTCATTCATATAAGTTCATCTTTAATATATTCATTTATGTAAGCTTATGTAAATTTATTCAAATTTTAAATGTAGGTTAATTCTTTTTTTCCCTGGCCCCCAACACAGTGTCAGGGAGATGATGTGGCCCTCCTGCCAAGAACTTTGGACAGCCCTGCTCTGGAGGAATCCCTGGTGCCCTTGTAGTGAACAGTGCAGGAGCTTTCCTCTGAGACTTTGTCCCTCTGAGGGCAAGAAAGTAACTGCTGTGCCCATTTCATATGGTTTCCCACTCCAGCTTTCATAGGGGAGTTCTTCCCCATGTTCTTGACCTCTGATTTTCAGCCAAGGAAGCGGGATTCCCCTAACAGGAAACTTTTTGTCAAGATGTATTTCCCAACCCTGGCTTCTTGCAAGGACGTTTTCCAAGAATTAAGTGAAGTTGGACTTTGGAGTTGGTAGTGCTCATGGCTCCCCCAAACATAAACACTGGATCCGCCCCTGCATAACACTCCACAACATGGAGAAGAAAATGCCTACTTTCAAGGGAAATAATCATTGGCTCTCTCTTCCTCCCCCCTTCCATAATATTGTCTCTGTTCCTTCATCTTTATATTGTCTGGTGTGCCACCTGATGAGAGGGTTGGGGCTATAAAAACGCTTTCTTAATAGTATTATTAGCATGCTATGTGTGCTTTCGGCTACAGATGGCTTCTCTCCCAAATTCTCCTCCATCCCTTTACAGCTATCTGGTATACGTGCAACAGCAGACTGAGAAGAGGTTCTTGCTATCAGGAGAACATCTGGGTTTTATTTTGTGTGGGAAGGAGAGGTCTTCACACTGGACCTCTACACTACGCGTTTTGTTTTTTTATGTATCATGTTTTGCAAGGGCAAGGAAGGCAAGAGGATAAAAGCTGTGGGAAGCAGGAGGGGACTCATCCTCAACACACTGTAAAATGCTCACAGTATATGGACATTTCCTCTTTCGCTTATAAATAGAAAACTACATATAAATCACTGGAGCCTATGTCATCTTTTCCTAATCTGTTACTTCAGAATGGATTCTGAACGGTAGCAACACTCAGGATTCTGAACCTGAATTTTGCTGCATCAAAATTCATTGTTTATTTATATATTTTTTAAACTGAAAAGCTCCCTGTCAGCTTAATAGGTGTTGACATAAATGTAATTGAGAGTGCAATCCAAACTGCCCCTCGGGCAGGCGCAAGTCCCTGGTGCTGGCCCAGCTGTGACACCAAAGTGTCACAAGGCACTTTTGCACCACCGTTTCAGGAGGGAGGCCAGTGCATGGACTTGTGCCAGCCATCAGAGGCTGACACGAGCTCTGTGAAGCTGGCAGAACGATAAGGCTGTGCTGGCCAAGGCAGACCAGCGCACGGGCTTGGGGAGGGTGAGGGGAGGACAGGATGGAGGCATTTCAGGGCAGGGGAGTGTGGGTGGGCCTGTGGGTGGGCTGGGGCAGAGCGGGGGGTGGGGCCAGGATCTGGCACTTAGACCAGATCCTGACCCCACTCCTGGGCAACCTGGCACAGCTCTGGGCTGCTCAGATTTACACCACCTCTTTAGGTGGCACAGATCCAATTAGCCCCATTGCGGCTGTTGCAGCATTATCCAGGATAAGGGGACTGCATTACCCGGAATAAGGAAATACTTTCCTCTTGCCCGAGCCTGAGCATTCCCCTTGCCTCAGCCAGCCTCCCCATTCCAGACTGTTAGATTTGGGCTGTGAATCTTGCAAACATTACTTGCAAACTTACCAACTACATTTGGATTATTTTATGGAATTTTACAGGTGTATGAAAATAATCTATTAATCATGAACCACTTGCCCCAGAACACTGTAGCATGAGTGAAGCAGGGATATATGCTTGGTTTCCTTTCTGAGTTATGGCGGGTGAATAATGAGTATATCTAGAGGTCTGTATACAATATCTTTGTATGTATTTGAAGTCCAATACAATTCAGATATTTTGCATCTGAAAAGAAAAATCATGATGCTTTTGTGATTTCTTAGATGTAATGTGTTCTGAAGGCAAATGAGAGAGACTCCAATTTCTGATGTTTTCTAATTCCATATCAGTTGTGATATTATTGGGAGTTCTAAGCATGTAGGGTGTACCTACTCTGCCAACTTTAGGGCCCAACTAAATATGATCATACCTATAATCAAGATCTCCTGTTTGCCAGCCAGCAAATATCCTACATTGCAGTGTTTCTCAAACTGTGGGTCAGGACCCACTAGGTGGGTTGTGAGCCAATTTCAAGTGGGTCCCCATTCATTTCAATATTTTATTTTTAATATATTAGACAATGGTATGTGGCATGGTATGTGACTGCATTTGGGTAAATGTTACACATCTGTACTTTTAACAGACTACTATGTATATACTTTTAACAATGATAGTAAATGGGACTTACTCCTAGGTAAGTGTGGGTAGGGTTACAGCCTAGAACTTTAAAAAATTTTCCTACTTGATGATGTCACTTCTGGTCATGACATCACTTCCAGTGGGTCCTGACAGATTCTCATTCTAAAAAGTGGGTTCCAGTGCTAAAAGTTTGAAAACCACTGCCCTATAGTATGAGAAATGTACTTGAGATGGACACTGAGGTGTATGTGTCTAAAATGGAGCAATACAGCAGCACAGGAGTCTTGGGGCTTTAGCATTTTTCCCTCTTCACAGTTTCAATCCTGATTGTGGTCCTACTATGCACTATTTTTCTTCCCTTGGGGGCTGGGGATAAGAATAGGCCCTCAGTTTGGCTGTACTTGTCGTAAGAGGCGACTAAACAGCCACCGGGCAGATGGGACTCGTCAGCCTGGGAAGGCAGCTCATCTGAGAGAAGGAAAACTCTGATCCCAAACCTCCACTGCCTTGTGGCTACATCCAGTTATGGAAAAGGTTTCAGGAGTCAACCCTGAGGCAAAATCTGGAGCCGGAGTCCCTGAGGCAGTTCATGGCTGAACACAGTCATGTTCTGGCAACTGCTGCGATGCCGCTGGAACCAATCGTATTGGCTTCTGCCTTTCCATTGGACCATTTCAGCGATGTGAAGAGGGGGGATTTGCTGCATGGGTAACAGTCTATCCTCCATATCTACTTTACCCAGGCTTCACGCACTGGAGAGGACACTCTGTTCCAGAACACTATTCAGAGTGCGATACCATAGTCTTCCGAGACTGAAGGATGCCAACTAGAATATGCACTATTTTAATTAGGGGGGAAAAAACTTCCTTTTAAAGCAAACAAAAGCTTTTTCCTAATTGCAACAGCAACAAGGGTGTGACGAAGATTGGAGCAGCTGCAGGAGCAAAGTGCTAAAGTACCTCCAAGGGAAACCTAGGCTAAGTTGTAGGCTTGTGAACTAGAGATCTTTAAGGAAGATTTCTCAACAGTGCCTTTAATGTACAATTCCCAGGACTCTTTGGCAGAAACCATGCCAATGAAAGTGGTATAAGAGAATGGTTTCTTCAAAAACAAATGCTGCATAACTTAATTCAAAACTTGAACCATTTGTAACCCATGAATGAAAAGTTTTGTTACTAGATCTTTAAAAAGAGAAAGAGTGAAAAACTACGGTGGGAATGTGGGAATGTGGGAACTTGTTACATAAGTTTAAGTTTGGGATGGGGGGTTTCTTTTAGAAATATATGTTGCTGTTTTTGTAGTTTAAATTCAATAAATATTAATTAAATGGACATTTTCACACACATCCCTCGTAAAACCAACATGTCTTGTTTTGTGATGACGTATTGCTGCTGAATCATGTGTCTGCTAAGCACTTATGTATTCATGCAGTAAAGAAGTGGTGTTGCATCTCTTTTTGTCACAGCCTTGTGACCTGCTTCAAACAGTTGTAAGTTTGTAAGTTACAACCCTTTAAGGTTGCCTGGAGTCTCCAGGAATAATTCTGGAGATTTTGATGGCACCTTCAGGAATTTCCAACATTACATCATGTTGGGGGGAAAAAAACTATTCAGGAGTCTCTTCAGTCTGAATTGGCAACTCGACAAATTATGTCATGATATGTAAATTACTTGTGGCATTCCAACTCATAAAACATCTACATGAGATCCTTGATAAGTTTTAGATTGACCTAAACAGAATCAGAATTAGTTCAGGATGTACAACTGTGGAGAAAATAATAACAACTGAGCACCTCTGTTTGTGAAGTCATTCTTTTTTTTTTTAATTTTTCAAAAACAACTATAAACAAATACACTTAACACATAACACAAAAAACATAACCACAAAAAACACAAAGGGTGCAGGAAATCATATATCATCATATATCACAAAAACGAATAAAGCATTACATATCTTAATCAATTCCTCTTCTAAATTTACCTCTTAATATCATTTTTCATTCATCATACATGTATCATATCATATCAAAGATAATATATATGTAATACAATCATCTAAATGCCCTATCATATATTTCTAAAACTTCATTTTCAACCAAGCATAAAAGGGTTTTTTCCTTTGCTCAATTTGTATCAGTTTTTGTTGTTAATCCCAAACTTCTAAAAGTCTGTCCATTTCCGTCACATTCATTATTTTCACTATTAATTCATTTTTTATTAGTATTTTAGAATCCGTCCAATATCTAGCATATAAGATCTTCACTACAGTTAAAATCATAATAACTAGGTATACATCATTTTCTTTATAATATCTAAAATAATATAAAATTTGTTGCTCTAGTAAGTTTTTTATTATGCTTCCAGATCTGTTCCCATTGATCTATTGTGATATTATGGCCTATATTTTACGCCCATTTTATCATGCATTGTTTTACTGTTTCTTCTTACATCTCAAAGTCCAGCAGCCCATCTTATAATGCATATATTAATTTTGATCTCAGTCTTGCTTTAACATAAATGGCAACATCTCTTTTTTTTTATCTGAAGCCACAAAAACATCTCCTAATTTTTTATTCACCAACAATGCCCTCACGTTTCTTTTTACTAGTCTTCCTCTCTTTTTGTCTTTTTCTTGTTGCTATTGGTGAGCGCCTCTTACTCGCTCCTCTAGGCTCTTCCCTCTTTGATTCATCTGTTGTTTCTAAATCATCTGATTTCTTTTCATCCAACTCCATTTCTGGTCTATATTCTTCTAATTCTTTTCTTCACGATTTCTCTTCCTCCTTTTCTTCCTTTCTTATCTTGTCTTTCATCACTGTACTCAAGAAGTTTTCTGCTTTCATTTTTGAATTTATATTATATCTCTGTGTCTGATACTGAAAAAACATACCTTCTGGAGAAAGCCATTTGTATGGTATTTGCTTTTCTCTTAAAAATTTTGTCAGGTTTTCATATTCTTTTCTCTTCTTCCTCACTCTCCATGGAACATGTCTCAAAATGTTGACTTTGTTATCATCCACTGTCCATTCCTTTTCCTGTGAGGCATTCAGTAATTTATGTCTGTAAATGGTTCTGATGAATTTCACATGGATTTATCTTGGTAATTTGTGTTTTCTCAGATAAGAAGTGCTCACTTTTCTCACTGAGTCCAGTTCTTTAGATATCTCCTCCATCGGTGTATCAATCCATTCTGATATTAATCTGACAATCTGTCGCAATGTATCTTCTTCTTTCTCCTCTGGTATATTTTGTATCCTCACCACTCGAGCTGCACTATCCATCTGAATTTCCATTAACGTCATCTCTGCATCATGCTGATTTTCTTCTGTCTCCGATATTTTAGCTTGATCTTTTCTTATCTTTTGTCCCAGTCTCTCAATCTTTTGTTTATTTTCTTCTGATGTAATTTTCACCTCCATCAGTCGTCTTGTAAGATCATCTAATTGTTTAGTTAAAGCATCCACACTAGTTTGAGTTTGTACAGATTTGTTTGTTAGTTGCTGTACCATTGCCAACAGTTTTCCTATGTTGTCTTGCACAGTCTGTTTCCAGTCTTTCCCTTTCGATTCCTCTTGTACTAATTTTCCAAGTCCCATCTCTGATGCTGGCAAGCCTCGGACTTTCACTGTTTTGCCCGCCGTCTTCATTCTTCCTTCCTTCTGCTCACAATGTTCTTTAAGGACACTAGATGTCCTCAGCGTATTATCTTCCTTGCTTCAATTATAAACACAAATCCAGTTCTTGCAATGTCTTTTAAAATCCACTAGATGTCACTGGTGCGCTGTTGTTTTATTTATATTTCTCTTATCTTGTTTATATTTTAGCCTTGGTAATGCCATTCCTCCCTCTGCAGGAATGTCAAAACATCCAGCCACTCTTTCAGGCACTCCCAAATGATAGTAACAAACCAAGGCAATAAATGCTCCAATACACAAACTTTTCAAGGAGAGTTAATTTGTAATCCACAGAAATTCAAAGTTGTAAAGTTGTAGTTATATTTTCATATATCCATAACAAGCTTGGTAAATCTCTTCTACATTTCTCCTCACACCGATATACAGCTGGGGGGGAACCTTCCCCCCTTCTCCTTTTCTCATGGCAAGAAAACAAATCAGGCAATTAAATTATTCAGTCCACGCCAGGCATACACAAAAGGAATAACACTTACTTAAGTCTTTCAACATCTTTCCCTGCTGGAGCCTTCAGCTTGGTTCAAAACGAATTCTTCACCATTTCTGCCAAGACAGCGGAATCTCCTGGGAAAGCCCCCCTGGCCGGGCTTTATCTCCTCAGGAATCGTGCCATCACATGAAGGAGTTTGTCTCTCCTGACAAACAATCCTCGGGTTGCCTCAGATCTGCAGTTTTTGGGAAAAAACAGAGTGCCTTTCAAGAGCTTGAGAAAGACATGTCTGCTCGGCTGCTGGTTGACCCCTCCCCCCATTTGTGAAGTCATTCTTAAGCTCCTACGGGAAAGGCCTAAGAAATGTTTTCTTGTATAGTATTTGAAAATCAGCTGGTGAATTTCACATTTCAATATGTGCTAGTCAAGTCACAGGGGTGATTTTGTGGATGTTGGGCATGAATACAGAGGGCAGTAGGTTGTTTCAGTTGTGATTATGTGATGCAGGTGACTGCACAAATGTAGTCACTTGCATAAAAACAAGGGGGGGAGGAAGTCATTTATCCTCCACACGTGGGACCCATTTGATTTATACAGATTGTACATGCATCTCATACCACAGAGATGTCTTATAGCACAAAGATGTATCTATAGTTGTTTATTTGGATTAATTTAATACCCTGCATTTCGAGTGCTTTGATGCAGAAGTGACTACTTTGAGATAACCATCCCTTTTACAGTACTGTAATGTGAATATAAGTGCTTTTTCAGTTTCACTGCAAAAAGTGGAAATATGCAGTTTCTTTCAGTATTTGGAAGTGGGATGCCACATGGGAGGGTGGCTGCAGATGGAGTAGGAATGCCTGAAAGCCATGAGGGGAACTATTAACCAAGCTGCTGTATGTTAGTGATTCCACTCATGATTTCTGGGTATTCCTGTCCATGTGCACCCGCCCCCCCCACACACACACACTGCATCCCATGCATGCCACTGTCAGAGGTCCCCTAATGCTTAATAACAGTGTGGGGGCTTACAGGTGTTGATAGAGAGGGGTGGAGTGAAGTGGGAAAGGTACTAATGTAAACTCAGGATACTACTCGTTATAAATAAATAACACTTTGCTAAAAATACAGTCATATGGTTGCCTGGAAATTGGAGAAGTCATGGAGATAGCCTCTGCCTCAGCCAAACAACTAAGGGCCCTGCGAGGATTGCACCCTCTACCTCCCAGGATGAACACCATGGTAAAGGGACATTCAGCCTAAACCTCACCACTGACCAGAGAACGGGGCAGTTGTAGGGAGCTTGCCTCACCCCCCTCCCTCCCTCCCTGTAAAGCAGTCTACTCTGACTGCCAGTTATCCAGGGACTGCAAGTTACTGGAGGCATCAGCCAGAGTATTGAAGGAGTCCTGTTGTTTTATGTTGTTATTATTACTCCCTCGTCATTTTGATCAAAAGGTGGGTATATAGCTATCAATACATAAATAGATACATCAATATATAAATATAGCTATCAATACATATATAGATACATAAATCTATTGTGAGCCCCCGAGCTCTTTCCTTGTGGAAACAGAAAGGAAAGATAGAAATATTTCAAACATATAAATAATAAATTTATATATTTTTTGACAAAGAAAGTAAATGAAGTCAAGAATGACATGCACATGATTTGCACAGATTTGTTTCTTAGCTTTAATAGGTCTGTGTTGGCCATCAGTGCCTTTCAATTCAAGCTGTGAAAGTTAGAAATAAGAACAGAAGTTCTTGACTCCTTTTTAAATGAAGTGGTCATTGTGGAGAAATTAAGGTGAAATTATGTAATTAAAACCTTTTATTGACCGGGTCATCTGTAAAAGTGTGCCCATAGAAGAAGAATGGGAATATAAAAGGATAATAACCTAGACTGACAAAGAAATTGACTGCAAGGACCAAGGAAGTATTACTGCCTGCTCCTAGCCATTTTTGTATTTCTTAAAAGCAGTTCCACAATACAGTGGGATGATTCTACCTGAACCCCCACCCTAGTGACAAGTTGTCATCGCTATTAATCATTCTGCATGCTTGGTTTCTAAACACCTGCAGTTCCCAGACAGAACAATGTGTCTTTGGTGTTATTTCCCTATTCTGGGCCAAGCAGAAATGTCAAATTGTATATAAGCTGCTACAGATTCAGAGAAGTAAAACATAACTGTGTGGAAGCTTTTGTGTTGGTTGTATTTTGGTATCACATATGATCTTGCATATGTGTGTGTGTGTGTGTGTGTGTGTGTGTGTGTGTGTGTGTGTTGTAATCAACAAGGACTAGAATGGGAGACCTGAATCAGATGGAAAAAAAGTCTTGTGTCTACTTGTACCTAGCTCAGAGCATATAATATTCAGCATTCCATTTAGATCATTTTAGTTGCTAGCTAGTAAAATATGACACCTCTAGATCAGGCCATGGTCAAATAGGACACTTCTAGATTAAGAACAACCAGCCCTCTTGCTGTAAACAAAGCAGGGAACATTCAGATGCTGACACAATTGTGATACAGATTTGGATTTTCACAGTGCTTCCTCACATATCATTCTATAAGCCCTCATGGCACTCCTGCTCTCATTGTATAAGCCACTCATGACTTACTTCTGAGTAAACACACATAGGCTGGTGCTGCACACCTGCTCAAGCAGCTCATCTGTCCTGTTGACAGGTACAGGAATGTAGCCTGTTGGCCTCTTTTCCTACCTGCTGTTCCCTCTCTTGACCCTAGTTTGGACTTTATCTTCCTACCAGTCATATGAAATGGCTTAACCTCAGCCAATCAACTTTCATAGTGTCCTAGGACTTCAGCAGCTCCACCTCACAATGAACTCCACCTTTGATATAAGTTTAAGTTGATGTGGATACTGATTGCAGGTATGGCATTGTTATGATGTGTCATTCCTGGCACTACTGGTAGTTATTAATTACTTTTGCTGTCATCAGATGTTGCAGCCTTGGCCTCACCACTGTCTGATGACATACCAGTCTGAACAAAGGCCCCAGATCTTATTGGTTCTCTGCCAAAGGTTTAGTCTCCCCAGTGGTATATTTGTAGAATGTAGTAGTGTTTCCTTACATGAGATCAACAAAAGGTCTGTTCCATCAGAAGAAAAAATGAGCAAAGAACAACTGACCCAAGTAAATGCTGCAGAATATAAATGCCAGAAAGCTGAAATCTGAGAACAGCAGGTCTTTAGGGAATTATTCTCAGTGTTTTTAATGGAAGAAAATTTTTGTCTATTTGAGAATGACTTCTAGAGTCAAGGCTAATTGTTCCTCTTTTTGTATATTCTTCTGAAGAGTAAAAAAATGTTTCAGTCACATAAAATGTATCCGCTTTGGTGGAAGAAGCATAGCCTCTCCAGATTGCATTTGCTGCTTTTGTGACCAACAACTTCTATTCTTTGTGACCAGAATTATTTCTTTGGTTGCATGTTATCCTATGCCAAATGGCTTTTTCCAAAATTTTAATCTTTAAAATGCACACTATGTGTTTATTTAGCTAAAGCCATTCTATCTTTGTGCAGAAGAGTCGAATTCCAGGTGCTTCTCACATCTCTCTTTAAAAGACAGGATACACTTTTACAAGCCATACCAATGTGCGCAGTAATATGCAAAACTAAGCTAAACTCTACATGTCACTGATTTTTATATATCACAACTTTGGCCAAATGATGACATAATATTAAATGTATATTTAAACACAAAGTAACCCACTCACACAGAAGAAGCCGTTGGGGGCGTGTGTCCAGTTTTCAAACCAAAAGCGGTGCACAGGTGAGGAGGGCAGAAGCCTTCACCTTTTTCTCAGCTTCAGTTTCTTTTTCACATTTTCAGTTTCAGAACTTTGGTATTGACTGAGCAGAAAAATCATAGTGCAGATCAGACTGCAGGGAGTAAGATATGGACAAAGGGGAGGTGTGCCTACATAATCTCTGTATAATCTGGGTATAAATGGATTTGGCATAATTGTGTTTCTTTTGATCCACAGTGATTTATAGAATGGGTGTAGAATGGTAAGAACTAACTTAAATTGTCATTTTAAGGGCACAAGCCTAACCAGGTCTACTCAGAAGTAAGTCCTATTTTGTTCAATGGGGCTTACTCTCAGGCAAGTGTGGTTAGGATTGCAGCCTTAGGCAATTGTGTCTTTTACAATTACATTAGGATGAAGTTCCATATGAATTGTATGCCTCTAATTAACTCAACTGGGTTTGGGAAGACCTTTGCTGTTATATAGAGAACAGGAAGTTGGTACACCTCGGAATGGTGTGTCAACCGGGACCTTTGGATGCCTGATGATGTCTGCAGCGATTGTAGGATGAATATTGTTTTTTAATTCATCAAACAGCATTAGTTGTTTTTGAATTTTATGGCCGGTATACCCAGAGATTTTAACTGTGAGTAGCTATGAGAACAGTGGTGTTTCCGTATTTCAGATGACTCACTCCTAACTGCCCTGTCCTTTTGTTAATAAGTGCAGGTAAAGCATAATGCCTAGATGAAATCCTACACTGATTACCTTCTTGTTGTCTATAAATGATTAATTTCTAAGCCAAGCTGTGATGATTCTTTTGTTTTATATTTATTCATTTAAATATTTGTAGGTTGCTTTTTTGCCCCAGTTACAGGATCATCAAGGCAGCTTACAATTTCAGTAAAACATGGCAATTTAAAGTCACTACGCAACAACACAAGCCAATAATAAAACAAGTGCGATGAATAAAAATGCAACTTAAGAAAAGTTTTAGTTAGGATACAGGTATCTTCTTGTGCTCCCAGAGGCACTTGGTGTGCTCCCAGGCGTGTGCTCCCAGAGGCACTTGGTGGGCCACTGTGAGATACAGGAAGCTGTACTAGCTGGGCCCTGGCCTAATCCAGTAGGGCTCTTCTTATGATTTTATGAGGGAAGCCACAGAGGATGGGGGACTTGGCCAAAGTCTCCAGTGGAATTTATCACATCTAGGACTCCTAGTCCTGACTGCAGTTCAAATAGTGCAGGCCTGAGCCTCAAAACAAAGCGATGGCAGCAGTACTGCCACAACCCACATGAGGTTCCAGTCTAACTGTTGAAAACTCTGAACTAAACATTTTGGATGCATCCTTTTCATATACTGTTTTTGTCCTTAATAAAGACACGTATTGAAACATGTTGAACCATGTAATTGCTTTAAGCTTTCTTGGTCACTGTTGGAGGTTCGTCTCCTCTCTTCACTCTTTTACGCACAATATGTGATCATGTAATACTGTAAGTGGAAAATTAAGGCTGGGAGGAAAGATGAGCAGACATGGTAGCTGCTTCTGTAAGCAGCCTGTAAGCAGCTTCTTTTTACTTGGAAGCTCACTCACTCTGTAGGCAGGCCGAATCTTTAAGAGGTGAGTAATCAGGCTGCTTGCAGTGCCATTACTTGCTCAGTCTTCTCTGCTGGGCTACCAAGAGGAGGACAAGCCATTGTGTGGTGTCAGAGCACATTTCCTGCTGCTACACCACTCACAAGGTTCAGCTCAAGTGAGCAAGAGGGGGAGGCTGCTGCTACTTGTGGGAGGAGTGTATTTCCGGGTGGCATGGTAGGGAGAATTGGGCAACTGGAGGTTGCAAGGAGTATCTACCTGAGCTTCTAACAGTGCACTTGCTCTCTTCCTCTTGGAGTTTGCCCTTGACAGTCTCACTGATGGAGTCAGTGAGCCAGCAACCAAAGAGAATGAAGCTGTGGCTGCTTGAAGAGCAGCTGCCATATCTGCTTGCTCGCCCCCCCTCCCCCAATGAAGCAGGAATGTGGATTGGGTTTGACAAACACATTCCACACTGCTGCACTGCTAGGAGGGAGAGTGCAGGTGGACAAGCAAAGGGTGAGGTACATTGGCTCTCCCTCTGGGCACTGAGGAGATGGGGACTGAACCCTAATACAGTGGCCAAAGAAAGAGGACGAATGAATGGGCAGAAGCAGCAACTCACTACTTCTTTTAAACTTAGCACTCTATATTTTAAGGTGTGAGTCCATTCCATCCGATATGAAATTAGAGCATCACAATTCCCAACAGTTTTGTTGTTCTGACTAGCTGTAGTAGTGGAGCCACTTTTTACTCCACCACAAAGATCAATGGCTGAATGCTATTCCAGTGATTTGATAGTCATCCTGTAGATGGCACTAACGTATTTGGCATATGTCCTCTTGCAAAACACCTGGTGGATCAATCACATACATGCAGTATCAGTTCAGAGCCAGAACAAATGCTATTCTAATCATGTGCTTTTGATGTTTCCATGTGGTTTTTATGGTTGTCTGATTGCAATTCCTTGTGGATTTTTCATCTGTGGTTTGTTTTTCCACACAATTGACAAGTTTTCCCCTCACCCCCTGACAGTCTTTTCCTGCTGATTCAAGTGATAGGGAATTCATGTGGTAGTGTGTGGAGTGTGTGTTTAGTCTTCCAGATGCAGCCTTGTGTACCTCCATAAGACAATTTACTCAAAGGGGAGTAGGACCTAAGATTTCCCTGAGGTGCCCAATTCCATTCTGTGAATCATGATTGCATTTTCACATGGAAAACAACCAGGAGCAATCTCACCTGAGAAATTCCCACACAATAGGAGAATGTTTGTTCTGGCACCTGGTTTGAAGTCCCATAAATAGCTGTTTTCTTCTG
The DNA here is from genome assembly GCF_035046505.1 of Tiliqua scincoides. Lineage (NCBI taxonomy): Eukaryota > Metazoa > Chordata > Lepidosauria > Squamata > Scincidae > Tiliqua > Tiliqua scincoides. The sequence goes on along the minus strand of NC_089824.1, from coordinate 60,867,054 downwards.
GGTGTGCGGATTTGAAACAGCTCCTCTTCGCATGCATTGTTCCATCATTGAAGTCAGATTAAGAATTGTCATCTTTGCAACTCGTGGCATGTAATGTAACACCACCATTTTGAGAATGAAAACCCTAAGTTTTCTTTACAGCAAAATAATGCATAGCAACATAACTGTTAAGTTGGCTAGCTAGATATCTCAAATAGGAGAGGTCTTCCGTTCTTCTCATTTAATGGTATACCCTACATGCCTGCAATATAGGTATGTGACACACACATGAACAAACAACAATAGCTGTCATATCTTATTTGATCCTTAAACTTGGGAACAATTTTTTTTAATGTGCCTATTTATCCTCAAAATCAAACAACGACAACAACAAAACCTCTGTCTTGTCAACAGTGGTTGACCTGCCATTAAATCAAAGGGGCAAATGCCCCAGACGCAGAGCCTTGCTTGTCTCTAGGATTATGCGGAAACCTCTCCGAAGCTCCTGACAAATCAGAAGTTTGCTAGAAGCACAGTTTAAAGCACTGGGGAAGCTCCAGGAGGTTTTCCTAATGCATTCTGGAGTCACTTGAGACTCTGTGCACTCTAGGTAAGTGAGGACGGTAGATTTGCACAGGGGGGTGCAGGCATCCTGCAGAGAGTGCCATCATGAACTTTTGCCCCGGGGCGTGGTGCAGGAGAAGTCTGCCACTGCTTGTTAACAATTTAGGAGATGTGGTAAAAAAGCTGAAAATGAAAACTGTCTTTTCTTTCCTGCAAGTTATGAGATCTTTTGCACAACTACAAATAACTCCATGTGTGTACAAATAATTCCAGTCTAGAATGGAAACAACTTTTTTGTAGCTTTACCAGTCTGTAACATCTAATCATAATTTAGGTTACAGAGAACTAATAACTCACAGAAAATTCCAATAGGATTTCTAAATGCTGCTTATGTGCCACTAAACACATGGATGTCCACATACAGTGATGTGGACAGGTCTTATTCTGAACAGAGATTAGCTTAGATCTGGAATGTACGTGGTGTGATGGCATCAGAGTTATGAGTCACCATATTTGCTTGAAATTCCGCATTGTAACTGGTGGGAAACAGACTGTCCCCAATAAATTGGGTTGGCTACTGTAAACTAGATAAGCATTTGCAGATAAGATATTTGTTCATTTCTCTTAAACCTTTCAGATTATATAGATATGCGCTGGATTTGAGCAGGTGATTTGGAGAAGTCTGAAACTTTTTTCAATTGCCTGGAATTACTTGGAAAAAATCTTTTTTGGCCAAGTTGCAGGTGTGCAGTGTTGCCTGCTTTGCTATTTGAATAATACATCTATTATTGCAAAACTCCTTTTAGTTTTTTTGGATACATTCCACCTGACCTTTTTACTTTTGGTTGATGTTGCCAAGAAAGGTGCATATTAGTGTCTGTTCTAATGGCATTCTAGTTTGCTAAATGAGAAAGTCTTACCCTTTTATGGCTAGGCTGAAAGAATATATTAGAAACTTCAAGGTCACAACAGAGAGGCTGGAATAACACCTTTGTTCTGCATAGCTGGATTTATTATGAAATACACGTATGCTTACTGATCAAGGCAATAGAAATGTTTTGGAACAACTTAGTTTTTCACATTTTTTTAACATTATCATATGATTAACTTAGAGCCAAGCTAATAATGAACTTAAAATGAACTGCAGCAGCAAAAGGATCTTATATTTTATATTAGCATTTCAGTGCTATTTTAAGGGATGATTTGTAACAAGAATATAATCTGAATTATGCCACTGTTGAAAGAAAGGTTCACTGTAAATGTCACCACAAAATTTCAGCAGCAAAATGGTTAGTATAGTGCATTTTTAGTATAAATATATGCCGACATTTCTGAAATGTCCACCTCACCACTCACTCTTGCAGTAAGACCTTCTGAAATTCAGACTGCTGAAATGTCATCCTAAAAAGGGGGGGGGAGGCAAAGAGACTGTACTAAAGGCCAAACATTATGTTACATTAACATACTACTACTATTACATACTATAACATACTATGTTACTATTAACATACTACTACTACCGGGTAGATGGGACACGTCAGCCTGGGAAGGCAGCTCATCTGAGAGAAGGAAAACTCTGATCCCAAACCTCCACTGCCTTGTGGCTACATCCAGTTATGGAAAAGGCTTCAGGAGTCAACCTCGAGGCAAAATCCGGAGCCAGAGTCCTTGAGGCAGTTCATGGCTGAACACAGCCACGTTCTGGCAACTCCTGCAACGCCACTGGAACCAACCGTATTGGTTTCTGCCTTTCCATTGGACCACTTCAGCGATGTGGAGAGGGGGGATTTGCTGCATGGGAAACAGTCTATCCTCTGTATCTACTTTACCCAGGCTTTGTGCCCTGGAGAGGACACTCTGTTCCAGAACACTATTCAGAGCGCAATACCATAGTCTTCCGAGACTGAAGGATGCCAACAAGATGTTACATTAAGCCCACTGTTAGCACTGATGGGTTAAATCTTTGTTTCAAAACTAGCAGGTGTAGGGGCCTCATCTAGATTGATTCCAGCCGTAGCTGCTATTTTTGAAAGAAAATGAAGCCCATCAGCATTAGCAATGGGCTCAATAAAATCAGCAGCGTACAGGTAAACTTTGAAAGATCTCTTTATGGTGCCCTATACGCCAGTGGTTCTCAAAGGTTTAGCACTGGCACCCACTTTTTAGACTGAGAATCTGTCAGGACCCACTGGAAGTGATGTCATAACCAGAAGTGACATCATCTAGCAGGAAAATTTTTAACAATCCTAGGCTGCAATCCTATCCACTCTTACCCAGGAGGAGCCCCATTTACTATCATTGCTAAAAGCATATACATAGTAGCCTGTTAGAAGTGCAGATCTGTAACATTTCCCCAAATGCAGTCACATACCATGGAAGCATCAAGTCTAACATATTAAAAATAAAATATTGAAATGAATAGGGACCCACCAGAAATTGTTTCGTGACCCACTTAATGGGTCCCAACCCACAGTTTGAGAAACACTGCTATAGACACATCCCCATAGCCACATCACATCCCCCATTACTCCCCTACTCCCATAGCCATGCCCTCACAGAAAAAAAAATAGAACAAAGATCACACAACATAATAAAAGTCAACATTATCAAATTTTAATAACTCCATCTGCAGGTACCAAACCCTAGTTAGCAATCTACCCATGGATGTTTTTTCTCCTCCTCACCACTTGCTACCTCCCACCCATTTCTGTTTTAAATTTTTTTAAAAAACATAACATTAAATTTTATTTAAAACATAAAAACATAAATTGCTCCCAGACTTGAATAAGTCCTCATGAATTCTCATCTGGCAAAAAATCATCAATTTTCCCCTACCCAGGCAAATAACCATTTCTCATACATGGGGATGTTTCCAGGTTGCATTGAATCCCCCACCCTGCTGCATGAATTTCAGTAATGCTTTCTGAAGCTGCTTTTGCCACCAAAGGTGAACAGTGATAAGCAATAGTTCTCAAAAGCAATTGTTTACCGTTTACACACTTCTGCTCAAAGGTGTAAGTCCTCAAAAACCAAAACAAAACTTGGATTCAAACTGGGCTTAATTGTATTAAACAAGAAATGTGTTTTCTGGAAGAAAACACAAAAGGGCCAGTCACAGCAACTTCCATAAAGATAGCCATATTTAAATTTAAATTAAATTAATTTAAATTCATTTAATTCTGAATTAATCCAGGCCAGCTGATAGTAAATCACCCAAGAAGACTGAAGTTTAAATGAGTGCAGAATTACTTAGAGAGCCTAAGTGACTGACCTGTAATGATGCAATTTACATTCCAGCACAATTAAGTACTAGATTCATCATCAATACATTGATGTAAGCTTCAGCATGTCAACCTTTATTTAGGCCTCATTTAGGCCTTCATTGATGCAGGTATGTAATGCCCAGTGGTGCAACTATAATTTCGCAATCTAAAGTGCTAAGATATTCCTAGCATTGTGAAATAGGGAGGTTGAGCAACAGTTTACTGTCACTTGTTTTTCTTGTTGTAATTTTCACACTCATAACTAGAGATCTACATTCATGGTTACTGTTTTATAATTAGCAGTGTTAATCCCAACTTGTTCTGTAAATTTTTATTCCATTTGACGGACTGAATCTACCTATAATGCATCTGGTTTTCTCCTCTGTATAGGACTGCAGTTTAAGGCTCTCTATACTTAGGGTTACCAGATACAAATGGGGATAGCATGCCTATGCCTTTAACCATTGTGTAGAAGGAGGAATTTTGGAAAGTGTACCTTTTAAAACTCTTCCATGTTGAGCTGCACCTATATTCCTTCATCTAAACTAGCCATTTTCAACCACTGTGGCACACTGATGTGCTGTGAATGGTCTGCTGGTGTGCTATGGGAGTTTGGGGGAGGGTCATTTATTAGTAGGCCATTAGGGAATGTGAGCCCCCACCAACAGCATGGTGTGCCTTGTCAGTTGCCAAAAATCTGATGGTGTTCCTGGACAATTTTAGTACCTTGTCAGTTTACCATGCGATGAAAAATGATTGCAATGCTTAAAAGTATAAGCACTCTGTATCCATTTGTATCTGGTAACCCTATCTATATCGATTCAGGTCAGTTTCAAAATGCATAGATGATCTGTTGACCTCTGGGTATAGATGGCTTGTTTATGGACTTCTCCTTTTACAAGGTGTGTCATGTAATGAAGTGAATGATAATTAAAGACTGACAGCGTGATCCTATCTTGTAATGGAACAGGCAAGCCAGGAGGTTTGCACTGCATTAAGCGCGGGATAGAGTGCCAAAGTGGCTCAGCCAGAGGTAAGGGGAAAGTCTTTCCCTTACCCCGGGTAAGCCACTGCAGCCCTTATTGGTCTCCTTGAATTTGCGCCACCTGCTGAGGTGGCACAAGTCTGAAGAGAGCAGAGCGACTTGAAGCCGCTCTGCGCTTCTCAGGAATAGGGGTTGGGATTCGGCATAATAACCAGATCCCAGGCCCATCTCCAGCTCCCCGCCCACCTGCCCCTGGGGCCGCCCTCCGCCCACCCTTCCCCTGCCCCAGAATGCCTCCCTTCCACCTCCTCCCCGCCCACCCCAGAGTCCGAGCTTGGCCAATGCAAGGCTCCTCAGAAGAGTCGGCACAGAGGCTGGGTGCAGCCTCTGTGGGCTGGCGTGCATCCTTGTGCTGGCCCAGCCAACTCATGAGGAGGCACCAGCATACCTTATGGCATGTTTGTGACCCTCCTGGGCCAGTGCAAGGAACTTGCGTTGGCCCAAGAGTGAGGTAGGATTGAGCCCTGAGTATATTCATCCTTTATTAGCATAATTTGTTAGGTCAAAGTGGGGGAAGGTTGGAGAAAATTTTACAGAGGTCCATGGTTATCTGCTGAGCTAATTAACATGTATATAATAAAATTGTAGGTATAAGTTATTTGGACCAAAAGACTAAGGCCCAAATCCTATCCATATCCCCCCCCCCCCCGTTGATGCACATGCTTCAAGGCAGCATGCGCTGCATCCTATGGTGGGGGGGGCAGTTGCAGAGCACCCCTCAGGATAAGGGAATTCCCTTACCCCTTCATTCCCTTACCCCAGGGAATACATCTGCTCTCCCTACTTGGTTCCTTAGTTCTGTGCCAGCTATTTTGCTGGCATAGAACCTAGGAGAGTGAGGGAGAGGTGAGGGGGATAAGCATAGCTGCACGTGAGTGCCACAGATCCTGCCCCCTCCCAATCCAGAAATGCCCCATTCCTCCCATTCCTTCTCCTGTCCCTCCCACCACCCATCCCAATTGCTGCCTTACCTGGTGCCGGTGGGTGGTGCCCTTCTTACTGGCGAGCATATGCGGCCTCCAATGACTGCGCTGGTGGCCTCGTTGCTTTTGCCAGAGGCACAAGCAAACGACATCATGTGAGACACTCCAGATCCAGGCGCTATTGACTGGATCCTGATGCTTATGTCAGAGGAACACGCTTTCCACCAGCATGGTGTTATGGATAGGATTGGGTAGTTAGTGTAATGCTTAGTTTTCATCCAGTGCAACAGTGTCATGCTTACCTAGGGCACCAGCATATTTACTGACTGATTCAGCTTAGAATTGACAGTCTGGGCTGCTTTTGTTGCTGAGTGGGAGCTGAACTGTGTGTGGGTGGACGAGAGATGGATAGGGAGAGTCCTAAAATACCTTTGCCTTTTCCACTTCATAAGAACACCAGAACAGCCCTAGTGACTCACGGCAAAGATTGTAACCTGCTTCAGGCGGTGACAAGATTTAATTGCTTCAGGAAGCCTAGTGCAACAAAAAATTCCGTGTGGTACATCTCAACATCTGATTGTTTCATGATAAGGTGATTTCCTTTGTATAAAAACGGATTGTCCTGGAGATCTTCCTGCCATTACTTTTCATGAACATGTCTCTTTTTTGAATACATTCATTGTGCATCACTATTTCTTTTGAAAATATGTTCCCTGGTGGAGGCGGGGCATTCCTAACCAAGGCGATTCACCGCTGGGGATGTCAATAGGCAGGCCAGCCAAAAAGGTGGGCTAAACTCCCATGCACAGGAATCCAGTCCCCAGACCGTTCCTGCCTTGCAGTGAAGTTGGTAGCTAGTTAGCCAGCTCCTCCAATGCTTACCTATTTTTAAAAAAGTTTGTCCTGCTGTCTTTGTTGCCTCCCTCCCCCTTTGTGTTTCTAGTATGGCAGGGTGTTTTTGCTGGGAATGGGATGTGAGCCAGCGGCAGCTTTGGGGAGTGTTTGAGGCTTTTCCTGGCTGTAGTTCCCAGTGGCCTATCAGCTTCAGGCTGCGGACCCTTTTTTTCAACTGACTGCATGCCAATTTTCCTGCCGCTGCTAGCATCCTGCGCTCCATCCATGCAGCCCACTCAGCCAAAAACGCCTCATGTGAGCTGGGTGTGCTTGGTCTGCGCTTCTCTAAAGTGATGACATGCTACAGGAGGCCCTTCAGCAGGCTCCCATAACCGATCCCAGCGCTTAAGCAGCATACAGGGTAGTGCAGTGTTTCCAAGTGTGCCCAAGTCAACCCTAGGCGTCATCATCTTCCCTCACAGGGAACTCTTGGGTGTCATCTTGAGTCACCTCAGTGCAGCTGCAGCATGGAGGCAGCATTAAGTTTCCTGCACAGGGAGCTCTTAGGCAGCATCTTGAGTCACTTCAAAGCTTCTGCAACGTCGAGGTAATTTTGAGAATGCGGGTTCTGAGTCCAGCCTTTGCTCTGGACCTTTGCCCCCAGGCAGGAGAGGGACAGGTCTGTTACTGCCTGTGTATTTTTGTTGTGTTATTGTAAAGTTTTAAAACATGCTAATTTCTATATGCTGTGTCCATTCTGTCTTCTGCCCTCTTCTTTTTCCCACCACAAATATTTATTTATTCATTTAAAAATATTTATATACTCCCTTTCTCTGTTTTTTACACAGAGTTCAAGATAGTTTACACTGCAGGCGAATCCTAAAGCACCATTTTTCAATGGGGTTTTTACAATATTGTTCCGCAGGGGGAACTTGCAGAACACTCATTTCACTAAATGTTTTCCTTCATGGTGTGGTTATCTCTTCTAGCTGCATGCCTTCAAGCTTCCACAGGCAACAGTAAATCAAACCCAGGCAGGTTCTCCAGCTCCTGTCTATTCTTGCTAGCTGACCTGTCCACACTCCCCCACTCTCTCACCACAGGTGGCTCATTAGTGACTCTGTCTTCTCCCAAGTTATAGCAACATTATCAGTTTGGCTTTGCATCTCTCCTTCAAGGGCACGACTAAGTTGTTTCTACTTAGCTCTTCAGGCAGTGTGACAGCTTAATCATCAGACCACACCTCCTGCTCTTATTAATACTTTTAATACTCTAATTAAAAAGAGACCAGAGAGGAAGTGTTGTTGTTTTTAATTGTTACCCACACAAAACCTTTCCCCATAACCTTCTCCCTCAACTGCTTTTCCTGAAGCCAAAATTCTGGATGCATGTTTTACCATATCAGGTACAAGTGGGTTGCTGGGCAAAAATGTTTAGAGAGAAAAGAGTCAACCCCTTCTCCATAAAATACATGTTTCATTGGATTGTTTCCTAGAAAATTTGTTTTCTAGATTGTTTTCATTTCATTTTCTAGATCAAACTTCATTTTTTTAAAGTTGGGTAAATTTAAAAAATGCCCAAAATACTTTCTATAAATGGTTTTGGTTGCTAATTACTTTTTAAAATTTGTTTTAGTTGGCATTTAGCTTACCCTTTGCTTCAAAGGTTTTATTTACTTTTGTCATTTTTTACTTCTATACTTCCCTACTGGTTTATCGTGTTCATTTGTAGCTCTTTCTGCAGTTGAAATATTTTGTTGTCAGTTGCAGAATTTGGACATAAATATGGAAGGAAATTATGGGAACACACACATTTTTAAAGCTGTGTTTGGAAAACATGCCACTTATGGCAGCCAACCCAAATTGCTCTTCTACAGGCGTTCCATTAGCCTACCAAACTTTATAAACAGGTCTCACTGAAGTACAAAAATGTTACTTTCATAAAATGATGTCTTGGCCAAAAGATGGCACTACAACAGCATCCATTCTGCTCTAGGTGTATGAATGGATTCCCTGCCTGTATTCCAATTCTTTCTCTACTATTTCAGTTGTGAGTGAGGACTGTATGCATTAAAAGCATAGGCTGCTGTGTCTGAAGCACATCTGTTCCACTGTGTGACAGGCAGTCATGTTTGGCTCCTGTTCTTAGAACATATTCATACAAGAAAATAGATATATATCGCTTCTTAAAGTGCAGTATTTACATGAACAATGTCAATTTTTAAGCTGAAAGGAATTCATAATTTCTAAAACTGAGACAAAACTGTTCAGAACATTTCAAAAATGGAACATTTTCAGTAATAATGGAGGCATTATAATTCTGCAAGTGAGAGATGTCATCTATCAGCAAAGCATATAAGCAGAATCTTCTGTTTTATCCCATAGGAATTGTTGTTGTTGGCATTCTTCAGTTTCGGAAGACTATGGTATTGCGCTCTGAATGGTGTTTCTGGAACAGTGTCCTCTCCAGTGCGCGAAGCCTGGGTAAAGTAGATATGGAGGATAGACTGTTTCCCATGCAGCAAATCCCCCCTCTCCATGTTGCTGAAATGGTCCAATGGAAAGGCAGAGGCCAATACGGTTGGTTCCAGCGGCGTCGCAGGAGTTGCCAGAACGTGACTGTGTTCAGCCATGAACTGCCTCAGGGACTCTGGCTCCAGATTTTGCCTCGAGGTTGACTCCTGAAGCCTTTTCCATAACTGGATGTAGCCACAAGGCAGTGGAGGTTTGGGATCAGAGTTTTTCTGCTCTCAGATGAGCTGCCTTCACAGGCTATCGAGTCCTATAGGAATATACATATAATGTCTTACCCTGTAGGAATATACACATAATATAATGGCTACATGAACAACATTCTTTTTGTTTACTTTCTAAAATCTTCAAAGTAATTTTCCTTAAAATTCTGTACTGTAGCACTGAAAGAATAACTGACTTTCAGAAATGCTTAGCACAAGCAACTATTAGAGTTAATGGAAGTCTCAGATGTTCAAAAACTCTGAAAATCTCAAATCATAGCAGTTTTTGATATTGATTTCAGGGGACGCTGGGTTGAGGCTTAGCTGCCTCAATAATCTTATATAATGGAATTGTTTCTAAACCATTAAGGAAGAGGTTTGATAATTCCTTCTTTATCTTTCCTAACAGAAACCAAACCTCCCAAATCAAAATGCCGAGCTTGATTTATTTGGACTAAAATACCTTACCAGACAGAGTTGCTAGAACATTCACAACTGCAGAAGATAGCTGTGACTAGAGTGAGATCACTGCCAGAATATTGATCACTGATTGAGAGTGGGTTGCTGGAAGTGGGTTGCTGAAAAATGTAAGATCCTGGGAAATTCTGGGCCCCCTCCTTTGGCTCCTATCCCCTCTCCTTTTGACTCTGGGTCTGGGTACAATTTACCCCCTGCATGCCCCTCTCATGGCCCCTGGCTTGAATCCACATGTATTTTCCATTTTCACTTGAGCTACCAGGGATGGGTGACTTCACTCAGAAGACTCAGACTTGAGTCGTCAGACACGCATTTTTGGTGACTCATGCGGACTCAAGTTACGCATGTTTTGAAACTGGAAGTGACCTGGGACTCAGGAGTTTTTCTCGGGAACAAGTGGAGACACAGACTTGGAAACTCAAGTCTTTCGGCCTGCCACTCCACTTGGTCTGTGTGTGCTAACTTTTTTTGCAGCTTCTGAAGAATCTTGTGGGTGATCCAGAAGCCACGTTCAAATCAGAATGAGCAAGAGATTTGGAGAGAGGAGAGTAGGTTGGCTCTAGGCGGTGGGGGTGGGGGGAAGAGGGGAGGCTTAAGTTTTGTTTTCAGGGCCTGCCTGCTGCCTCTGACACCTCACTCATGCTGCTCTCCCCTCCCGCCTTGCCAAGCTGGGATGCCTCTTCCTTCCTTGCTGTAGATTCGTTTGTGCTCAGTATTCCTTCTGAGGGCAGAATCGGGAGTCATAGCATGAACGTGGCATAGCCTGTTCATGGCTGGGGTTTGTCAGCAACTCATTGGTACTTTCTTTATTGCTGCCCTCACTTGAAGAACAACAGAGCTTTTGTTTAGAGGTGGGATGGGGACATCAAGGGAGTGTTAAATGAGAACTTACACGCACACACTCACCACCTCCAGCAGCTCTGTTTTTTTCCACATAGCCATGCCTGACTTGTTTGCCAAAAAGATTCAGAGTCAAATCAAACTGAGTCCCAAAAATGCTCTGGATAGGTCCCCATGGCTGCCCATTAAAACTCAAGCATAAGTCAAGTCAAAGGGCAGGGATTGACTCAAGTAGAGCTGCGGTGGATTTGGACATCCCTGTGAGCTTCTTAAGAATAAAACTATCTGCTTCTTTCTACTCTTCTCAGAGGTGTGCAGTTTTCTTTACAACCATTAGCATTTTGCACAACCAAAAGTGCAGCTGACAGATCATATCAATCAACATGTTCTAGTAACTTGTAGTCCCTTTCTGCTCCACCAAAAGCATTTACATAGTGTCTCTACAGACCAGGAAAGTTCCAATTCTTATTGACCTAACTGGTTTTGCAACAATACACACAAGTTTGAGGTGGGGTGGGGGTTTGACAGGGATGGCCCACCCTTGAAGCAATGTGAAGCACCTCGGGCAGTGGGCTGATGGGAGGTAGTGGACTGGCATGGGTTGTCCCATAGTCACCCTACACCTACCCATCATCTCCCACCAGTTCACTCACCCACTCTTCTCAAAAGTCTGCCATTCTAATCTAGGCTAAGAGCTAGTTTGGATTTCTGAGGTGGCTGAGAACATAAAAAGAGCCCTCCTGGATCAGACCAAAGGCCCATCTAGTCCAGCTTCTTATATCATGAAGTGGCCCACTAGATGCCTCTGGGACCACACAATGCCTGAATTCTGTTGCCACTCCCTTACATCTGGCATTCAGAGCTAGGCTACTTAAAAACCCAGATATTGCACGTAGCTGTCATGAAATCTATAATGAACACCCCCCAATCCTCTTTTAAAAGTATCTAGGCTGATGCCACAACATCATTCTGTGGCAAGGAGTTCCACAGATTAATTACATGCTGGTTAAATAAATATTTCCTTTTGGGCCCAATCCTATGTATGTCTACTCAGAAGTCCTGTTTTAGCCAACGGTGCTTACTCCCATGTAAGTGTGGATAGGACTGCAGTCTTTGTCTTTTCTGACTCTCCCACCAGTCAATTGTAGTGAATGTCCTCTGGTTCTGGTACTGTGTGAGAGGGAAAAGAACTTTCCCCATCCACTCTATCCATCCTGTGCATAACTGTATGATTCCATTATGTCCACACTCAGGTGCCTTCTAGACTGAAGAGCCCCAAAAGTTGTAGTCTTTCTTTGTAAGGGATGTGCCTCAGTCCACTAATCATTTTAGTTGCTCCCTTCTGCGCCTTTTCCAGTTCCACTTTTTTGATATATGGCAATAAGAATTGGACACAATAGTTCAGATGTTGCCTTACAATTGATTTGCACAATGGCATAATAATATAAGGGGACGTGGTGGCACAGCGGGTTAAACTGCTAAGCCGACAAGCCTGTTGACTGCAAGGTTGGCAGTTCGCATCTGCACAACAGAGTTGCGCTCCCGTTGCTTGTCCCAGCTCCTGCTAACTTAGCAGTTCAAAAGCATGTAAAAATGTGAGTAGATAAATAGGTACCACCTTGGTGGGGGGGATGCAGGGGGAGGGGCACGAGAGGGGTTTGTGTGTATCAGGAAGTTGAACAGGGAGCAGTGGTGAGGCAGACGGGATGCAGGGGGAGGGGCACGAGAGGGGTTTGTGGCTATCAGGAAGTTGAATAGGGAGACATCTAAGAGAAGGAAAACTCTGATTCCAAACCTCCACTTCCTTGTGGCTACATCCAGTTGTGGAAAAGGCTTCAGGAGTCAACCTCGAGGCAAAATCAGGAGCCGGAGTCCCTGAGGCAGTTCGTGGCTGCACACAGTCACGTTCTGGCAACTCCTGCTACGCCGCTGGAACCAACCGTATTGGTTTCTGCCTTTCCATTGGATCATTCCAGCTACGTGGAGAGGGGGAATTTGCTGCATGGGTAACAGCCTATCCTCCATACCTTCTTTACCCAGGCTTCGCACACTGGAGAGGACACTCCAACTTCGCCATACGGCGTCGGCACAACACGGGAAGCAGCAGTTACCGGTTATAAGTCTTTGCTCGATTGGCGTAGGGCATGACGCCAGGGGCTGCTTCCGACGGTGGGAGAGATCATTGCATCTCATTGGGCAGCTACCGCCCGCCTTAAGCTGGGCAGTCCCCAGCCGGTAAGGTGTTGCCTCGCCACGGTCCGTTAACCTCATGGGGTGCGTGGGGTTTAGGGTGAAAACTGACAAGCGGATCGACAACTCTGCACCATGCAATAGAAAACAGAAAACTCCTGCCCTAAAGCTGGGCACCTGGAACGTAAGGACAATGACACCTGGCTTCTCTGATGACCTGTAAGCAATAGACGATGCACGCAAAACAGCTGTCATCGACATGGAGCTGAGCAGACTGCAGATGGACATTGTCGCCCTTCAAGAGACAAGGCTGCCAGATTCCGCATCTGTCAAGGAGCGAAATTTCTCATTTTTCTGGCAGGGAAAACCACCAAACGAAACCAGGGAACATGGTGTTGGCTTTGCGGTCAGAAATACCCTGCTGAAATCCATCATCCCACCTACTGTGGGAAGTGAAAGAATTTTGTCCCTGCAGCTCCAGTCATCAGCAGGACCTGTCACTCCCATCAGTGCTTATGCACCGACTCTGTCGTCTCCAGCAGAAGCCAAAGACAAATTTTATGATGACCTGGCCACCACTATCAAGAAGATCCCTGTAAAAGAGCCATTGTTCATCCTCGGCGACTTCAATGCTAGAGTTGGTGCTGATAACAGTTCGTGGCCCACTTGCTTAGGTCAGTTCGGCACTGGGAAGATGAACGAAAATGGCCAACGCCTGCTAGAGTTTTGCTGTCATCACGGTCTCTGTGTCAGCAACACGTTCTTCAACACGAAGCCCCAACATAGAGTCTCTTGGAGACACCCAAGATCAAAGCACTGGCACCAGCTCGACCTGATTCTCACCAGATGCTCCAGCCTTCCCAGCATCAAGATCACACACAGCTATCAGGGTGCTGCCTGTGACACCGACCACTCGCTGGTGTGCAGCAGAGTGAAACTGCAAACAAAGCGACTGTATCACACAAAAAGGGAAGGAAGACCTCGCATTGATACGAGCAAGACCCAGGATCAGAGAAAAGTGGAGGAATTTGCACGAGCGCTTGAGGAATCTCTTCCAGGCCCGGTCGATGCAAACGCATCCAACAGATGGGAAAATTTCAAGAATGCCGTTTACAACACCGCCTTGTCCATATTTGGCAAGAAGACCAACAAGACAGCAGACTGGTTTGAAGCCCACTCTGAGGAGTTGACACCAGTCATTGAGGAAAAGAGGAGAGCTCAAGCAGCATACAAGGCTTATCCCAGTGAGCGCAACCTGCAGGTCCTCCGAGGTGCTCGCAGCAAAGTCCAGCAGACTGCCAGGAGATGTGCTAACGACTATTGGCTCCAGCTCTGTTCCGAGATACAGATAGCAGCTGACACGGGCAACATCAAGGGGACGTATGATGGTATCAAGCAGGCCCTAGGTCCAACACAGAAGAAAATTGCCCCTCTGAAGTCTGCAACAGGCGAGGTCATCCAGGATTGGGCGCAGCAGATGGAACGCTGGGTGCAGCACTACTCTGAGCTATATTCCAGAGAAAATGTAGTCACCGAAGAAGCGCTGAACAACATTGAGTGCCTGCCTGTGCTGGAGGAGCTTGACAGTGAACCAACCCTAGAAGAACTTCACGTGGCCCTGGACTCCCTTGCCTTTGGCAAGGCACCTGGAAAAGACAGCATCCCTGCTGAAGTCCTAAAGTGCTGCAAAGAGATCATCATCACTGAGCTGTATGAAATCCTTTGTCTCTGCTGGAGAGAAGGTGGAGTACCTCAAGACATGAGGGATGCAAACATCATCACGCTGTACAAGAACAAAGGCGACAGGGGTGACTGCAACAACTACCGCGGCATCTCTCTCCTTAGCGTTGTAGGAAAGTTGTTTGCCCGAGTTGCACTAAAGAGGCTCCAGGTACTTGCAGAGAGCGTTTATCCAGAATCACAGTGTGGATTCCGAGCCAACAGGTCCACCACTGATATGGTATTCTCCCTTAGACAACTGCAGGAGAAATGCAGGGAACAACGACAGCCACTCTTTATAGCCTTCATAGATCTCACGAAGGCTTTCAACCTGGTCAGCAGGGATGGCCTCTTCAAGATTCTCCCCAAGATTGGATGTCCACCCAGGCTCCTCAGCATCATCAGATCCTTCCACAAGGACATGAAGGGCACTGTTGTCTTTGATGGCTCCACATCAGACCCCTTTGACATCCGAAGCGGCGTGAAGCAGGGCTGTGTTCTTGCACCAACCTTGTTTGGGATCTTCTTCGCTGTCCTGCTGAAGCAGGCCTTTGGAACTACAACAGAAGGCATCTATCTCCGGACCAGATCAGATGGAAAGCTCTTCAACCTCTCCAGACTGAGAGCAAAGTCCAAAGTCCAGCTGAAATGTCTGCGTGACTTCCTCTTTGCCGACGATGCAGCTATCACTACCCACTCTGCCAAAGATCTCCAGCAGCTCATGGATTGTTTTAGCAATGCCTGCCAAGATTTTGGACTGACAATCAGCCTGAAGAAAACACAGGTCATGGTTCAGGATGTGGACTCACCTCCCTGCATTACAATCTCTGCGCATGAACTGGAGGTTGTCCATGACTTTGTGTACCTTGGCTCAATGATCTCCGACACTCTTTCTCTCGATACCGAGCTAAACAAACGCATCGGTAAAGCAGCTACCACGTTTTCCAGACTCACAAAGACAGACTGGTCCAACAAGAAGCTGACGGAACATACCAAGATCCAGGTCTACAGAGCTTGCGTCCTGAGTACACTTCTGTACTGCAGCGAGTCATGGACTCTTCACTCACAACAGGAGAGGAAACCGAATGCTTTCCACATGCGCTGCCTCCGACGCATTCTCGGCATCACCTGGCAGGACAAAGTTCCAAACAACACAGTCCTGGAACGTGCTGGAATCCCTAGCATGTATGCACTACTGAAACAGAGACGCCTGCGTTGGCTCGGTCAAGTCGTGAGAACGGATGATGGCCGGATCCCAAAGGATCTCCTCTATGGAGAACTCGTGCAAGGAAAGCGCCCTACAGGTAGACCACAGCTGCGATACAAGGACATCTGCAAGAGGGATCTGAAGGCCTTAGGAGTGGACCTCAACAAGTGGGAAACCCTGGCCTCTGAGCGGCCCGCTTGGAGGCAGGCTGTGCAACATGGCCTTTCCCAGTTTGAAGAGACACTTGGCCAACAGTCTGAGGCTAAGAGGCAAAGAAGGAAGGCCCATAGCCAGGGAGACAGGCCAGGGACAGACTGCACTTGCTCCCAGTGTGGAAGGGATTGTCACTCCCGAATCGGCCTTTTCAGCCACACTAGACGCTGTTCCAGAACCACCTTTCAGAGCGCGATACCATAGTCTTTCGAGACTGAAGGTTGCCAACTAACTAACCTTGGTGGGAAGGTAATGGTGTTCTGTGCACTTAGGCGTCTAGTCATGCTGGCCACATGACCATGGAAACTGTCTACGGACAATGCCGGCTCTTCGGCTTAGAAACAGAAATGAGTGCTGCCCCTAGAGTCAGACATGACTAGGCTTAAAGCTGGGGGGAACCTTGACCTTTATGATAATATTGGCCATTTTATTCTCAATCCCTTTTTTAATGATTCTGAGCATGGAATTAGCCTTCTTTACAACTGCCGCACAAAACAGGTTGACTTACCACCATTTTTGCTGCTTCCTTTCTAAATACATCTATGATAAGAGGAGCAAGGCGAAGTGAGATTGTACCCGTGAGCAAGCATTAGGAAAACAAAAGTGGTGAATAATACACACATCCGTTATTCCTATTTGCTGCAATTCAAACATGCAAAAGCACGATTTCTAGGTCTCTGGTAACCACCTTCAAGGCAACAGTGTCTCTTTATCCACGACAGATGCAAGCTCACAGCTCAGTCCTAACTAACTTTCCAGTTCCGAAGCAGCCGTGCCAACAGGGCACACACTGCATCCTGTGGTGGGTGGGCAGTCATGGAGGTCACCTCAAAGCAAGATAGCATTTGTTACCTCAGGACCGTATTGGCACTGGAAAGTTGTTTAGAATTAGGCTGTCAGTCCCCTTTCCAGACTGCAATTCACATGTATTTTGTATTCGGTTACTCATGTAATCATGGTTACTCCCATAGTTAGAAACTTGATACAACTAGCCCAAAGTCTGTGTAGTATGAGTCTATAATCATATTCCTCAAACTAGAAAGTGAATCCCCCTAAGCTGGAATAAGATAAAGGGAGGTACAAAAAAAACTCCTTGATTCAATTTTGGCATCTGCCTAGATTTGGCAGTCAGGTTGTAGCTTGCTAACATTTCACTACCAGTTAATGAGTAAACAAAAAAGTTCTGTGGGCAGCTCTGAATGATTCAATTGCCATACTGTCCTTCCAAGAGTCTCTTAGTTCTAGGTAGGAGGGAATGATGATGACTTGACCATTCCTGTCCTTCATACTAGAGAGTGGTGACTATCTGTGGCAATAGAGTGGGAGATAAATGATACACTTGTGCAGAGTCAAAGAGATTTTCCCCCCCCCATGATTTTTAGAATGTCCCCACCACAAGGTCTATAACACCAGTCATAACTAATGATAGCTAAATTGAGTTATCTTAGTTAATCTTATTATTAATTGAACAAAATACATAGAAATATTGCTTGGAAAATGTCAATTTTCAAAGAGGATTATTATAAAAGAGAGCAACTGATTGATGTCTCCATGAGATAGTCACTTAAGACATGCCTGCTAAGTTTGTCAGCCATCCAGTTTGATCTAGAATCTCCTGGGATTTCTCAGCACTTTGAAGAATAGGCCATGAGCGTGTTCCAATATAGTCTAGCTTGCAGTTTTCAGAATTGCCAGAGCCACAACCTAGCTCAAAGTCTGGTGCTAGCACCGTCACCTGCCTCCATAAGCCTCCAAGGGCCTCAAAAACACCTTGGAATGCAACTGAAAGCCATGTTCCGAAACAGGAACTGTCCTAGAAGTCACTACCAGAAGTGTTCTGAGGCCCACAGAGGCTTCTGGATGCCGTTCCAGGCACAGTGCATCAGGAGAGTGGCCTCTGAGGTGAGTTTCGCCCTGGAAGTGGACTTTGGTTGCGTCTGTTTGCCTCCAATTTGGAGCCAAATGGAGGTAAGGGCAAGCATGTGGGCCCAACTCATGATCCATCTAGCCTCAGGCCATGACCCAACAAGTGGATCATGACCCACAGTCTGAGAAGTTCTGGTCTAGGTAAGCCTTCACACAAAAACAGAAACTGTATGTAGTAATCAAGACTGCTGAATCATAACCTAGTTTCTTCCCATTTCTTCAAATAAATTATACTCCCCATATTCAGAGCACATCAGCCTATTTATAGTATTTAAAAATCTAGAGCAAGCATCAGTTTTATTGAGGATACATGTCTGCCAAACTTTGTCTACTGCAAAGAATAGTGTGAGAGTCATTGCCAATGTATACTCTGACTACCAATTTTGGCCAGCCACTCATTGCATATTCTTTCATACTTTTTTTTCCAAGTAGAAAGGAAATATCCAGATAGTTTAAAAAGCTAACCACATATGGCATTTCATACCTGTATGCAAATCATATTTAAATTCTGATTTACAGTCTCTACAGCTCTAGAGACCAGTATTAGAAAAGTGATAACAATTAACTATGGTAGTTATGGCTCATCCATGGAATGGACTGTATTTTTGTTCTCCCATAAAATCTAATACACTGACTCTTGGCATGCCCATGGGTGCCACTGGATTCTTGCTGCGGAGGCAGGGGACTGCACTGTGAGCTGGATGAGTCCAGAGTTGCACAAATGTACGTATAATGAGCTTTAAAAGTATTTATATGAAAAGTTATTGCTCACCAGTGGACTTGTCAAGGTCTGATTATCAAACTTCTCATGGACAACAATAGTTTGTTTGCAACTGGATTCAGTCCTTTCTCTTTTCCCATGTGGATCCCATATGCTCAAGGGGCTTCTGATATACCCTGAAAATTTACTTAAAGGACTTCCACAGCATGGGCCAATTGAGATTCACACTTGATGAATTTTTTCATTCTGACATCAGATGTATGCATTTGTTTGTGTTTGTTTATTGGTTACATATTGCAATATACACATATGATTGTGTATGGGAAGAGAACTTGCATACCATTTCCCATTGTGAAGTTATAGCCATATAGAAAATTTGCCACGTTGTGTGAAGTAGTTGATGGATTCCTCGGTGTACCTCAAGAATGATTCTGTAAGCTGTTTTGATTCTCAAACTTTCAAGAAGGCATTTCCATGATGGCCAGATATAATGAGAAGGAGTGAAGCTTTAGGGCATAATAAACAATGTATATTTTGAACTATTTGATTGCTCATTGTACCCCTGCACCAACTTTGGAGGAATAGGGGCATATAAGTATTCCAAGGCATTACTATGACAATTAGCAATCCATACATTCCAATGGCCATTTGATGCATTTTAACCTATCTTGCCACAATTGAAATGCTGTATTTTCTGCATCATGGTCCTGTTTCTTCAATTTTTCTTGGATTTGAGATCTTGTTTCAGACACTTCTGCTTCTCCCAGCACAGCAGTCTAAGATGTTTGGCAGTTTACTCTTAAACATCTCTACTCAGAAACAATCAATTGCCACTGATTCAATGAGCTGTACTTTCAAGAACAATCAGGACCTTTCCACATGACATCCATCCTTTTTAAATTACCACCTGGATCATCTGCATGCTTCCTCAAAAGCATGAAATGGAATTTAGAAGTAAATTCCATTTCATTCGATCAGTAGCATAGCTAGAGGGAGTGGAAAGCATGCACCTCACTGAGCCTTGAAAGTGGCCCCTCCCCCCCTTTGGAACCATTCTGGACTGCTAGAGAAAAACGGCCTTCATTTTGCTCTAGTGGCCCAGAATGGCTCCAAAGGAGAAGGAGAGGGACTGATTGCATGTTGTGGTGACATGTAAAACTTAGTGCTTTGCACCCCCTCTAGCTACGCTACTGCATTTAATAGACCAATTGCCAAATAAACGTGTATAGGATTTTGGCCTCAGATAGTTAACCTGTTGACTTCAAGGTCAATTACATTTTTGTAAATATCAAAAGTGAATGTAGGGTATTTGCTTAGGTGCCTGAGAAGGGACATGATTGAGATGTACAAAATTATGCAAGAAATGGATAGATTGAATAGAGAGATGTTCTTTTTCCCCTTACACAACACTAAAACCAGGCGACATCCAGTAAAAGGGAATGTCAAGAGAGTTAGTACAGACAAAAGAAAATTCTTTTTTTACCCAGTGTGGAATGACAGCCCAATCCTATGCATGACTACTCAGAAGTAAGTCCCATTAAAGTCAATGGGACCTATTCCCAGGAAAGTATGGATAGGATTGGGCTGTGGGTCTGTTGAACTCCTTGGCAAAGGATGTGGTGTTGGTGTCTGGCCTAGATGCCTTTAAAAGGGTATTGGACAGATTTCTGGAGGAAAAGTCCATCAAAGGTTACAAGGTATGATGGGTATGTGCAACCTCCAGGTTTTAGAAATGGGCTACCTCAGCAAGCCAAAGGAATGGCAACAGGATTGTGTGCTCCCTGAGGCACCTGGTGGTTCACTGTGAGATACAGGAAACTGGACAAGATAAGCCTGATCCAGTGAGGCTCTTTGGCTTAGGGCAGGGCTTTTCAAACTGAGGCGCTGTGACGCCCGAGCCTAAAGGCCTTGGACTCTGCCCCCTTAAGGGTGGGTGCAGGGGAAAGGCAGCGATGTGATCCCTAGGATCACATCACTCAGGAGGCTGCAGGGACTGGCATTTACTTACCAGTCCCTGCAGCAGCATCCTGAGGGTTTGGGGAGCCCTGCACAAGTGTCTGCAGGGCTCCCCAGCCTTCTAAAAGTGAAAGCGGAGCAACTGCACTCCACTTCCACAAAACCGGACGTGGAGCGCGAATGCTGCGCTTTACATAAGAACATAAGAACAGCCCCACTGGATCAGGCCATAGGCCCATCTAGTCCAGCTTCCTGTATCTCACAGCGGCCCACCAAATGCACCAGGGAGCACACCAGATAACAAGAGACCTCATCCTGGTGCCCTCCCTTGCATCTGGCATTCTGACATAACCCATTTCTAAAATCAGGAGGTTGCGCATACACATCATGGCTTGTACCCCATAATGGATTTTTCCTCCAGAAACTTGTCCAATCCCCTTTTAAAGGCATCTAGGCTAGACGCCAGCACCACATCCTGTGGCAAGGAGTTCCACAGACCAACCACACGCTGAGTAAAGAAATATTTTCTTTTGTCTGTCCTAACCCGCCCAACACTCAATTTGAGTGGATGTCCCCTGGTTCTGGTATTATGTGAGAGTGTAAAGAGCATCTCCCTATCCACTCTGTCCATCCCCTGCATAATTTTGTATGTCTCAATCATGTCCCCCCTCAGGCGTCTCTTTTCTAGGCTGAAGAGGCCCAAACGCCATAGCCTTTCCTCATAAGGAAGGTGCCCCAGCCCAGTAATCATCTTAGTCGCTCTCTTTTGCACCTTTTCCATTTCCACTATGTCTTTTTTGAGGTGCGGCGACCAGAACTGGACACAATACTCCAGGTGTGGACTTACCATAGATTTGTACAACGGCATTATAATACTAGCCGTTTTGTTCTCAATACCCTTCCTAATGATCCCAAGCATAGAATTGGCCTTCTTCACTGCCGCCGCACATTGGGTTGACACTTTCATCGACCTGTCCACCACCACCCCAAGATCTCTCTCCTGATCTGTCACAGACAGCTCAGAACCCATCAGTCTATATCTAAAGTTTTGATTTTTTGCCCCAATGTGCATGACTTTACTTGTGCATGCTTTCACTTTCTGGAGGCTGGAGAGCCCTGCAGATGCTTGCGCAGGGCTCCCTGCATCCCCAGGACACTGCTGCAGGGACTGGTAATTAAATACCAGTTTACTGGTATTCCTGCAGCCAGAGCAACACAATCCTGGGGACTGCATCGCTGCCTCCCCCCCCCCCCCGCTGCCTTTCCCACTCCCCTGCAAAGACTTAGTGGTTTGAGGACCACTGGGTTAGGGTAATACACTTAATAGAGACAACTAAACCATCATTAAGTAGCGTGAGACTTTTTTGGTTCACCAGGAAGCTCATTCAGGCTAGATGCTGATTAAGCAAGGGAGGAGGAAGTGGGTGGGCATGAAGGAGAGGAGACAAGGTACTTGTGATGGAAAGGCCCCTGTCACAGTCCTAACAGGGTTCTGGGGAACTTGAACACTTGCTCCGAACTTTGGGCCAAATCCTATCCAACTTTCCAGCCCTGGAGTAGCCGTGCCAATAGGGTTTGTGCAGCATCATGTGGTGGGAGGGTCATTATGGATAGTGGTGGACTTCCCCAGCCCCTCGCCCTGAGGCAAAGCTCTGTGATGGTGGCACCACAGGATGCTGCTGTCCCCCCACTTACCTGGAGTGCACATGCAACTCCAAAATACACCGGGGAAGCCTCCTGAGGCTTTCCCACACTCTTAGACTGCTTCAGGCAAAATGAAAGTTTCGGACTGCGTCAGGAGCCTCAGTGAGGCTTCCACGTGGTCCTAGAGGTGCTCAAGTCTCTGCGTCTGGGGCATTTGCCCCTTTCACTGAATGGCAGGTCCACCTCTGGTTATGGAGGCTTCCACAAGGTAAGGGAACATCTGTTCCCTTGCCTAGGGGCAGTATCACAGCTGCACCAGGGCTGGAAAGTTGGATAGGACTGGATCCTTTGCAAGGTTGGGTTCTTAATGAAAAGTATTACTACTGTTGCTTGTGCATTTTTCGCCCCTCTTTTTTAAACGGGCAAAGCCGGCTGCCTGCCATGGACCTGGTGCGCAGTTTGGACGCCTGCATTAAGTGGCCCCTCTGGAGGGCTGGAATCACCGGGTGGCACCTGGTCTGCGGCCAGTTCTGTCAGCGCATCTCCTGGGAGCTTCCTGAGGTGGAGCTGCCCTGTGCCTCTAGGGCCCAAACCTATCCAGTTTTCCAGCGCTGGCGCAGCTGTGCGAATGTGTGGTGGGGTGACACAGAGGCCTCCTGCATGTGTGGGAATGTTTGTTCCCTTACCTGGGGGCTGCATGTGGCTGCAGCAGTGCTGGGAAGGTGGCTAGGACTGGGCCCTTAGGAAGCAGTGCATGCTTCATGGGCGCAGCAGCACCAGCACCGGCAATGGAATAGGATCGGGCCCTCAGACAGCGACTGTGGGGCGCAGGGGAGCTGGAGGAGGAGCAGCGGCTCCTCGCCTGCGAGTGGAGCGCGCCGCCCGGAGCTCCTCACACGGTCTCTCCATTGGCGCCCAGGCTCGCCAGCCACCCTGCCCGGCCCGTCCCCTGGAGGGGCGGGGCCACGCGAAGTTTCATTGAGGTGGAGAACTGTGGCGAGGCGGTGGGCTGCTGCTGCTGCTGCTGCTGCGAAGGGGAGGCGAGAGCGCGGCGCTGCCTTGCCCGTGGCCAAGCGCGCCTGGGAGCAGCCTGCTGCGCGCGCCGGGTTCTGGTCGCGGACAAGGCGCGCGCGGGGCGGGGGGCGTCGCGTTATGCCCGGGACTCCCTTCTCAGCACGCGGGGTCAGCGCAGCCCTGCGCGGAGCGGGCAACTCCTTCTGACCGGTCCCAGGCAGCCCTTCTCGGGACGCAGCAAGATGGGACTGAAGTGAAGCTCGCCAGGCGCTCTCTCTCCGTCTCCCGCAGCAGAAGCGGCGCGCCTGGCACTCCAGCGGAGCCGGACGGCGCGCTCGGCTCCTGCCAGGAAGTTGGCGAAGGGGCTGCTCCGGAGGTGCGGGGGGGCCTCGAAGGAGAGCGAGCGAGCGAGCGAGGCACCATGCGCGGCTGCTCCAGGTCTGGGCAGGGGGGCACCTAACACTGCTGCCCGGCGAGCGCGCAAGCCCGGCCGCTGCTCTCCTTTGTTTCCCAAGACGCGACCTGGGGCGAGCTTCCAGCGATGGCCACAGAAGTGGTGTGTGGACTCATCTTCAGGCTCCTGCTTCCCATCTGTCTAGTCACTGGTAGGTGCCGCTTGTCCTGCTGCGAGGGGGCAGTGGGTGCTGGGGCAATGGCGACCCTCCTTCTAGGAGTGGGTGGTCTTCACAGTTGCGAAAGGAATTTCTTTGGATCGCTTTTCTCGTCCTTTTTTTTTTGCCCTCCAGCCACGAATGTCATACAGGATAGTAATTTTCCCCCCAGATGTTTTTGTGCCCACATTCCGTCTGACTGGCTTCTACCTCACTCATAATGTGGGTGCCTTTCTTGCTTCTCAAACTCACCTGATCTGACAACAATATTGGAACCATCTTATGTTGAATTAAAGGCAACGTGTGTGTGTGTGTGTGTGTGTGTGTGTGTGTGTGTGTGTGTGTGTGTAGATATGTGCAAAATGATTCAACAGCAGTTAAATCATTGGCACTGCAATAGTCGGACAAAAAAGTTTGCTAAACACAAATGTCTGTTGAATTTACTAGGATGTAGAATGTTATTCTACAGTCTAAAGTCACCTATACAGCTGCTGCTTATGGGGGGGGGGGGGAGACCTGAATGCATTTATTGTGAAGTCTGTCCCACTGATTCAGGAAAAAAAAAATCAAATTAATTATGTCTTCAACACTGCACCTGAAAAATGTCTACACCTTACACTGTTTGTGTACTCTTATGTTTTCTTTTTTTTAATTGACAAACAAACTTGCACTGACTTATTTTTTTAAGCTTAAGATACTGTTCCT
This sequence comes from Tiliqua scincoides, assembly GCF_035046505.1. Lineage (NCBI taxonomy): Eukaryota > Metazoa > Chordata > Lepidosauria > Squamata > Scincidae > Tiliqua > Tiliqua scincoides. The sequence continues at coordinate 60,842,489 of NC_089824.1, read as the reverse complement.
TCATCTAACAGATAAGTTGTTCTTCTGGTTTTAATTCTAGGTGTATGACAGAGGGCCAATTATTTTCTGACTGTCAAGCTGTTCGAGGCTATTTGTGTTAATCTGCGCTATATTACTAGAAAGGCAGGAAACAGAATTAATTATTTCAGTCCTTTAATGTTACAGAACTGAAATGCTTTGTGTCCATAGCAAGTGAAGATGATGAATCAAACAACAGCTGGTGAATCAGTTTATAAATGTCTAGGAGTGTTTCTATTCAACTGATTCAGGCTAAAAGTTAAGTAAAATTGAAATATCACCAGGATTATTGTGATCTTGGTACAATGCAAAAAAAAAAAAAAAAAGTTTAGGAATGGTGTCCAAATTTAAAATCCTGCTGTGTAAATCTAAATATTTAACAGCAGTTTCACACATGGAGCACTGGTGTTTGTTGCAGATGAAGCAGCAGTTGGTTTGGTTACTATTTGTTTTCTAATTTTCCATTTCTGGGTCAGGACATTTGTAGACATGTAATGCTTGTGACCTAAAGGTTGTGCAGGCGCACTTTATAAACCTCAATATCTGTAATTATATATCCAGTTTAGATACTGTGCTTTATTTTGAAGTGCTTGTGCTTTGGAGTAATTGTCCACATAAGTAGGGAGCGGTACCAAATTCCTTGCTGGTTGAGAAATCTGCATAGTGCCGCATCTTTCTTGAGTAACTTCTTACAACTTCTCATAAGCATCTGTTCAGAGATGAGAAACTGAATTTTGATACATATACAAATCTGCCTCTACCCTCCGTTCTGCCTCCCATGCCTCTCGTATATCTGTTGTTCACCTTGGATATAGATGTAGGAGACAGAACATTAGAAATGCTGTGCTATCACTGAACTTATAGTTTGCATCAGAAAGTAATAGTTCATTGATATAAACTTTTATTTATTGATAAATAAAATATCAATAAACATTGATATTAAATGACTAAGTTTTTGTGGAAAGCAAAACATCACATCCTTTACAGAAAGACTCATCTAGCCCATCATCCAATAATCTTGTGGATTCACCTTACCTAATTGCAAACTGGAGTGCAAGCTGCCAGAAGAGTCAATGAAATGATAGTGGCCAGCTTGCTCAAGGCATGTTTAAAGCCTCAGAATTTTCAGCTGCTATTTAATATTTGAGCTTATCTTTCAGGATTTGAGTGTTTATGCTCATGTTCTGAACTGATAAACTTTTGGTTCCTTGTTCTTTCAAGTGGCTTCTCAGTGTGTTCCATTCAGGCACTCATGACTACATTCTCTAAACTCAATAATCTCTTTTACCTGTTTAAGCCATTTCTGTCCAACGTTGCATATACAGTGCACAATAGGGATTAGATGTGTATACCTTTGGGCTGGGCAGAAGAGGATTTTAAGCATCATCTGCAGAATAGGTTAAGAGCAACTAATATCCTCCTGTTGTTACAATCCCCACACAGGTGCAACTGATGCACTTTGAAACACCAGTTTCACAGACTCCTATCTTATTATTTAGCGGGAGTGTGAAGTACTGCAGTCTGTGCCCAGATCAGCATTTGAGTCTTACCTAGTGTAAAGTTAATCTCCTGTACAATGCCATTATCCTGTAAAGATAGGTGATCTGTGTTCTTACTGGAAAAGCGGACCTAAATGGGTAACTGCCATAGCTACTTCATGGGGCAAGCAAGAAGAGCTTTTTTTTTTTTTAGTGAAAGCCACAGGAGTGACTCAGAAGTGACTTGGCTAAATGCATCCCTGAGGTGGAGTACCTTCCATAACAACTTTGCTTCCTATGCCTGCAGCAGCCTCACCTCTGGAAGGATTATGAATCCGGATGACCTGGATCTCATTAAAGTCCTTCGTAATTGTTCTGTTCACTTGTGGAACCCAACCCAAATCTTATGTGCTCATAACACCTCAAGCAGTTGGATAAGATTGTCCTGGCTGTTGCACAGGTTTCAGCTTTTATTCTCCTTGTGTACTTCAAAATCCAGTGTTCAGGTTTCTCCCTAACTTAGACATAAGCATTGGAGGCTGCCCAAATCTGCCTGCTATTAGGTTTGGGCTTAATTGTAATTGTTGTTTTATTTATTTGTTATCTGGGAAATGTTGCCTGAAGTACTTCTAAAGTGATCATTCATCTTCTGAAGACACTTTGGCTTATGTGTGCTTTCTTTTATAGTAACAGATTTGTAACACATGCATGCAATCCTTCATTAATTTTTTTCCTTTTTTATTTTTGCCCGAGAAACACCAATGCATTTACATCTATTCTAATTTCTGCAAATTCCAAAACACAAAATATTAGCCTTCCCAGTATTTCCATCTGTTAAAAAAGGAAGTGTAAAATGATGCCACATTAGAATTGAACATATAAATAAATGATCACTTGTGAAACAGGGCAGGAAACAAGTCTGTCTAATCATCTGATAGGCCATCTCCCAAACAGGTCAATTTCACATAAAAACCCCTTGCTGTGATTTACTGTAGCCTTCTTAGGACCAAATCCTATCTAATTTTCCAGTACCAGTGCAGCCATGCCAACAGGGCATGCGCTGCATCCTGCAGGGAGGGGGCAATCATGGAGGCTTCCTCCAGGTAAGGGAACATTTGTTCCCTTTCCTCAAGGCTGCATTGTTGCTGCACTGGCACTGGGAAGTTGGATAGGATTGGGCCCATAGCTCTCTATATAGCAGTTATTTCTGTCTTGCTCTGACCCAGTCATGTGGGGATGGGTGACAACTCCATCTAAATAAGTAGCTTGTAAGATCCACAGTCCAATTCTTCCCCCCTGCTCACCCCCCATCTATACAGTGGCCTGATATATCTTCTTGAGGACTCATTTTCTTGTGATTGGCTTGTTAGAATGGCATTTAGAAACTTGTATTCTAAGTTCCTCTTCTATGAATGGGAGGCATTTTTGTTTGTGCAGAGAGGAATTTTTCACTGTGCTGTACTGTGCCATACAGTACTGTTTTAGTAGGTCCTAACCCCTGGCCCTGTGGTTTTTGGGTGAGTGGGGAGGGTGGCTGAGCTGAGGAGGTGGCAGGGAACTTTGCATCTGTGAGCTTCCTTCCTTGTGTCCTCCTTAGGATACAATTCAGTGTAAGCCCTGTCTTGCTAGATGTTTAACAGCTTGAAAATACTTGCATCGTAAGAGTGGTATATGGTAAAAAACAAATTTAAGATGGCTGCTTGAGACAGACATTGACTGATGTACAGAACAGCAAAGCAGTTTTTCATAAACTTGCTACTTAAGAGTCTACAATTCAGTTCTATTAAGAATTCTGTTTTCAAACCTTTTCTTAGTTTGTTCAAGTTCACTTGACATATTTCATGTTGGTTTTTATCTTAATGATACACGGTTAGGCCTTATTTTTATAGCAATGAGTAACAAGAGGCAGCTGGCTTGCCTGTAGAATAATCTATGTACCCAAAACATTTTGCTACAATTTTGGTTCGTGTAATATTTTTAACAATACTTTGTGAAGGTGAACTTTAAGTTCATGGCAATTTAAGCTGCAACTTGATTAAAGGCAAAGTATTTGGTTCCTCACCAGTGTAGTTCCATTGTTCTAATAGAGAGAGAGAGATAGAATTCAGACTTACTACATGACCTTTTACAGCACCGAAAATGCTGTCATTGAATTGGGGTTGACCTCCCAGTTTTTGAAGACTACCAGAGTGTGTCTTGAAAGGCCCGCAAAACATTGTTCCATGCTATGTTAAGTGAGAAAGAGAGGTGTGTGCATGCATGCACATGTATGTGAAGTTCCTTGTCTTTACATTGTTATATGTAAAATAAAGCACACATCCAAACCAGCAAACTGGGTATGATAGTGAGAAAACTGGCTTCCCCTTTTCAGGGATACCGATTAGAATTTTCTGGGAATGCTTTAGAGGAGTGAGCCAAACGCAGGCTTTGGAAGAAAGATCAGTCTCTTGCATCTCTGATGTTGTGCAGTAGGGCTAAAAACCTCTGCCTAAAACCTGCTGCCAGTTTGACTAGGTAATACTGGCACTTTTTGAAGCATTGGTCTGTATTGGTATAAGCAATTTTTCCTCAAACTTCTTTAGTATTTGAGATGCTGCTAAATGTGGAGATAAATATTGGAGGTTCTGCCTTAGGCAAAACATTTTGAGAAATGTGGGAAACAAAAAGATTTAATCAAATTTCTCAGGGATGTTCCATGCATCATTTCCTGGGACCCACAGAAAAACAGTGTAGTCAGCCTGCACTGTTGGTGTCCTCCTTTGCCCTTCTTCAGCGTTTGATGTCTTGTCTGGAATTTGGGTCTGGTGAAGAAATGCTGTGTGCAGAGTCATCAAATGTTGATAAGATTTTTTAAGGATTACGTTGTTTTAAGTGAACTTTTGAAGGTTCCTGCTTCAGAGATGCACCTAATAATTTTCAGGGAAGCAAGAATTCTTTATGACTTGTGAAATGTTTTAGGTGGTTGAGGGCCAATCCTGTCTCTCCTCCCGCTGATACAGCCATGCCAAAAACAAGCACATTGTATCCAGCGTTGGAAATCAGGAGGTTTTGGAGGGGAAAGAGAAATTGTTTCCCCTTACCTTTCTATAAGTTTCCCGCTCCACAGTGGGTCTCCTTGGACCTCCACCCGCTCTGTAGCTGGCACAAGTCCAAGGAGAAGAAACGGGTGGGGCGGCTGCTAAAAGAGGGGATAGGATCCTGTGTGTCCCTTTGTTGCTAGATCCATCCCCTCGCACAGCCTCCCCCTCTCTTTCCAGTATTGGACCCTCCCTGTCCACCCCCACCCCACACTGTTGCCTTATTTGCTCTGGTAGGTGCAGTGGGAGCCGGCAATGGCTGTGGACCGCTGCTGCCTTGTGTGGTAGCACTGCAAAAATGGCTGCCAATGGAGTTCCGTGCATGTTGCCGGTAGCCATTTTGCCAGCAGCATTTTGCGGAAGTGTCCTCCACTGTCACAATGTGCTCTGGCCAGTAGCCCAATCCTGGATAGATTGGGGTTAAATGTGCTCCTGTACGTTTAGTAAGGTATGCATTACTGAAATTCTGAAGATTTTATTTTCAGTTCTGAAATGTTTGTGTTTTAGAAAGGTTTCCATAACTTTTCTTATTCAGGTTGCTGGTGCAGAATTGAGGAGAGTAAGGGAGAGGGAAGGGGAGAAGGAGAGAGCTTCGGATACTGGTGCACATGAGTGCCACCAGTAATCACACTCTCCCTCCCCATTTCATCTCCCTCCCTCCCCCCTCCCCCCACGATGCCCAGAAACTCCTCCCACCCCTGCTGCTGGCTTACCTTTGGTGCTGGCAGGAGGCTTCCCCACCAATTCATGCATGATGCTGCCAGCCATCTGTGCTGGCAGCCTCATTGTGTGTGCAGACTGAATATCACTTCTACCAGCAGGCCAGCACTTCCACCAGTGGAACTTGTAAGTCCGCAATCCTATAGCACTTACCTCAGAATAAGCCCCATTGAATACAAGGGAACTTCTGAGAAGACATGCATATGCTTGGTCTGTAATCATGTTGATATAGAAATCAAAGGGATCTTTTTAATAAGTATTCAAGGTATTTCCAACAAAAGTGAAAAGGGATCATGGCAACAGTGTAGTTTTGACACAAATTGATTGGTTTTACGCAACACCATGAAGATCTTATTCTAAAAATCATATTTGATCTTTGTACGACTGGAAATGCTAAGAGACTAATTTTGAATACTGTTTTGTGATAATGACTGCCTAAGAAGGCATGTGAAATGGATGTAAACCGCAGTAATTAATGTTTTTTTTCCACTTTTTCATTATGTGTAATTCATTATTTTTAAAGAGAAATAATAGATTGTCTGAAGAATCTAGAATTCCTTTTTTGCATTTAAATTTTTTTGTAGTGGATTACATGTTATAGGAATGAGAGCACTAATTGAACTTTGTTGGCAAATTGGAATTAAAGAGGCAATTATTTTTTGGGATAGCTTAACAGCTTTCCCTTCGGCCTCTGTTGAACATTGCATTCTTAAAAATCTGCTGGGCATCTCTCTCAGATCACTCAAGTGTTCTTGTTTAACAAAATAGCCAAATTCATGGTAGGGTAAGAGAGATGGAAACTATTCCATTCCATAGTTTAAGCGACCTGAAGACTTGGAGAGAGAGAGCTATAGTGCAAAAAAGGCTTTATGCAGTTGTATTTATTCAACTTCTGTTCATATTTCAAGATCTTGAGGTTGTTTTTATAGTGGAGTTGTGGGTGGTAAGTTAAGTAAATGTGTAAAAAATTAGTTTCCCATTCACAGACAATAGTGCCATTGCTATTCAGGCATTGGACTTTTTGTGTACCTGAGATTTTTATGTAGTATGTTTCAACTTGATGCTGATGATGTAATAGTCTATGTCTGAAATCATGTTTGTCCTGAAACATAATTTTGAAAAAAATCAACATTTTGAGGGTGATCTATGGAAAATAAAATGCATCTATTCAGTGACGTCACTAAGGTTTGTGTCACCTGGTGTGGAAGACCAACGTGTCATGCCCATGATGGACATCCTTCCATGCAGTGGGTGGGGCAGTGCCACGGGAGGTGGACATGGTGATGCACCATTGCCCTACCTCCGCTGGTTTTTTGGCTAATGTATGATAGAACAGAGATTTCAACATAGTTTGTTTCATTGAAATTACACATTAAATGATGTGATGGTATCATTCGAAATACCAAGATTTTTGGCCAGTAGTTTGACCCCCTACTGATGCCACTGCATTTATTTGACATTTATTTGTTTGTATGAAGTATAAATTAAAAATTATTTATTATTTATTTACAAATGTATATCCCACTTTATCTCCCTAGGGCATTCAAAGCAGCCTGTTTTGATTAGAAAATTGGTTCAGAGTTTTTGTTTAATTAAAAAAATAATTCCTTTTAATTAGAAGAAGCTCTGGTGGTTCTGTGACAGCCCAATGTTATGCAATAATAGCGTGCTATCGCAAAAGTGCCACAAAGTGCTTTGTGACAGTGCAGAGAGCCAGAATGCCTGTGGGAAGGCCAGAGCCTTCTCGTGCACTGGCAGAGTGAAGGATGCCAGCCAGACAAGGTAAGTCTGGTGCAGGGGTGGAACAGGTGGGGGAGGGTGGCAATGGGCTGCGACGGGGTGGGGCAGGAATTTAGTTAGGCTTTAGTTAGAATTGGGCTGTGATAGACTGTGCTTTAGTATTGGCTGGATTAAACTGAAGTGGGCTGAGAAGTTCAGTTCTGGGCCTGAGCGGTGGGAAGAGAAGGGTTATCTTTTTCATGTGGCAGGTTGTAGCCACTTTGAGTGGTGGATAGGGGATGCAGGAAACTGATGGTGGGTTCCACGTACCTGCTGGCAGCTGCCCCTCTGCCTTTACCCTCTAGCCATTGTCCCACTGTCTTCTCGCTTGGTCTTCTGGTATAGCGAGTGAGAAGATGATGGAGAGAGGTTTAGGCACCAATTGATACTTCTGCTGCCAAAAATAGTGTTCTGGCAATGCAGCATGCTTTGTGGCTGTTGCAAATCACAACATTCAGTTTTGTGCAGCTGCGCTGTCACTGCAAGCAACCACATGCTAGTGACATTGGAACAACCCCCAACATCCACAAGTCAGCGGAGGGGTGGGCAGGAGGCAGGGAACTTGGTCCAACCTGAACCCTCTGAAGGCGACCAGAGCTGTGCTCCAGAGCTGTGCTTCCAGCTGCAGAAACTGGAAGTAGTGTTTTTTTTTACTGTAACGGCCATTCTGAAGCCCGCAAAGGTCATGAGCAGATGTGTGCGGCCTCGGTGGGCTTCAGAAAACTCCACTCTGGTTGCCTTCAGAGGGTTCAGGTTGGGCCAAGTCTGGTTTAATGCAGGTCCAGGGGACCCGCAATGAGCCAGATCTGCAGATAGATAATCCGTGGATACGCAGGCCCTGTCTGTAAATGCCATTTGCTAAATTATTTCAGTGTAATAGTTGTTCCTGGAATAAAAAGATCTTCATCTCTCTCTTGTACATGAAAATTCTTATGTACATGTTACAGGAGCTAACAGCACTGGTGTACCACAAGTTGTCCGTAGGTGTGCTGTGGGAGTTTGGCAAATGTATTTATTAATTAAATAAATATAATTTATTAATAGGGTCATTGAGGGATATGAACCCCCACCAGCAGCATGGTGTGCCTTGTTAATTGTCAAACGACTGATGGTGTGCCTTGACAATTTTGGTGCCTTATCAGTGTGCTGAGAGATGAAAAAGGTTGAAAATCAGTGTTACAGTAAAAACCCCTAACTAGTAAAAACTAGATGGTCTCTGTGGTACTCATCATTTCTAATACTGCCTAGTAAAAACAAAAAATTGCTGCGCATGGTGGCAAAAACTAGTTCCAGCTAGGAAAAAACTAGAAGCTCCCAACTGTGTTGGAGGTTTGTAGTATTGCCTAGTAAAGACTAGAAACTACTGTTCCTGGAGGGAAAAACCCACTGGTACCATATAGTTTCTGGTAAAAACTAGAAGCTCTGGGTGGTGCTTGCCTTGTGAAAAATAGAAATGAATGTGCCTGGTGGGAAAACCTTCTTGTGTGTACATTACATGACCTCAATTTTTTCATTGTCTGCTCAGTCTGGAACTTGTTACTATTACTGTGTTACTATTGCCTTTCTATTGACAAAAACATATGTGGGTGCTGAAAAATAGAGTTCTTTCAAAATAATGATTTTTACAAGAATTGAAAACAATTGAGATGAAGGAATCCCATTATACTATACTAACATAGGAAAAGTGTGCCATTTTTTTTTGCAAGAGATTAAAGGTGCTACAGTTGCTGTCAACAAAACAGTGCTCTACAGTTGGGTTAAGTGATTACAGGTAATTGAAATTGGTGGTTTGGAGAAAACTGCTGCTAATATTGCAGGTGAGAATATTTTGGGCTACCTACCTGCTTATTAATGAAATCTTTCTCCCTCCTCCATCTCACAGCTCTGGCCACTTTTAAGGGCCAATACCAGCGCAACCCTCACATCTTCAGCAGGCAGCTGTCAGGTATGCCTTGCCATGACAAGAAGCTGGTGATAGCTGGTGAAATCATTGGCTGCTGATATGTGTCCCAGCTTGTCAGCATCCTTTTCCTGACTGGGCATAGCGGCCAGCTGATTGACCCAGGTAGACAGCAGATTGGGGCAGACAAACCAGTTTTTCATCTACTGGCGTGAAGCCTGAAAACAGATTTCATAACATTTTTGCTGATATTCACATTGGTCAAAATAAAATATACTTAGATATACTCAAGTCGATTAAAATCAATTGTTTTAAGCATGCTGATCTATTAGATTTTGGCAACAGTGTAATCAATGTCTTATTGAATCAGTAGCAAAACCATTGATTTTTAGTGGAAGTGGATTGCACCCATACACCTGAGTTTGAATGTCTGGTTTTCCACATCACATCAGTAATTTGAAAGTGTGAAACTGGCCTCATATGTCATTCATCAGATGCTGTTTTATCATGTTGTGCAGTTACCTAAAAATGGCAAGCAAATTGGGAGATAATTAACCCATTGTGTTTGTGCAGGCTCAGTGCCAGAAATGCTATCATTTTAAGTGGAAGCAATCCCTCCTCCTGTTTGGTGAAAGCCAAATAAGCAGAGACACCATGGTATGACTGGTTCTTTTGCTGTTGTTTTCCCTTTGCTTCTCTTTCAGTAGATATGTGAGAAAAACATGTTGGAGCACAATCTTATGCTTATCTAATGGGCTATGTCAGAATGCCAATGCAAGGGAGGGCACCAGGATGCAGGTCTCTTGTTATCTGGTGTGCTCCCTGGGGCATTTGGTGGACCGCTGTGAGATACAGGAAGCTGGACTAGATGGGCCTATGGCCTGATCCAGTGGGCTTATGTTCTTATGTTCTTATCTACTCAGAAGTAAGTCTCATTGTCTTGAATGGACCCTACTGTCAGGAAAATGTGCATAGGATTAGTCACTGAAGTAGTTGGGTGTTATGAAGAAGTAAGAGGTAGACATTAATAGCAGTAAAACTAAAAATGTCATGCAAATAATAGTAAAATTTCTAGCACATGTACTTTAGATAAGTACTTCTCAAAGTGTGGTCCACAGACCAGGGCCAGTTCACCAACTATCAGCTGCTGTTCTGTGGTGTAGCTTCAGTGACTTCTGGCTTCTCCGGAATTGGGAATTACTAGAGGGAAGAGCAGCTAAGCATCACTTGAGGATAGAGACAAAAATATAGTCCCACATAATACTTGGACTTGTGAGTTTAGCAAAACTTTAAAAAAGGAAAGCTGATATTGACTGTGATACAATATCCCTAGTTTATGACTAGGGATACAGAGTGGCGTCACTGTAGAAGTTGGCATCTCTGTTGAGGAAACGTCATTAAATTAATAAATTAAATAGCAACCCAATCCTAACTGGACTTTACAACAATGGAAAAGAAGTTTGGCTAGTATAAATGGCCATATGGCAGGGTGTGTAGCATGTTGGCCAATGGCCATTCTGGAACCACTGCCGTGGATGACAGTGGTAATGGAGGCCCTCTGCCGCAGCCGGCTATGTGTGTAAGTGCAGGTAGACTGGCATGGGGGTGGAGGGGGGGAGGAAAACAGGAGTGTCCCAGCAGGCAGGGGACATGCATCAGGCGTCAGGCAGAACAGGGAGGGAGTAGATCCCAGCAACACCAGTGTGCACCAGATTCCTATCATTGTTCCTCTTGTGTTCCCTCTCCCTTACTCTCCTCAATTCTGCAAAATAGCTGGTGCAGTTCTGAGGAGACTGATTGTGGCAGCAGAGACTTGCTGCAGGGTAAGGGAACAAATGTTCCTTTACATTGAAGAGATCTCCATGACTGCTTGACCGCAGGGTGCAACTTGATGTGGCTGCATTGGCAGTGTTTTTTAGTTAGGATTGGGCTGTTAGCTTTGAAACGTGTAGCCCAGTGTTTCTCAAACTGTGGATCAGGACCCTCTACATGGACTGCAAGCCAATTTCAGGTGGGTCAAGTAGTCTCCAGCTCAGCTGCCGCTGAAAATACAGAGCTGAAATTACAGGGTATAGAACTGCTGGCAGGGCAGGCTCCCAATGGGAGAGAGGCAGGGTGTTTTGCCTTGAATAGGTTGGGAGGTTAGATGCTGGAAGGGGGGAGCTGTGTGGTTGGAGAAGAATCCAAGTCTGCCTTTGGCTTTGACTTCTGAGCTGCAATATTTGAATTATGAGCTATGAAAGATAGGAGCACGAATGTGCTATGTAATAGGACATTTGGCTGATTGCAGCTTAGGTTTGAAGCCTAAATTGATGATGTCACTTCCAGTCATGTCATCACTTCCAGGTTAATGACATCACTTCCAATAGGTCCCAACAGATTGTCATTCTTAAAAGTGGATCCTGGTGTGAAAACATTTGAGAACCACTGGTGTAGGCAGTTTTGAATACTTGACAAATAACATGCTAAACCAGTGGTTCTCAAACTTTTTGTATTGGACCCCACTTTTTTGAATGGCAATCTGTCAGGACCCACTAGAAGTGATGTCGTTAACTTGGAAGTGATGTCATGGCTAGAAGTGACATCATCAAGCAGGAAAATTTTTAATAATCCCAGGCTGCAATCCTATTCACAGTCACCCAGGTGTAAGCCCCATTGACTCATTGTTAAAAACATATACATAGTCGCCTGTTAAGAGTACAGATCTGTAACATTTCCCCAAATTCAGCCACATAGCATGGTAGCATCAAGTCCAATAGATTAAAAATAAAATATTGAAACGAATGGGGAACCACCTGAAATTAGCTCTTGACCCACAGTTTGAGAAACACTGAGCTAAACCATTTCTATATATTTTTTCTTATGACAGAGCAGCAGATTGGTTTGTCCAATGCAATGATATTCAGCCTTTATTGGAAACCATCCTATTTTAATATCAGCCAGTTCTTCTATATTAAGAGCACCTCAGGTTTTGAATCGCTTTATCTCCCTATTCCTGCATAGTCATTTTTGGCTGTACATCATGCTCTGAGATCAGCTTTATGTGAGAATCGTTTATGCAAAACCTTTCTACACTTTTACCCCATCTTCTATTGTTACACTGATGCAAAGGATGCTACAAATGTGGCAGGGTGTTGGATTTGTGTCTGAAGGTACCCTTTCCTTTCCTGCTTGAGTTGCTGGTAGAACTAAAGAGCATCTTATCAGTATTGACAGAATATTATGCTTACCCAGGATGTGACCCCCAAATCTTGTGAACATAGCAACAACCCACTCTGTCTGGGCAGACCTATTAGGTCTGTCCACTCCCTTTAGATAAAGGAGCTCAAATTATGCTCAGTTCTTGGAGAGGATCTTTACGATAAGATTACTTTGGTAGCATTTCTATAGTGTACAACAACAGACGGTTCTCAAATTTATCTTTAAATCAGTGCTCACTCCAGAACTGAGGATCAGTAAGATTTGACTGTTCCTGTTTTAGGGGTGGTTCTGCATCCACATTCAAAAGTGATGAAAATACTGTTAATGGAAGCCTGCTCTGAAATATTTATATAGGTATTGTTGTACTATATATATATTAGGTTTCACATATGTAGTGAACATTAGAGATTATAACCCAAAACAAAGCAGGGATTGAATGCTCAAGATAATATGCAGTGGGTTTATCATACATACTAAAGCTGTTTTGTTGTAATGTAGAAGAAAGGCAAAACATATATACATTTACGAGGAATGCATTTGGTTTTCTGAAATGCTTGCAACAAGCTATTTATTCCCAGTGGCAATCCCAGTGTAATCCATTTTTTTGTTACAGTCTACATCTTTTGTTACATAATTCCCTGTGTAATCCACTTTTTGTTACATAAGGTGGTTATGTTTTCCTTTTCTGGATTTTTGTCTATAGCTTTTTATAGGATAGAGATATTTCAGTGCAGTTTGTTTCAATGCATTCTGCATGAAATTATGCATTAAATGGTATATAATAGTATTATTCAAAAATACCAAGATTTAAAAAATTGGGAGGTTGCGTTTGTCAACCCCTGCAGCTTGGTACCTGCCCCCCCACTGCTGCATAGTTAGTGGAAGGAGCTGCATGGGCTGTGCAATCAGGTAGTAATGATTTATTATTTTCTTCGTAGTCACTTGCTAGGATTTCCTGAGTTTGGTAGGTGAAGGAAGGAGATCCTGAGAGAAGGTAGTGGCATCAATGTCATGATATATAAAATAACTAATTAGCTTGGTTTCAGCATTTTTTTAAAAACCAGAATCTGTGGGTGAGCTCTTGGAGCAAGCAGAAGTAGTAGCAGCAGCTTGGGGCAGAGCTGTTGGGAAAGAGACAGAAGAGCCAGTACTATCAAATATAGGAAAGGTGGTTGGAGTTAATGAACAGGAAAGAAAGTGTAGCAGTTTGTGAATGCAGAAAAGAAAAACAGAAGTTTGGATTCTGTGTATGAAAGAGATGATGGCAAAGGAGAAACAGTTACAGGGCTTGAACCTTTCACAGTTTTATCTATGAGTGTGTTATTTAAGGCCATGATGGAACTATGAAATGCGGACACCAATTATGAAGGATTGTGAGCTTATATTCTTTTACATTATTGGCCTTTGGCTTTGCCAAATTACTGATATAAGTGCATCTGCTGATGTGCTTAGTTTTGACATCCTATTTTATGCCTTGCATATCCTTCTCTTTGACTTTTACAACTTGGGTTTCTTACACCTCCCAGGCTGATATGTAGTTCAATGTACCTTTTGTCTTGATGATAGCATATGAATAATTCATGACTGAAACCCATCCCGCCTGCTTTCTCAGAGCCACATGTGAGATGTAGTCTGAAGTCTATGGATTAAAGTACATAAGCAGTCCATCTCTGGATGGAATTCCTAAGCAGAAAACTGTAGTATTATTTGTAAATTGCTTGTACAGCACATACCTGGGAGGCATGCACTGCCCTCCTTTGATAAATGCTTATAGAAAAGTGTGCCTTTTGTACTGAGAAGGAAAACTAAAATTTGCTTGGTTTTGCATAACCTGCTTTATTTGTCTGACAGGAAACTTTATGATTTTGAGGCCTCCATTTATATAAATAAGGCAGGCTGTTTGCAAATGGTAGTATGGACCTACTACCAACTAAAAGCCCAATCCTAACTAAATCTCTGCACAGCAATGCAGGGGTGTCGGCATGGCTTCTGTTGTATCCTGCAGGGGATTTTTGGCCACTGGAAGCCTCCTTGCAGTAAGGGAACATTATTTCCTTCGCGCTGGTGTGACCCCAAGCAGTCACTGTGGGTCAGCTTGGATCTGTGCCAGCTCCGTTGCTGGTGCCCATTAGGATTGGGCTGTAAAGTTTTTGAATTCGAATGCACTCTTAATTTCTTCCCTCTGGGTTCCCCCCCCCCCATTGTTTCTAATGACTTCTGGTTGGGAAGATATAGGATTTGGGGGGTATTTGGGGTATTCGGGATCACGCTGCTGCCAGGGACGGGGGTGGTTTGCACACTTACCTACAGCCAGTAGTAGCCTCTTGAGGGGGTCTGGGGAGCCTGGGGGCCCCTCTGCAGGTCTCCCCAAGCCTCCAAACATATTGAAGAAAGTTTTTAAAAAAACGCACCCACTTTCTATTTTTGTTGTGAAACTGGAAGTGGGTTTTTTTGTTTTACTTTTTAAAGACATTTGGAGGCTTGAGGAGCACTGTAGAGGGGTCTCCAGGCTCCTCAGAGCCCCAAGGAGGCTGCTGTTGGTTGTAGGTAAGTGGGGAAAAACCCTTGTCCCTGGCAGCAGCACAATCCTAGGGATCGTGTTGCTGCCGTCTCCCCTTTCCCACCTCTTAAGGTGCCAGAAGTTGGTCACAATCCACCAGTTTGAGAACACCTGATCTAATGAAAGTTTACGATCTGTTTGGCCTGCTCTGATACATAAAAACACATTAGATTTAACAAATAATGGTTTGGTAACCTCTCCTCACTTTGTAAATTCTGAAGTACTGTATTGGAGAAAGCTGCTTTTTGACATAAGCTTCAATCAAGGAGCACTTTGTCATGTAAGCTGCTTGAATTAAACTAATTGATGTAGTTAGTTGTAGGTGTGCATGTGTGCCCTCACCTTTATTGAAGTCAGTGGTTGCTTAACTTCCTTTTACATAGAAAACCACTGCTGTCATATACCCAGTACTTAAGCAATGACCTTTGGGGGCTGGTCTTATATGATTTATTTCTTGCAGTTTTTTCTGCTTCTAAACTGAAATCTTGTTTGTTGCAATAAAATACTGAATATATAGTAAAAGAGCAATCTATAAGACCAAAAATAAATTCAGGAAAGAACTCAAAGGCAAAAATAGCACAATGTCTTCAAGGCATATAGCCTGATTTCTTGTACAGAATGTGTTGTCATGTGCTTCTTACTCCTTTTGACTTACAGACATCTCAATCTTAAGATGCTGCTCTGCCAAACTACTTAGGTTGATGTGGTGTGGTGTTGGATTACAAAACCTAATAAACATATGAACATTGTGAAGGATTTAACATTATAAGTTGGAAAGGATGTAAAACTGTTGGGTAGTCATCATCATCAGTATTGTCTCTTTTTAGTGTTTTGAAAGCATCCTCGGTGCTGCACATACCGTATTTTTCGCTCCATAAGACGCACTTTTTCCGCCCCAAAAAGTGGGGGGAAAAGTGTGTGCGTCTTATGGAGCGAATACTAAAAAACAAACAAACAAACAAAACTCCGCCCTGGCCCTGGCCCCGCCCCCTGCCCGCTCACTCTGCTCTGCTCGGCTTCCCCGGGCAGTCAGAGGCTGAGTTGGCTGGGGGGCTCCTGCCTTCCCTCAGTGCCGGCGCGGACTGTGGCAGCGCTGGAGGGCGCCCAAGCCCGCATGTCTACTCAGAAGTAAGTCTCAGAATCAGTGGGGCTCACTCCCAGGAAAGCGTGGGTGGGGTAGCAGTCTTGCTGCCCAATCCTGTGCATGCCTACTCTGAAGTAAGTCCCATTAGAGTCAGGGGGGCTTACTCCCAGGAAATCCTCTCTCTCCCCCCCCAAGCCTGGAGCATCACAGCCTCTCTTTCCCCCCACCCCAAGCCTGGAACATCACATCCTCTCTCCCCCCAAGCCTGGAGCATCACAGCTTCTCTCTTCTGCCCCCCAAACCTGGAGCATCACAGCCTCTCTCTCCCCCCCCAAAGCCTGGAGCATCACAGCCTCTCTCTCCCCCCCCCAAAGCCTGGAGCATCACAGCCCCCCTCTCTCTCTCCACTCCCCCAAGCCTGGAGCATCACAGCCGCTCTCTCTCCCCCCCAAGCCTGGAGCATCACAGCTTCTCTCTTCCCCCTCCAAGCCTGGAGCATCACAGCCTCTCTCTCGCCCCCCCCAAAGCCTGGAGCATCACAGCCTCTCTCTCTCTCTCCCCCCCAAGCCAGGAGCATCACAGCCTCTCTCTCCCCCCCCAAGCCTGGAGCATCACAGCTTCTCTCTTCCCCCCCCCAAGCCTGGAGCATCACAGCTTCTCTCTTCCCCCCTAAGCCTGGAGCATCACAGACTCTTGCTCCCCCCCCAAGCCTAGAGCATCACAGACTCTTCCCCCCCCCAAGCCTGGAGCATCACAGCTTCTCTCTTCCCCCCCCAAGCCTGGAGCATCACAGACTCTTCCCCCCCCAAGCCTGGAGCATCACAGCTTCTCTCTTTCCCCCCCCCAAGCCTGGAGCATCACAGCCTCTCTTTCCCCCCCCCAAGCCTGGAGCATCACAGACTCTTCCCCCCCCAAGCCTGGAGCATCACAGCTTCTCTCTTCCCCCCCCCCCAAGCCTGGAGCATCACAGCTTCTCTCTTTCCCCACCCCAAGCCTGGAGCATCACAGCCTCTCTTCCCCCCCCCCCCCAAGCCTGGAGCATCACAACTTCTCTGCAACACAAACACTTTCCCCCCTCTCTCTCACACACAGGCTGCCCCCTTCTCTTACACACACAGATGCTCTGCCCCCCCCCCCCACACACACACACTAACACAGCAGGGGAGGAGCGCTTTCACTCACCTCATCCAGCATCTGAATGTAAGCCCCCCCCCCCCCCATCGCAAAGGAAAAACTGTCTCCTTGGTCAGAATGCCAGTGTTTGCTTATTGCACAAGCCCCAGGTATCACCATAAATCCAGAGGTTTGTTGTGTCTTGAGAATTCAAGTTGTTGTTGGACTTTCCACTTGTTCATTTGTATTGGAATCACAGAAGAACTGTCGAGGAGGTAGATGTGGTGTCAGCAGTGGCCCCTTTAAGGGTAAGGCCTGGGCAGCCAGCAGAGTGTGCTGCACAGCTGCAGCCACTGGAAGGCAGTAGGGCCCTCAGGGATATAAGGAGTACCTGAGGCAGAAAGGGTTTGTGGGTTTTGAAGGAGTGCAGGTTGGAGGTAGGAGAGGAGACTGACTGGGTTTATTGAATTTGGAATCTGACTGTGGATTGTGACTGGACTTGGACACCCTGATGGATTTGACTAACCTACCTGGAACTGTAATTTGGCTTATTGGCTCTGGACTCTGATATAGTTCATTAAATATTTTATTACACTGTTTGGTTCAGAATATTTTTTTCCTTGTTTTCCTCCTCTAAAAACTAGGTGCGTCTTATGGTCAGGTGCGTCTTATGGAGCGAAAAATACGGTACCTAAAATCAAACAAATTCCATCCTGCAGGCTCACTGCACTCTAAGTCAGCTATTTTCAACCACTGCCGTGGCACACTGGTGTGCTGCGAGTGGTCCAGGTGTGCCACAGGAATTTGGGGGAAAGTCATTTATTAATAGGGCCAATGGGAGATGTGAGCCCCCACTGGCAGCATGGTGTGCCTTGTCTTTTTTTTTTTTTTAAATATTTTATTTATTTATTACAGATACAGTTAAGGAAAATGGGTTATACTTAGGGCTGGTACTACACAGGTTACACATGAGGGTATTGGCCCTGGATTACAACATTAATTAAGAAAAATTAATTAAAAAAATTAATTAATTAAAAAAAGCAATCAAAACAACTGAAAAAATACAATAATCATCAATACAAAGGCTATCATATTTATCAGTATAAAAATTTAGATTTATCGAAACACTCAATATTGTTTAACTAAAATTATCTATCCAGTCATAAAAAGGCTTCCAATATTTTCTTACTCTATCTAAATCTCTCTCTTTCATTCTTTCTGTTAAAACTTCCATTTCTGCTATTGCATAAATTTTGTCTATTAAATTTTCTCTAGTTTGTCTATTTTGTCTATTAAATTTTCTCTAGTCTGTAGATTTCCTTTTTTGCGCAAACAGTATTCTTGCCACTGTAGCAATATGTACAATAAGGTATTTCTTACATTTGTCTTTAATTTGTGATGTCACACTTAGGAGGAATATTTCTGGTTTGAATGGTAATACACAATTCAGTATCTCTTGCAACAATTTTTGTATCATTTTCCAGTATTTCTTTGCTTTTTCACATGTCCACCACATATGATAAAAGGTTCCTTCAACCTCTTTACATTTCCAACACTTATTTCATGACCCAGAATACATTTTTGCTAATTTCTCTGGAGTTAGATACCATCTATAAAACATTTTATATAAATTCTCTTTAAAAGACACTGCTTTAGTTATCTTAATATTTATATTCCAAATTTGCTTCCAGTCATCCATCGATATATTATATCCAAAATTTTTTGCCCAGCGCACCATTGCATCTTTAACTGTCTCATCCTCCATTCTTATCTTAAGGAGAAAATTGTACATTTTTTTATATACTTCCCCTCATCAATCAAAAATATTTTATCAAAACTTATATCTTCTTCATAAAAACCTATTTTTTGGTCTTCTCGTAATCTTGTTCTTATTTGCATTTCGTTCCACCAGTCCAGTTTTATTCCTTTCTTTTCTAACTCAGGCTTACTTAGGCTCTCTCTTTTAATATTCAGCAGATCGCTGTATGATTTATTTTGGTTTTTTTTTAATCCAGTTTGGATTAGTTGCTATTTCAAGCGGTTTTATCCATCTGGGTAATTTAGAGTATGTCTTGTATTTTATCTGTTCCCATATCCAAATTAAAGATGTTCTTAAAATGTGTTGTCTAAGATATTCATGCTGTTTGACTTTATCATAAAACAGGAATGCGTGCCAGCCTATCATGTACTTCTAATGTTAAAATTTTGGAATTTGGTATGAGTTCCCAATCTTTTATCCAGTTTAAGGCTGCTGCTTGATAATATAATTCCCAGTCTGGTAATCCGAATCCTGCTCTTTTTTTATCCTCTTGAAGTAATTTCAGCCATATTCTCGGTTTTTTACCTTGCCAGATGAATTTTGTAGTAATTTTATTCATTTCTTCAAAAAATGTTCTCTTCAAAATAATCGGAATAGTCTAGAATAAAAACATTAATTTTGGTAATATTTTCATTTTCAATAGAGCTATTCTTCCCATTAGGGATAGTTGCAATTTATTATATTTCTCCAAATTTTTTTTATTTCTTTCATTAATTTAATATAATTGTTTTCCATTAATGTACTTGTCTTTTTGGTAATTATAATTCCTAGATATTTTACTTTGTTTGTTATTTGTAGTCCAAATTATTTTAATTGTTCTATATCATTGTCTTTTATATTTTTAAATACCATTTTGGTCTTCTGGTAATTTATTTTTATGCGTGCCACTTCCCCATATTCTTTTAAGTCTTCTATCAAAAATTCTATGGAGTTGAGTGGATCTTCCAAGATAAATACCAAATCATCCGCAAACGCTTGTAATTTGTATTCTTCACTTTTAATTTTGAGCGGTTTCATCCTGTCATCTTCTCTTATTACATTATTCAATATTTCTAGTGTCAAAATAAACAACAATGGTGAAAGTGGACAACCTTGTCTTACTCCTAGCATAGTGTACCTTGTCCATTGTCAAAAACCTGGTGGTGTGCCTTCACTATTTTAGTGCCTTGTCAGTGTGCCATGAGATGTAAAAGGTTGAAGATCACTGCTCTAAGTAGTAATATGCTTCATTTTGTTTTGTGAAAAATTAGAACTTGACTGTAATATATGCATTTGGTGTATGCATGAAGCTTTATAGAATTTTATTACAAAATTATGTTCCTAGCACTCAAGAATCAATGGGGATAGGCTTTGCAATCGCAAAACCAGACGTGGGTTGTGATCGCTACTTTTAGTTGTTCTAAGGCCCCAGCAGTGGGGTCTGTTGGCTCCCCACACCCCTCAGAGGGCCAACCCTGCTACTAGTAAGGTTTTAAAAAAACAAACCCTTTTATCCCTGGCAGGGTGCAATCATGGCTATTGCATTGCTGCCTTTGTCCCTCCCCCGCAAGCGCTTACAGCTGTTCCCAAACTACTGGAGAGTTTGGGAACTCTTGTCACAGCTGATTGACTTATCTGTTACCCACGAGATCCTGTTATGAGTCATGAGCCGATCATAAAGCGAACAATTTATCATCTGGTGAACCTTGTTTTATAATGGAGAGGTCATTGTCCATTTTAAAATAAATGCACTTTCCTAAGAAAGTGCATTGAGCAGTCTGAAATGGTTAAAATGAAATAATAACTCAAAATTGGTGTAATGGAATTGTGCATGAGGAGATAGGGTGTGGTGTCAACAGTGGCCACTGGCTCTGGCAGGCAAGCAGGCAGGCAAGCATGGAGTTAACACCAGAGCCTTAGATAGCAGTGAGTGTGCTGCACAGCTGCAGCCACTTGGAGGCAAAAAAGGCCCTCAGGGTTAAAAGTAGCACCTGCAGGCAGGAAAAGGGGTGTGGGTAGTAGGAGGAAAGCTTAGGGAGGGAGGGATTAATGCAGTGGTTTTCAAACTGGAGCATTGTGATGCTCCAGCCTGAGAGGCTTGGGCAGTTAGAACATAAGAACAGTCCCACTGGATCAGGCCATAGGCCCATCTAGTCCAGCTTCCCATATCTCACAGCAGCCCACCAAATGCCCCAGGGAGCACCCCAGATAACAAGAGACCTCATCCTGGTGCCCTCCCTTGCATCTGGCATTCTGACATAACCCATTTCTAAAATTAGGAGGTTGCGCATACACATCATGACTTGTAACCCATAATGGATTTTTCCTCCAGAAACTTGTCCAATCCCCTTTTAAAGGCATCCAGGCCAGATGCTGTCACCACATCCTGCGGCAAGGAGTTCCACAGACTGACCACACACTGAGTAAAGAAATATTTTATTTTGTCTGTCCTCCAAACACTCAATTTTAGTGGATGTCCCCTGGTTCTGGTGTTATGTGAGAGTGTAAAGAGCATCTCCCTATCCACTTTATCCTTCCCATGCATAATTTTGTATGTCTCAATCATTTCCCCCCTCAGGCGTTTCTTTTTTGAAGAGGCCCAAATGCCATAGCCTTTCCTCATAAGAAAAGTGCCCCAGCCCATTACCGTAATCATCTTAGTTGCTCTCTTTTGCATCTTTTCCATTTCCACTATGTCCTTTTTCAGATTTGGCGACCAGAACTGGACACAATTCTCCAGGTGTGGCCTTACCATAGATTTGTACAACGGCATTATAATATTAGCCGTTTTGTTCTCAATACCTTTTCTAATGATCCCAAGCATAGAATTGACTTTCTTTACTGCCGCCGCACATTAGGTCAACACTTTCATCAAGCTGTCCACCACCACCCCAAGATCTCTCTCCTGACCTGTCACAGACAGCTCAGAACCCATCAGCCTATATGTGAAGTTTTGATTTTTTGCCCCAATGTGCATGACTTTACACTTACTGACATTGAAACGCATGTGCCATTTTGCCGCCCATTCTGCCAGTTTGGAGAGATCCTTCTGGAGCTCCTCACAATCACTTCTGGTCTTCACCACTTGGAAAAGTTTGGTGTCATCTGCAAACTTAGCCACCTCACTGCTCAACCCTGTCTCCAGGTCATTTATGAAGAGGTTGAAGAGCACCGGTCCCAGGACAGATCCTTGGGGCACACCACTTTTCACCTCTCTCCATTGTGAAAATTACCCATTGACACCCACTCTCTGTTTCCTGGTCTTCAAACAGGTCTCAATCCATGAGAGGACCTGCCTTCTAATTCCCTGACTGTGGAGTTTTTTCAGTAGCCTTTGGTGAGGGACCATGTTGAACACCTTCTGAAAGTCCAGATATATAATGTCCATGGGTTCTCCTGCATCCACATACCTGTTGACCTCCTTAAGGGGCAGGGAGGAGGGGAAGGCGGAGACGCGATGCCCAGCATTGCACCTCTGATTGGGGTAGAGGGGCACACTGCCACTCAGCACTGCCTGCAGGAGTCTCCCGGGCATTGGGAGTCTGGCACCAGCCTCAGCAGGGCTCCCCACAGCGCAGAGCCCTCCAGAAGGCAATCATGACCACTTCCTGTTTCTCGACCGTAAGTGGTCGCGATCACCTCCTGGAGGGCTCTGTGCTGCATGGGGAGCCCTGCTGAGGCTGGTGCCAGACTCCCCAATCCCTGGGAGACTCCTGCAGGCAGTGGTGAGTGGCAGTGTGCCCCTCTGCCCCAATCAGAGGTGCAATGCTGGGCATCGCGTCTCCGCCTTCCCCCCCCCCAACCCTGCTGCCTGCAGCAAACACTTAGTGACTCTCAAACTCTCCCTGAGAGTTTGCAAAACACTGGATTAATGGACTGAGGAACTAATGAATTACTGGATCTGTTGACTGACCAATGGACCAATGAACAGGCGGGCAAATGGACTTCTGAGGATTGCTGGAATGGGGACTGCTGGAGACTGGTGTGTGGCTGTCCAAGACTGGTGTTGCTGTGGAGGCTGGAGAAGTTGCTGTCAGGACAAGGGAGGAAGGAGGTCCTCTGTAGGTTGAACAGGCAAGCTATCCTGGTGGTGGAATCCTGGAGCGCAAAACTAGGGCCATTTTGTGAAAGGAAGGGGAACTAATTAGCTTAAAGTGGGCATTGGTTATGTAGGTGAAGCTTGGAACGGGAATTTGACAAAACAATTGGTCTTATAAAACAATAAAACACAATATCCTGCTCAATTAATGAAATAATACCGACATGTACATATCAAAGCGGCTGCTGATTTTTTGTGGATCGTCCCAAATGCATCTGAGTGTGCTTCTAAGCCTCTACTTCTAAGCCTCTACTTCTAAGCTTCTACTCTCTCAGAGCTCTGTTGGTTTAACTGGCTGTAGAGTCTTCTGAGCATGCTCAGAAACTGCCAAGGAAGGTGCATGGAGCCCTATGGAAAGTGAAACTGAGCCACAGTGTAGTTTACCCATGAGTAGATCATTGGAAAGAGCAGGCCGAGAGGAATGAGTGCTACCAGAATTGTCCCAATCCGATGAATGGAGGTGCCCAAAACTCTTGAAAACAAAGTCACTTCCTCCAAGTTGATAAATATAGTGAACTCTATTGAAAGAAAAACTGAGCTACATGTTTGCACTTACTTGCGAGTAAGCACATGTTTAATAGTTCCTTGCTGTGTTGGTATGGTTTTTTCCCCTTGCACTTTAAAATCAGTTTATTTCCATAGCAATTCAATGCTATGTTCAGTTCTGTTGGTTCAGGTTGCTATCTTCTCCAGTTTTAATATGGCAGTGTTTTCTTTGCATTTGCCAGCATTAGTTGTTCATACAAGTAGCATGCAAATCTTAAATGGCTCCTGTAAGTTTAATTCAAGTAGTCAGTGGCATTGCTAGGGAGATATGGGCTGCACCAGGAGATGCGCAAGGGGGGGTGACACCACTACTGGCCACAATTTTTTAAATCTTGGAATTTTTGAGTAATATCATCATGTTATATATCAATTGATACGTAATTTCATGCAGAGTGCAATGAAACGCACCATGTTGAAATATCTTTATCAAAAGTTATAGCCAAAAACCCAACAGGGGCAGTCAGTGGTACATTGCCCACGGTGTTGTCCCGCCCACTACGTGGATCGGGTGATATGGGCAGGAGGTCTGGTCTAGAGGGTTGAGCCTCCATTTGCTTGAAGTTAACATCCGAAGGTCGTCAGTTCAAAGCCACCGGCACCGTGCGACCTTGAAGCAGCTGACAAGCTGAGCCGAGTTATTCCATTTGCTCTGAGCGTGGGAGGATGGAGGCCAGAATGTGCGACCAGATCAAGAAAGAAACATCTGATTGTTGTGGTTTCTTGAAAGATAGAACCTTTCAAATTGTAAAAATCCCTACAGGGATTTAGATTGCCTGCCCATGTAAACCGCCTTGAATAAAGTCTGAGGAGAAATCTGAGGACATAGAAAGATGGTATATAAATACCTGTATTGTATTGTGCTGTCCTCCTGCACTAGGTGACGCAAGCCCTAATGACGCCACTGCAAGTAGTTGACTATGTAGTTGTACTCTTTGGGTGTGTATGTGTGTGCTTTATGCCTGTTTTATTCCTGTGGCTATATCTGCTGACAACCACAGGCATAAAACACATATATTCCACCTTTGTGACAGGGATTATACTAGATAAAATTACTTTAAAATTGATTAAATTTTAATTTGGAATAAAAACACAATACCGCTTTCAGGCCCTTTAAGGAGGACACCACCACCCACCATCCATGAAAAAATAAAACAATTTTAGACTGTTTCTACTAACATGCAACAGTGTTGTTTGAACAGGAATGTGTCAGGGATCATACAGCAATCAAATTTCCAAGAAAGGCTTTTATTGATTTGTTTCATTAGTATTATAAAGTTCTTGGGTTGTTTTGAAATATTGATTTTAAAACCAGGTTAAAAGAGAACATCTATAATGTACAATATCATGGTAAAAGTAGCTTCCAGTTTTGGAAAGTGTTAATAGAAGCCATGATTGTGGTTGTAAAGGCAGAATTCCACAAGATGCCACTTAATGCAGCTGTGTGTTTAGAGTACCAAGGGAGTATGAAAGTAAACTCTTTACATAAAAATATACATAACCATCTGGTCTATAGTAAAATATTGTCCTTAGTTTGTTGTGTTGCACTTCCAAAGAAGAAGTTTAGTTACTTGTAGTCTGATCCTATGCATATTTACTCAGTATTAAGTTCCTTTGACTTCAAGGTGACTTTCTCTCAGGAAAGTAAGATTACTGATTTACAGCCCAATCCTATTGAGGGCCTGTACGTGTTTTGCCATTGTGCGCTGTCACACAAGTGCCGTAAAGTGCTTTGCAACAGTGCAAGGCCCAGATGTGCCAGTGGGAAGGCTGGAGCATTCCTGTTGGCACTGGTGGTTGTTAGGTCTGCCAGAGCAGGTAAATTCAGCAGAGGGTTGGAGGGAGGACAAGGAGGGGGTTGGACAAGGTGAGGGGAAGGTAGAACGGGGTGGCAATGGAGGGGGTGGGGTCAGCAGCACAGGTGCATGTTGTATCCAAACTCCCTTCCCAGGTCTCATCTGCCTCCATGAATCAATGCAGATTTGCATCATCATTTGAGCTGGTGCAGGTCTGAGTTGACCCATAGTGGCTGCTGGGGCTCACCCCGGGGCAAGGGGACAAATGTCCCTTACCTTAAGTAGACCTCCAGCAGCTAAAATCTTGTGCAGGATAGAGCGGAAGTCATGCCAGCTCTGCTGCATTGCTGCGTG